>NC_143197.1:20354285-20666428 GCF_051530095.1 Phoenix dactylifera
CAAATTGTTTAACTTAACTGTGTGCAGAGAAACCATACCTGTGTGCAGGAAATGGTAAACTGTGTGCACAGAACAGAAAATTATGTTTTGGGGTTAATTAAGTGTGTGTATTAGTTAATTAAGTGTGTTTCAAGCTTAATCGACTATGCGCCATGCTAGGATAAGTCTTGGCTCAGAAGAAAAACCTATATTAAGTGTCTACAACATCATTGTAATTGATTCGAAACATTCTATAAAAATCAAATTGTTTAACTTAACTGTGTGCAGAGAAACCATACCTGTGTGCGGAAACGGTAAACTGTGTGCACAGAACAGAAAATTGTGTTTTAGGGCTAATTAAGTGTGTGTATTAGTTAATTAAGTATGTTTCAAGCTTAATCGACTATGCGCCATGCTAGGATAAGTCTTGGCTCACAAGAAAAACCTATATAAAGTGTCTATCACATCATTATAATTGATTCGAAACATTCTACAAAAATCAAATTGTTTAACTTAACTGTGTGCAGAGAAACCATATCTATGTGCAGGAAACGGTAAACTGTGTGCACAGAACAGAAAATTATGTTTTGGGGTTAATTAAATGTGTGTGTTAGTTAATTAAGTGTGTTTTAAGCTTAATCGATTATGCGCCATGCTAGGATAAGTCTTGGCTCACAAGAAAAACCTATATAAAGTGTCTATCACATCATTGTAATTGATTCAAAATATTCTACAAAAATCAAATTGTTTAACTTAACTGTGTGTGGAGAAACCATACCTGTGTGCAGAAAACGGTAAACTATGTGCACAGAATAGAAAATTATGTTTCGGGGTTAATTAAGTGTGTGTATTAGTTAATTAAGTGTGTTTCAAGATTAATCGACTATGCGCCATGCTAGGATAAGTCTTGGCTCACAAGAGCAACCTATATTAAGTGCCTACCACGTCGTTGTAACTGATTCGAAATATTTTACCAAAATCAGATAGCTTAACTAAACTATGTGTACAAAAACTATATCTATATGGAGGGAACAGTAAACTGTGTGCACAAAATAGAAAACTGTGCTAGGCTATATTAAGTGTTAAAACATTGATTAATTGTGTGCCAAGCTTACTTAAATGTGTGCTATACTATATTACCTGTGTACCAAGCTTACTAACCTAACTACCACTTACTCATTATTTTCTTTTTTTTCTTCTTTTCGTTTCTTCTTTTTCTTTAATTTTTTTTTCTTTTTCTTTCCTTCTCTTCTTTTTCTTTCCTTTTTCTTCTCCTTTTTTTCTTTTCTTTTTTTCTTTTTCTTTCCTTTTTCTTTCCTTTTCTTCCTTTTTTCTTCCTTTTTCTTCTTTTTTTTTTTCTTCTTTTTCTTCTTTTTCTTTCCTTCTCTTCTTTTTCTTTCCTTCTCTTCTTTTTCTTTCCTTTTTCTTCTCCTTTTTTTCTTTTCTTTTTTTTTCCTTTCCTTTTTCCTTTTTTTTTTCCTTCCTTTTTCTTTCCTTTTTCTTTCTTTTTCTTTCTGTCTCTTTCCTTTTTCTTTTTTTTTTCTTTTTCTTCTTTTTCTTTCCTTCTCTTCTTTTTTCTTTCCTTCTTTTCTTTTTTTCTTCCTTTAGTTCATTCATATATATATATATATATATATATATATATATATATGCATGTATTTATTTATTTATTTCCCTTTCTTTCTTTCTTTTCTTCTTTTCTATTTTTCTTTTTTTTTCCTTTTCTTCTTTTTTTCTTTTCTTTTTCTTTTTTTTCTTCTCTTCTTCCCTTCTTCTTCTTTCTTCTTTCTTCTCCTCCTGCAACGTTGCCGGCGTCGGAAGAGGACCGGGCCATGGCGGATATAGGAGGGGGCCACGAGAAGGGGCCAAGCCACTGCCGCCAGCGGTCGCGGCGCCTGCAGCAGCCGCGGCGGCCATAGATGGCCCGCGGAGAATTCTTCTCCTCCCGCGAGGCCGTCGGCGCCGGAAAGGGGTCGGGCCACGGCGGACGCGGGAGGAGGGTAGGTCGTGGCCGGCGACAGCCGCAGGACGCCACGGCTGTCCTTCTTCCTCTTCTTCGGCGCCTCCCCACCGTGGGGCAAGGGTGGGGGTATTCTCGGCGGCGCAGCAAAGCGAGGGGGCTTGGAAGGCGGCTGGGGCGGGGATATTTCCGGCGGCGCTGCCGCGATAGGAGGCTCGGGAGGGTCGGGCCGTGGCCGGCGCCGGCGCCGGCCGTGGCGGGCCCAACCCTTTTTTTTCCTCTTCTCCAGTGGGATGGAAGATAAAGCAATAGGAATTAAAATATTCTTTGAGGGCATTTTCGTCTCATAATAAAGTATTGAAATATGGCTGGACTGATTGTTAAACAACCAGTCAACAGGGATTAAATGTTAAAGACCGGTCAATAAATGTACCAGTGATCAATTATCCCATGTTTTTATCTAGCGTCAGCAATATAGAGGTGGCAAAAAACTTTTTTTTTGTAGTGTACCATAATTTCCCTCAGTATTACCATTGTGGTACTCATACTTCATCCACCAATGCATCCACTGGTTTTGGTTCTATCAACGTGCTATGTCCAAATTGTGGTAGGCAAGCCATGAACTTGGACGAAGATGGCCTGGCAATAAGATGCAATCAGTGCAATATTTTAGCGATGCGCGAAGAAAAGGATTGTCGATTCAGATGGCCTAGCTCGGGAAAATGGCATCTCCCCTCGCAGGCCCATACGAGAAATTATTAAGCAGTCCACCGCATCACATATAGACTTTTGCATCATCCATGGACATTTGCTCCCCTCCTTAAACACTAACCATGGTTAAGCATGGTTAATTTAGGGGGAAAATGGCATCTCCCCCCGCGGGCCCATACGAGAAATTATTAAGTAGTCCACCGCGTCACATGTAGACTTGTCTGCATCATCCATGGACATTTGCTCCCCTCCTTAAACACTAATTACCATGGTTAACCATGGTTTAGGGGGAAAGGAAATCCTATTCGGGACGTTCTACGAAGCCTCTCACGCTGAAGAAGGCCTTGGAGAGGAGGCCGGCGGTCGCTGCGAAAGGAAAATAGATAAGGCTAAGGAAGAAAGAAATAATACTTTATTATAAGGCTAAGAAAAAAAATATATTTTATTATAAGGCTTGGAGCAAGATACAGAGATTTATTTTATTAAAATCTTGCGGGGCTTATCAGCCTTTCTTGGTTCCCATTGAAAATAGCTAACCAGTTCCTAGATTAGTGAAGGAAAACTTGGGGGGCTTATCAGGCTTTCTCGGTTCCCATCGAAAATAGCTAACGAATTCGTAGATAAGAAAACTCCATTTCATTTCTCTCTTCCCACAAGTCCAGCATATAGTCATGAACAGAAGAAAGCAGACCCGTTGATCGGAAGATAAATGCTGTGAAGAGATGAAGGACCATAGCCAAAGTTCTCCAATCATAAAGTAAACTCTATTGCCTCTTGCCAGGAATATTGTAACAACATAGGTCCTCAACTAAAATAGTTCGCCAAAAAATATTAATTAAATTTTTTTGGCCCTGCATAAGTACGAAAATTTATTCAGTACATAGTCGATATGAGATCAACCGCATCCTCACACAAAACTTAACATGCTCGTCTCTTTATTTCTTTATGGCTCTAGAGTTCACAAACTCTCGAAGGGTCGCTAAAGAGAGAGCTCCCCTGAAAAGACTTGGCGTTTAACGCAATGGAGTCTTTGCTCTCTCTCTCTTAAATTACTCATGTCTCCTCTGATTCCCAATAGCTGCATTCTTGTGCGTCAAGACCACCTGGCCGAGCCCGAGGCTTCCTCCTGGCCCTTTAAGGCTCCCAATCATCGGCAATCTTCATCAGTTGGGTGAGCATCCACACCGCTCGCTCCGGCTACTCTCAGAAGTATGGCTCCCTTATGAGCCTAAAGCTTAGTTTCATACCAACCATCATCGTATCCTCACGGGAGATGGCCTCTGAGATTCTGAAGACCCAAGATCTCATCTTTTGCACCAGGCCTCCCCTCGTCGCCTTCAAGCGACTCTCTTATGGTGGACGAGATATGGGATTGTCACCCTACAGCGAACAGTGGAGACAACTGAGGAAGATTAGCATGTTAGAAGTCTTCAGTGCAAAGAGGGTGCAAGCCTTTCAGTCCATAAGGGAGGAAGAAGTGAACACCCTAGTACAAACTCTATTAACGCAATCCTCGAGTGGTCCTGTCAAATCTTAGTGAGATGTCTTTCTGCCTCTTTAACAATATCACCACTCGAGAAATCTTCGGCAGGAGGATTTCGGGTGATGGTGACTGTTAGATTTTTATTAAATAATGATTAAAGTTTTCATACTTAAAATATATATATTATACATATATGTTAATAAGGGAGTTTGGCTTGGTGGTTGGTGTGTTGTTTGAGTGGGGATGAGATAACAGGTTCGATTCCCATTCCCTCCTTTTTATTTCTATCACGTAAAGCTTGGTTTTCTTGTGCTCGTTGGGATGTTCCCTCCTTGTCCGAGCCGAGCTCGGTTCTCTTGTGCTCGTTGGGCCTGTGCTTGTCCGAGCCGAGGTTCTCTGCAGCCGAGCTGGGCATGTGCTTGTCCGAGCCGAGGTTCTCTGCAGCCGAGCTGTGCCTGTGCTTGTCCGAGCGAAGGTTCTTTGCGCATGTGCTTGTGCTCGCTGGGCCCTACCCCTGCTCGTCCAAGGTTCTGTGTGCCTGTGCTCGTCCAACCCACCTCAACTGAAGCGCGAAGAGCCGAGGCCGAGGTCGGACCACAGGTGTGATGAGCCCAGAGGAGCCGAGGTCGGACAACGGGTACGATGAGCCAAGAGGTGCGTGGGCCGTGCCTCGCACCCATAGCACGAGGAGCCACGTCGCTTCCTCGTTAGCACCTCTTCGCAACCAACCTCGCATTCGCTGGCCATACTCCCAGTGTTTTTTCAAACTTTCTTACCGGTTTCGACCGTTGGATCGTTTTTGGGTCGCGTCTGTCCCGAAGAAGTCTATAAATAGACCTCTTCGGATTAGACAGTATATAGAAAATTGAAAACAGAGAACTTCTATTCTTCCTGTTTGCTGTTTTTCTTTCAATCAACGGGCTTGCTGCATACTGATTCTGGGTTCGAAGGCTTCTTTGATCCGTGCAAATCATTGAGGCAGAAGGAACAGTGCGAGAGGCTGTTGTATCTCAGGAGTAGAACGCCATCTAAGCCTAGTGCACTGTAAGGCGGC
Organism: Phoenix dactylifera; assembly: GCF_051530095.1. Classification (NCBI taxonomy): domain Eukaryota; kingdom Viridiplantae; phylum Streptophyta; class Magnoliopsida; order Arecales; family Arecaceae; genus Phoenix; species Phoenix dactylifera. The sequence continues at coordinate 20,359,473 of NC_143197.1, forward strand.
GAAATCTACTTCAAGGAAAGTGACCAACATACCACGCCTCAGCATCTCGGGTTCCATTTTTCCACTTTCTCTATTTATTTTCTCTAAGCCTATTTCTGCCTATTATTTATTGAAGTAGAGTATTATAGATTTAAAATTTTCTGGGACAGTATATTCCCAACATTCTTGAAGTAGATTCTCCTACATATAATAGGCTAGTACTTAGAGTTACCCCAATGGCCAATGCAAGTGACCCGGTTCCTCCTGAAAAATTTAATGGAAATAACTTTAAGCGTTGGAGACAGAAGATGGAAATCTTCTTAACCACACTTGGGTTATTTTCCATAATCTTTGACTCTCCTCCAAATGAGGAAGAGAATGAACCAGCTAGAACTTGTAATTTGGAAGAATTTAAGAAGAAAGACTACCTGTGTAGGGGAAGGATTCTGTCCTATCTTACTGATCCCTTTTTGATGTCTACTGCACTTTTAAAACCTCCAAGGAGATTTGGGATGATCTTAATAAGAAATATGGTATCCAAGATGCCGGAATGGACAAGTATGCTGCTAGTCAATTCCTGTCTTATAAGATGGTTGACACCAAGCCCGTAGTTGATCAAGCCCACGAGTTAACAGTAATTTATCATGAATTAGGCTTAAGGGGAATGGGTATAACTGAGAGCCTTCAAGTTGCTTGTACCATTGACAAGCTCCCACCTTCTTGGAAAGACTTTGGGTTATCCCTGAAACATAAAATCGAGGATATGACAATGAAAACTCTATTGTCTGCCATTAGGATCCAAGAACAACACCTTGAGAAAGATAATGAGCAACTCATGAATCCTGAGCTTCTAACCAAGGTGAACTTTGTAGAAGGCCAGAATAGGACCCATAAGTTCAAGAACTCCAAATTTGAAAAGGGTGGACCTAGAAACAAAAGAAAACTTATGAAGCCAAAACACCATATCAATAAGAATGATCGGAAGCCGATTTGCTACAATTGTGGGAAACTCGGTCATATGGCTCGAGTATGCCGGATGAAGAAGAAGAAGTATCAGAACTATGAACATGCGCCTTCTCAACCTGCAAATCCACAAACCAACATGGTGCTATCCAGTACTGGTCCTACTAGTACTGATGATCGGTATGTAACTTTAAGTCCAGAATTAAATTTGGCAATTTGCTCTACCGATTGGTTAGTGGATACAGGTGCGAATGTTCATATGTGTACTGATCATACCCTTTTTACTACTTATCAGGTCCGGAGTGGCCTAACAGTAACTATGGGGAACTCCACCTCGGCACGAGTGCTTGGAACTGGAAAAGTACTTCTAAGGCTTACGTCTGGAAATGTGCTTACACTATTTAATGTGTACCATGTGCCCGATGGAAGGAGGAATCTGATCAGTGGATCTCTTCTAAATATAAGTGGTTATTCTTTGTTATTTCAATCTAAGAAAGTGATTATAACAAAGAATGGAACATTTGTAGGCAAAGGCTATGAGTGTGATGGCTTGTATGTAATAAATAATGTATCTTTGGATTTTCCTTCTAATAACAATAATAAAATTGTGCTTTCAATATGTTCTTCATCTCTTTGGCATGCTAGATTAGGACATGTGAATAATAATACTATTAAAAGAATGATTAGCTCTGATTTATTACCTAATATTTCATTAAATGAAAAGGAAAGGTGCCAAATTTGTGTTCAATCTAAACAACCTAGAAAACCATTTAAAATAGTAAATAAAAATTCAACTTTATTAGAATTAATACATTCAGATGTATGTGATCTAAATCGAACTTTGACTAAAGGGGGTAGAAGGTATTTCATTACCTTCATAGATGATTATTCTAAGTATTGTCAAGTTTATTTAATGAAATCTAAAGATGAAGCATTTGAGATGTTCAAGACTTACAAATCTTTAGTAGAAAATCAACTTGACAAGAGAATAAAGATTCTCAGGTCAGATAGAGGAGGAGAATACACCTCTAATGACTTGAATGAATTCTGTAGAGTTAATGGAATTCTACATGAAGTTACACCTCCCTATTCACCTCAGTCTAATGGAGTGGCTGAAAGAAAAAATAGGACTCTGCAAGATATGGTAAGATCTTTGCTTGCCAACTCAGGTTTACCTGAGGTTTGGTGGGGGGAAGCAATGCTTACTGCATGTTTCCTGCTTAATAGGGTTCTATTTAAAGGTTCTAATAAATCTCCTTATGAACTTTGGAAAGGAAGAAAACCTAACCTAAATTTTGTAAAAGTTTGGGGTTGTTTGGCTAAGGTTAATATTCCTTTAATCAAGAAAAGAAAATTAGGACCTAATACTTTTGATGCTGTGTTTCTTGGTTATTCTCTTAATAGCGTTACTTATAGGTTCTTAGTCATTAGTTCTGATATTAATGGCATAGATAAGAATACTATAATTGAATCTAAAGATGCTTTTTTCTTTGAAGACATTTTTTCATTTAAGGATAAAATAGAAAAGCATTTAAAGATAGATCTAATGATGCATCTTGTAGTTCGCCATCTAATTCTCTAATTATTCCTAATAATGAAAATAAAAATGAACTTAATGATATTAATGAACTTGGTAAAGGAAAAAGAATTAGGAAAAAGAAAGATTTTGGATCTGATTTCTATATCTTTATGGTTGAAGATGATCCTAAAACTTTTAAAGATGCTATGAACTCATTAGATTCTATGTTTTGGAAGGAAGCTATTAATAGTGAAATGAATTCACTTATGACTAATAAAACATGATTTTTAACTGACTTACCACCTGGTAGTAAGGCTATAGGTTGTAAATGGATATTTAAGAAGAAATTAAGACCTGATGGTTCTATTGAAAAATATAAAGCAAGATTAGTTGCTAAGGGCTTTTCTCAGAAAGAGGGTATTGACTACTTTGATACATATTTTCCTGTAACTAGGATAACCACAATTCGTACTTTAATTGCACTGGCTTCAATCCACAATTTGATAATTCATCAAATGGATGTCAAGACTGCCTTCCTTCATGGTGATTTAGAGGAAGAGATCTATATGGATCAGCCAGAGGGATATGTGGCTCAAGGACAGGAAAGAAAAGTTTGTAGGTTAGTCAAATCCCTCTATGGTTTAAAACAAGCTCCTAAGCAATGGCATAGGAAATTTGATAAAATAATTGTTTCTTATGGCTTTAAAGCAAATGAATCAGATAAGTGCTTATATTCAAAGTTAGAAAATGATTCATGTATTATCTTGTGTTTATATGTTGATGATATTTTAATTTTTGGTACTGATATGAATATGGTGACTGATATCAAAACTTTCTTGTCTAATAATTTTGATATGAAAGATTTAGGTCAGGCAGAGGTAATTCTTGGTAACAGAATTACCAGAATACCTGATGGTATAATCTTTGATCAATCACAATATATTGAGAAAATATTGAAGAAATTTGATAAGTACAACTGTAAACCAGTGAGTACACCTTATGAGCATGGTTTGAACTTGAAGTGCAATAAAGGTGATCCAGTGGCCCAAGAGAAATATGCTCAAATTATTGGGACACTGATGTATGTTGCAAATACAAGTAGACCTGACATTTCTTATGCTATAGGAAAGCTCAGTAGGTTTAATAGTTGCCCTAGTCTTAGTCACTGGGAAGCACTGGATAGAGTACTTAGATACTTGAGAGATACCATGTATTATGGTTTACATTACTCAAGATTTCCTGCTGTACTTGAAGGATACAGTGATGCTAGTTGGATCACTGATTCAGTGAATCGAAAAGGAACTAGTGGATACATATTCATGTTGGGTGGTGCAGCTATTGCTTGGAGATCATCCAAACAAACTGTGATCACAAGATCCACTATGGACGCTGAGATTGTAGCCTTAGATTCTGCAAGTCAAGAAGCAGAATGGTTTAAGAATCTTATGTCTGAAATACCTATTATGGAAAAGCCTATACCTGCTATCTCTTTGTTATGCGATAATGAAGCTGCAATTAATACTTGTAGAAATACTGAGTATAACAAGAGAAACAGAAGACACATTAGTGTGAGACATAAGACTATTAGATACCTAATTAAAAATGGTATCATAACTTTGGAATTTGTTGGATCTAAAGATAATCTAGCAGATCCTTTAACTAAAGGACTGGCTAGAAGCAAAATCATAGAAACATCAAAGGGGATGGGACTGAAACCCATAAGGAATCATTGACAATGGCAACCCAACCTATTCTGACTGGAGATCCCAAGATGAAAGGTTCAACGGGAAAAACAAGTTGTTTAATGATTAGTTAGCACTATTATAAAATGACTTATGTCATTTGGTCTCTCCCTGTGATGTGAGTGCTAAATACAGCAGAGGTATACGGAAGAGTTTAAAACTCTGAATGAGTCCGAGTCTATGGCAAGGTGCCGTGCTGCGAGCACCCTTGGAGGACTTACCTATGTGAGTGTGACTGTGTGGCCGCAGTCTATGGGGATAAGGGTTTAACCCCTAGAGCACTCATGAAACTGAGATATTGGTGCATAAGGCCAGAAAAAGCACCACCTATAATGAATCCAGTATTTGTATTTGTCATGGGTGAAGTATATAGAAATCTGAACCAAAGGATTTGGTTCAAAGCTTTTTAGCTACCACTATACCTTTCAGATGAAAATATACTTTCACTAGGTAAAGGTTCAAAGCCGCAAGCTACCTTTATTGAAGTCGTGACATAAACAAGCCCGGTTTGACTATTTTTTTTTATTTTATAAAGTTTTGAAAACATTTTAATCAGGTGGGGGAATGTTAGATTTTTATTAAATAATGATTAAAAGTTTTCATACTTAAAATATATATATTATACATATATGTTAATAAGGGAGTTTGGCTTGGTGGTTGGTGTGTTGTTTGAGTGGGGATGAGATAACAGGTTCGATTCCCATTCCCTCCTTTTTATTTCTATCACGTAAAGCTTGGTTTTCTTGTGCTCGTTGGGATGTTCCCTCCTTGTCCGAGCCGAGCTCGGTTCTCTTGTGCTCGTTGGGCCTGTGCTTGTCCGAGCCGAGGTTCTCTGCAGCCGAGCTGGGCATGTGCTTGTCCGAGCCGAGGTTCTCTGCAGCCGAGCTGTGCCTGTGCTTGTCCGAGTGAAGGTTCTTTGCGCATGTGCTTGTGCTCGCTGGGCCCTACCCCTGCTCGTCCAAGGTTCTGTGTGCCTGTGCTCGTCCGACCCACCTCAACTGAAGCGCGAAGAGCCGAGGCCGAGGTCGGACCACAGGTGTGATGAGCCCAGAGGAGCCGAGGTCGGACAACGGGTACGATGAGCCAAGAGGTGCGTGGGCCGTGCCTCGCACCCATAGCACGAGGAGCCACGTCGCTTCCTCGTTAGCACCTCTTCGCAACCAACCTCGCATCCGCTGGCCATACTCCCAGTGTTTTTTCAAACTTTCTTACCGGTTTCGACCGTTGGATCGTTTTTGGGTCGCGTCTGTCCTGAAGAAGTCTATAAATAGACCTCTTCGGATTAGACAGTATATAGAAAATTAAAAACAGAGAACTTCTATTCTTTCTGTTTGCTGTTTTTCTTTCAATCAACGGGCTTGCTGCATACTGATTCTGGGTTCGAAGGCTTCTTTGATCCGTGCAAATCATTGAGGCAGAAGGAACAGTGCGAGAGGCTGTTGTATCTCAGGAGTAGAACGCCATCTAAGCCTAGTGCACTGTAAGACGGCGAAATCTACTTCAAGGAAAGTGACCAACATACCACGCCTCAGCATCTCGGGTTCCATTTTTCCACTTTCTCTATTTATTTTCTCTAAGCCTATTTCTGCCTATTATTTATTGAAGTAGAGTATTATAGATTTAAAATTTTCTGGGACAGTATATTCCCAACAGTGACTGCACGAGCAGCAAATACCATCCTCTCCTAATTGAGATGATGTCTTTACTGGGAGGGTTTTTTTTAGGGGACTTCTTTCCTTCGATGAAGTGGTTGGATGTGCTCACCGGGACGAGAGCGAGGCTCAAGAGGAGCTTCCTTGCCATGGATGAGTTCCTTGAGGAGGAGATCGAAAAGCACATCCATGGTGGAGGAAGCCCAGATGACTTCATTAGTGTTCTCGTCGGGCTTCAGAAGGATTTAAGCCTTGGATTCCCCCTCACTAGGTATTGAAGTATAAAGCAGCAGATCAGCTTCAGTCTCAACCTTAAGCTGCATTCAAAGTGAAGTACAGGAGCGGGAAAGGCTGAATGAACTTCTTTCGAGCTTCTTCTCCTCTTTTTCTCCTCCTTCTTTTCTGTTCTTTACTGTGTCCTGTATTGGTATTCTGTTTTTTCAGTTTTTAGCCACGTTGTTTGCTGAGCTGGAATCTTTTCAGCTGAACTGGCAGGACGTTAGTCAGTTACCATAGTTTGTTAGTTAGTTATAGTCTCATCCAACTCTATATAAAGCCTACCTCTGTAAACAGCTAAAAGAGAGGAAGAGAAATGAAGGAATTTCCCATGGTTTGAGCTCTCTGTTTTCCTTTTTCCACACACTTTCTTACATGGTATCAGAGCTATGAGAGTTATCAGCCATGGCGGAAATTCCAAGAAATACAGAGCACTCCCCAACACCCAATTCCATTCAAAACCCATCATCAAATTCATCAACTACTTCCAGATTTTTAAACTTCAGTGACCCTGCAAATCCTTACCGATTAGAGAATGGTGATAATCTTGGAATGACTCTAGTTGCAGATCTTCTCACCACAGATAATTATGCTACTTGGTCCAGGGCGATGCGTAGAGCCTTGAGAGCCAAGAACAAGCTTGGATTCATTAATGGAGCCATTCCCAAGCCCACGAATACTGAGGATCCATTATTTGAAGCTTGGGAACGATGTAATGATATGGTTGTGTGGAGTGATTGATTAAAACCCTATTTGATTTTGATGAGATCAAAGCAATTGAGTATATTTCTTGTTTACTAATGAATTCAATTAAGTGTTTCAGTGAAAATCTTGTCTAAGTGTCTCAAGACTTGGTTCATAATTTTTGGATAAGTTAAGAAGACAGCTTGAACCAAAGTCTGAGACTCGAGTCGACTCCAGAGTATCACGAGTCGACTCCAAGCGTATCAAGTTCACTGGCACGGGCTCGAGTCGACTCCAGATCTGTACGAGTCGACTCCGACTGAGAACAGACAGAAGAACAGAAAGCTTCAACTCAGAACCTGTCAACGAGTCGACTCCCAAAGTGCGCGAGTCGACTCCGATGTTCACCGAGTCGACTCCAGGATAGTAAGAGTCGACTCCAAGAGGAACACAAAGAAAAAGTCAGAGAGCAGTTTTCGGGTCTGAGATTCGAGTCGACTCCAGTGAAACGCGAGTCGACTCCGATGGATGGCAAGTCGACTCCAAAGAAGGTGAGAGTCGACTCTCAGAGGAACACAAGAAAAAGTCAGAGAGCAATTTTCGGACTCTGAGATTCGAGTCGACTCCCGCAATATGCGAGTCGACTCCAAGACTCCGCAACCATCAACAGACAGAAGACCAAGTTACTGCCTCTGAGATTCGAGTCGACTTCCAGACAGCTCGAGTCGACTCCAAGACAGCTTCACATCAAAAAGGCAGAAGATCAAGTTTCGGAAACTGAGAGCCGAGTCGACTCCGAGGAAGTTCGAGTCGACTCCAGACTGGACGAGCCAAAAGACAGAGAATCGGGAGTTCGGGCTCTGAGATTCGAGTCGACTCCCAGGAGTCGAGTCGACTCGAGTGGATCAAATTCAAAATTGGATCCACGGACTTCAGTGGATGAGCCGACTCCGAAATTGTTAAGTCAGCTCCAGAAGTTGGCGAGTCGACTCCAGGTCAAGACGAGTCGACTCCCAGTCGTGAAGGCAACTTTAATTCAAATCTGGAACAGTTGCCGAGTCGACTCCGGAAAAGCTTGAGTCGACTCCCGCTACAGCCGAGTCGACTCCTGATCGCGCGAGTCGACTCTAACCCACCAACGGACACATTGTCAGGCTGCGCAGAGTGTGCAGAACGGGCAGAAAAAGCTCTCTAACGGCTAGTTTCCGTGGGGGTTGGTTTAAATAGCCACAGAAGACTGTAGCAAGGCAGAGAAGAACCATTCCACTCCAACTAATCAAGCATTCAAGCTCTGCAACGTGTTCTTCAACGAAAAAGAGGAAGATCTGCATTTACTGCATCCACCTACATCTTTCCAGTAATTAAAGCCTTCTCCTCCTGCATTCAAGTCGACTACTCACTCAAGAGGAGACCAGAAGTTTAAGAAGCCATTCCTCTTCTCCAACCTAAAAGTGTTTGAGGCTTCTTAACTTCATTTATTGTTCATATTGTCTTTTATCTGCTTTTGAGAAGCTGTATTTTTCTGTTTCTTCTTTTTATTTACACATTGTATTTGCTTGGTTCAATCGGGGGATTGAATCAAGGGGATTGAGGTTGGTTGGTGAGCCGAGTGTAAAACCAACGTGTGTAAGGGTTCGATTGTGATCCCGAGAAAACAATCGGGGTGGTTCTAGTCGGTGAGCCTGAGAAAACCGACCGAGTTCGTTGTGAGCTCGTAAAACAACAAGTTTGGTTGTGAGCTTGGAAAACAACCGGCTGTAATCCAAGGAGGGTTATAGTGAATTCCCAAGTGAGACTTGGGGAGTGGACGTAGGAGCAAGGGTTAGCTCCGAACCACTATAAAACTTGGTGTTTGTGATTGCGTGTCTCTATTCTTCTTCCTTTCATATCACTCACAGCACATAGTATTAATTAAATAACTTACACTAGTTTTAATTACTTATCCACATCGTTTTAAATACCCAAATTATTTTAAAACCCAATTCACCCCCCCCCCTCTTGGGTTGTCTATCTGGGCAACAAGTGGTATCAGAGCCTAAACTCTTCCACCCAAGAGTTAAAAGATCAAAATGACAACCCCATTTGGATCTTCCCACATTGAGGGTCAGTCCACCCAAAGACCCCCTTTCTTTAATGGATCCGACTACTCATACTGGAAGGCTAGGATGAGAATATTCATCCAAGCCCAAGACTATGAGATGTGGACCATTGTAGTAAATGGCTCATACATCCCATCCACATATGTAGAGGGTATCACGGTACCCAAATTAGAAAAGGATTGGGATGAACATGACATGAGAAAGGCACAACTAAATTCTAAAGCTATGAATGTGTTTTACTGTGCCTTAGACAGAAATGAATTCAATAGGGTCTCTACTTGCAACTCTGCAAAAGAGATCTGGGATAGACTTGAAGTGACCCATGAGGGAACAAATCAAGTTAAAGAATCCAAAATTAATATATTGGTTCATAAGTATGAACTATTTAAAATGGATTCTAATGAGACAATCACTAGCATGTTCACTAGGTTTACTGACATTGTCAATGGCCTAAAAAGCCTTGGCAAGAACTATACTAACAGTGAGCTTGTCAGGAAAATCCTTCGGTGTCTACCAAGGTCGTGGGAAGCTAAAGTGACGGCAATCCAAGAAGCCAAGGACTTGAACAAATTACCACTCGAGGAGCTTCTTGGATCCTTAATGACGCACGAGCTAACCATGAAGCAACACAACGAGGAAGAGTCCTCCCACAAGAAAAAGGTAATAGCTCTGAAATCTACTTCATCTAACAAGGAATTATCTTGCAGTAGCAGCAGTGAAGGAGAAGAACATGAGGAAGATGATGGTGAGGCACTTCTTGTGCGCAAGTTCAAAAAATTCATCAACCACAAGAAGGCTTATCATCAAAGGAGAGGCCCCTCAAATTCCTACCGCAAGGACAAAGGTAAGGAAAGGAAAATGAGGGGATTGGGTGCTATGAGTGCAAAAAGCCGGGACACATCAGAGCTGAGTGTCCCTTACTAAAGAAGGGCAGCAAGTACAAGAAGAAGAAAGCCCTTGTCACCACCCTATCGGACTCCGACACATCATCTTCATCATCGGATGAAGAACAAGAAGAGAAGGCCAATTTCTGCTTCATGGCCAATGAAAATGAGGTAACTTCCGAAACACAGCTTGATTTTACATTTGATGAACTTTATGATGCTTTTAATGAATTAATGATAGAATATAAGGCAATAAATCTTAAGAATAAAGAACTAAAAATAACTAATCAATCATACCTACATAAATACGATAAATTAGTTAAGGATAAGGATTTAATCACCAAAGAAAATATAGAACTTAAGACAAGCAACCAGCTTTTAACTCAAAAGACTAATACCTTAACTAAAGATAATGAAAAACTAACTAAGGAATTTTCAGAATTTAAAAACCATAAACAAATCTTAAACAAGGATCTAACAAACAAACTAAATGATCTAAAAACAGAAAATCAAACACTAACTAAAGAACTTAACAAATATAAACCCTTAGTTGAAAAATTTACATATAGTTCTGAAAAGTTAAATATGATACTCAATAGTCAACGAGCAGTATTTAATAAAGCGGGTTTAGGATATAAACCAAGAAATAAACAAAAACTTCTTAGTAACTTCTTTGTTAAAGCTGGAGAAACTAAAACTAAGAAAATAACCTGCTTTTGTTGTGGAACTATAGGTCATAAAGCAAATGTGTGTAATTTTAGGAAAGGTAAATCAAGAAGAAAAATTAAAAGGGTATGGGTTCCAAAAGGAACCAACTTGACTAACCATGAAGGACCCAAGAAAACTTGGGTACCTAAGTTGACATGATTTGCTTGTGTAGGAGTGTCTTGCAGCCAAGGTCAACAAAAACTGCTGGTATTTGGATAGTGGCTGCTCAAGGCACATGACGGGTGATAAGGATCAATTTTTCACCCTTTAAGCTAAGAAGGGAGGTGCTGTGACTTTTGGAGACAACAACCAAGGTCACATCATTGGTATTGGTAAAGTTCAAATCACCCCTTCAACTTTTATAGATAATGTTAGATATGTTGATGGTCTTAAGCATAACTTGTTAAGCATTAGTCAATTATGTGATAAAGGATATGATGTTATGTTTAAACCATCACTATGCATTATAACAAACCCTAATGACAATAGTTTAGTTTTTAAAGGGATTAGACGTGGAAATGTATATGTTGTTGACCTAGAAGATCTTGCAAAACATAACCAATGTTTAGTTGTTAATGAAACTAAAGATAATGATGCCAGTTGGTTATGGCACCGTAAGTTAGGTCATGCAAGCATGGACACAATAACTAAACTAGTTAAAAGAGATTCCGTGATAGGTTTGCCAAAATTAAAATTTGAAAAGAACAAAATATGTGAAGCATGTCAATTTGGCAAACAATCTAGGAACTCATTTAAATCCATAAAATGTGTCTCTACCTCTAGACCTCTAGAATTATTACACATGGACCTATTCGGACCAACTAGAACAACAAGCCTAGGTGGAAATAAATATAGTCTAGTTATTGTAGATGATTACTCTAGGTACACATGGGTCATGTTCCTAGCACATAAGGATCAAGCATTTTCTGTTTTTAAGAAGTTCCATAAGGAAGTAACAAATGCTAGAGAGTCTTCAGTCATAGCCATTAGAAGTGACCATGGAACTGAATTCGAAAATCAGTCATTTGAGGAATTTTGTCGTAAAAAGGGGATAACCCATAATTTTCTGCACCTAGGACACCACAACAAAATGGAGTTGTGGAAAGGAAAAATAGGACTCTAGAAGAAATGGCTAGAACTATGTTATGTGAAAGTAACCTCTCTAAGTACTTTTGGGGAGAAGCCATTAATACTTCTTGCCATATATTAAATAGAGTTTTATTAAGACCCATCATAAAGAAAACACCTTATGAACTTTGGAAAAACAGAAAACCAAAAGTTAATTACTTTCATGTTTTTGGATGTAGGTGTTTTGTTCATAATAATGGGAAAGATAATCTAGGTAAATTTGACTCTAAATCGGATGAAGGAATATTCTTAGGTTACTCTACAACTAGTAAAGCCTATAGAGTCTTTAATAAAAGAACCTTAGTTATAGAAGAATCTATACATGTTGTATTTGATGACTCTAGTGACATCTCCTCTAATAAGAAAGTTAATTTTGATGATGATGTTGAAATTCTTGAAGAAAAGATAGATGAGATGGCATTACAAGATGATAATCAAAAGTTGAGTGAAGGAGCATCATCAAGCCAAGAGGCTATTATGGATCATGGGCTAACTAAAGCTTGGAGGTATGCTCACGGGCATCCTAAGGAACTAATTCTAGATGATCCATCTCAACCGGTTAGGACTAGAGCATCCCTTAGAAATTTAAATAACCATCTAGCTTTTGTCTCACACTTTGAGCCCAAACACATAGAAGAGGCCGAAAATGATGTAAATTGGATAAATGCAATGCAAGAAGAATTAAACCAATTTACTAGAAACAAGGTATGGAATCTAATAGAGAGACCTTCTGAATATCCTATTATAGGCACGAAATGGATTTATAAAAATAAACTTGATGAAAATGGAATTGTTATAAGGAATAAGGCTAGACTAGTAGCAAAGGGTTATAATCAAGAAGAAGGTATAGATTTTGATGAAACCTTTGCTCCTGTAGCTAGACTTGAGGCTATTAGACTATTATTAGCATATGCATGCTCTAAGGACTTCAAACTTTTTCAAATGGATGTAAAAAGTGTATTTTTAAATGGGTATATTAATGAGGAGGTATATGTAGAACAACCTCCTGGTTTTGAAAATCATCAATACCCTAATCATGTATATAAACTGAACAAAGCACTTTATGGTTTAAAACAAGCACCTAGAGCATGGTATGAGAGGCTTAGCAAATTCCTATTAGAACATGAATTCTCTAGGGGAAATGTAGATACAACCCTATTTTTGAAAAAGCAAAACAAAGATATGTTATTAGTACAGATTTATGTTGATGATATCATTTTCGGTGCTACTAACAATCGCCTCTGCGAAGAATTTGCTGATTTGATGCAGAGTGAGTTTGAGATGAGCATGATGGGAGAGCTGAACTACTTCCTCGGGCTTCAAATCAAACAGTCTGAAGGAGGCATCTTCATCAATCAAGCCAAGTATATCAAGGAGATGCTCAAGAAGTTTGATATGGAGGGAAACAAGTCAATCAGCACCCCCATGAGCTCATCATGCAAATTAGATCAAGATGAATCAGGTAAATCTGTAGATCAAAAACTTTATAGAGGTATGATAGGATCCTTATTGTATCTTACTGCAAGTAGACCTGATATTATGTTTAGTGTTTGCATGTGTGCTAGATATCAGGCTAATCCTAAAGAATCACATCTAGCTGCAGTTAAGAGAATTTTTAAATACTTAATAGGAACTAAGAACATAGGGCTATGGTACTCTAAAGAATCTAGCCTAAACTTAATAGGATACACAGATTCAGACTTCGCTGGATGTAAGCTTGATAGAAAAAGTACCAGTGGGTCATGTCAATTTCTAGGAGAAAATCTTATCTCATGGTTTAGCAAGAAACAAAACTCGGTTGCATTATCTACTGCTGAAGCTGAATATGTTGCAGCCGGGAGTTGTTGTGCTCAAATCTTGTGGATTAAACAACAATTAGAAGATTATGGCATTAAACAAGATAAAATTCCCATTAATTGTGATAATACAAGTGCCATTAATCTAACTAAAAATCCAATTCAACATTCAAGAACTAAACACATTGAGATAAGACATCACTTCATAAGAGATCATGTATTGAATGGTGATGTGACACTCCAATTTGTTTGTACTGATAATCAATTAGCAGACATTTTTACAAAACCCCTAAGTGAAGAGAGGTTTAGTGTGCTTAGGAGGGGATTAGGAGTGATTGATCCATCCTAGTGGTGGTTTCCACTAGATTTATTGATTTTGATGACTAGATTGTGGTTAAAATAGAGTTTCTTTTCAATAATCATCAAATCAGATCATACTTTAGTGTTTTTCCCTCATTTGGCACGATTATAGCATGATTTTTAGGTGCGTGCCAAGGTTAGAGACGACTCAAGTAAGTTTCAGAGTCGGCTCCTAAGGGGGAGTCGACTCGCGCATTTGCGGGAGTCGACTCGCAAAGATGGCAGCAGAGGGGGAGTCGACTCGCATATAGTCGGGAGTCGACTCGAAGTCTACAGGCGCATAAGGAGAGTCGACTCGCGCATATTCTGGAGTCGACTCGAGGTCGAGTCGACTCGCGACTCAGTGGAGTCGACTCGCAGTCGGGATCCGACTTTTTAACCCTAGATTTGTCGTTTCGAAAACACTTTTCTCTCAAGCCGCCACTGTTCAAAAGCCCTAGAGCCGACTCCTAGGTCGTCCCCGATCGTCTCCAACCCCTTTTCCGTCGATCTTTCACCGGTTCTTAGGTTTTTCATCCCTTCCTAGGTCGACCCCCGGTCGGTCCCAAGCCTCCTCCGTCGACCTTTCTCCGTCCTTTAGGTTTTTCATTCCGTCTAGGTCATAATGCCGCGTAAGACCGTTGTCCGGAAGAGGTCCCGACCCGAGGCCGGTCTCGAGCGGCGCTCCAAGGCGCGGCACGATCCCGCGAGGCAACCATCTCCGGCTCGTTCCCCGCCTAGGGCGGTTCCCGCGAGGCCATTGGCCGGGAAGGCCGTCACCACCGGGAGATATGTCGATTTCGACTATCTCTCCCGAAAAGGGTTCACCATAGGTGATAGGCTTAGGGCACAGGGATTAGAGTACTTCCTCACTTTAGATCTCCCCACTTACCCTGGCCTTGTTAGAGAGTTCTATGGTACCGTCCATCGGGGAGATGGGGGTATCGAGGGCACAGTAGCCGGTGTCCCTTTGTTTGTTACGGAGGATCTTATTGCCCACATCCTCCACCTTCCATTAGTAGGGGTGGCTCCCACACACCCTGAGGACAGGGTTGAGGCCCTTACGGCCATTCTAGGGCATCCACCCCAGTCACCTCTAGACGAGGTTTCTGCTAGCTCACTTCCGATTGAGGTGAGAATCCTTTTGAGTATACTGTCTAGGTCCATCTTCCCTAAGACAGGGAGATTTGATTTTGTAAATGAGAGAGACCTAGCTCTTATGTTTTATATTCTTCAGGACACCCCGATCAACTTCCCCAAACTCATATATAGGTATATGTGTGAGCCCCTAGATAGACCTAGGCTCACCCTCCCATACGGCATGATATTCACCCTTCTGTTTAGGGAGTACGAGATTCTCATTCCTGAGGGGGAGCCCTTTCGCGCATTGCAATGGACTGATCGCATGCGTGCAGGGACCCTACACAGGATGGGGTTTCGGAAGAGAGAGGGGATCTGGGTTAGGAAGTCGTCCCTCACCTCACAGACCACCAGACCTTTCCCCAGTCCTGAGCCCGATTCAGACTACCCAGACCTTCCAGACCATCCAGATCTTCCATCCACTCCTGCTCCTACCACCTCCGCCGGACCCTCCTCCTCAGCTCCACCCACTCAGCCTATGGAGGTCCAGATCTCGTCTGAGCAGCTCCGGGAGCTGCGGCAGGAGATAGTCCGAGATCTGCTCCAGGAGCTCCGGGGTGCGGTGCCTACTCCCTCTCCTGCGCCCACATCTTCCGCATTGGTCCCTTCCCTGACAGCCGTGACAGACATGACGGCTGAGGTGCGGCAAGAGATATACAACATGAGGACCTTGATACAGGCCCAGTTCCACAGCATGAGTGAGGTCACGAGCACCACTCGACAGATGCGGGATGACATCGGCCGTGACATGTCCACCACCACCGCAGGGGCCGAGCGCTTGTCGAATGTGCTCATCGACAAGCTGGACGGACTGCAGAAGTCAGTACTCGAGCTGGATACGACACAGAGCAGGGCCATCCAGGCCATCATTCGCCAGCTAGAGAACGTGACCAATGCGGTCCAATCACTCGTGGAGCGCATGCCTCGAGGAGATACATCCTCGAGAGGAGGAGCCACATCCTCGAGAGGAGGAGATACATCCTCGAGAGGAGGACCTACATCCTCGAGGAGATCGTAGCTACTTTTTGTATTTTGCTTTGACATGTATTGCTTTTCGTTACTTATTGTATTCTGAAATGTACTTACATACAAATTAATACAATGAGTAGCCGCATTTTTCTTCAATAATGTGCCTTTTGATCTATGTTTGATTGTGTGTTCTGTTTACCTTCTTTTTGATATGATGACAAAAAGGGGGAGAAATATGTAAAAGGAAGAAAAATATGCATAAAATATGTAAAAGGAATCAATGGAAATCAATAAAAAGATAAACTCTTAAAACACACAAATTTGTTCTAAGTGGATTCGGTACCCCGAGGCTCATTATCTCTCTTTTGGGGCTCCTAATGGAGTAATCTCCAGAATCTATTCAAGGGATATTCGGAGATTAGCTGAATCCTACTCAAGAACAAATTGACAGATTTTCCCTCTAAAAACCAAAATTTCAGTTCAAAAACTTCAAAGCATTAAAAAGGAAATTCAAAGAATCAAAATAAAGTAGAATGCATATCTTGAGGGGGAGAATCTGAATTTTAATCAAGCAAAATCATTAATGATATATAAGCCAAACAATTGATTGTATAATATGAAGGCTTATATAATTCCAAATGAAAGGGGGAGCTTTAACTCCGAAATTTATTGTTTCACTCCTTTCAAGCTTGGATAAATTGAATTACCAGACATTTGAATTCATTTATGGATTTTATTTCATTGTTTATTGTGCAATTCACTTTACATATACTCAGTGTTTTGTCATCATCAAAAAGGGGGAGATTGTGGAGTGATTGATTAAAACCCTATTTGATTTTGATGAGATCAAAGCAATTGAGTATATTTCTTGTTTACTAATGAATTCAATTAAGTGTTTCAGTGAAAATCTTGTCTAAGTGTCTCAAGACTTGGTTCATAATTTTTGGATAAGTTAAGAAGACAGCTTGAACCAAAGTCTGAGACTCGAGTCGACTCCAGAGTATCACGAGTCGACTCCAAGCGTATCAAGTTCACTGGCACGGGCTCGAGTCGACTCCAGATCTGTACGAGTCGACTCCGACTGAGAACAGACAGAAGAACAGAAAGCTTCAACTCAGAACCTGTCAACGAGTCGACTCCCAAAGTGCGCGAGTCGACTCCGATGTTCACCGAGTCGACTCCAGGATAGTAAGAGTCGACTCCAAGAGGAACACAAAGAAAAAGTCAGAGAGCAGTTTTCGGGTCTGAGATTCGAGTCGACTCCAGTGAAACGCGAGTCGACTCCGATGGATGGCAAGTCGACTCCAAAGAAGGTGAGAGTCGACTCTCAGAGGAACACAAGAAAAAGTCAGAGAGCAATTTTCGGACTCTGAGATTCGAGTCGACTCCCGCAATATGCGAGTCGACTCCAAGACTCCGCGACCATCAACAGACAGAAGACCAAGTTACTGCCTCTGAGATTCGAGTCGACTTCCAGACAGCTCGAGTCGACTCCAAGACAGCTTCACATCAAAAAGGCAGAAGATCAAGTTTCGGAAACTGAGAGCCGAGTCGACTCCGAGGAAGTTCGAGTCGACTCCAAGACTAGACGAGCCAAAAGACAGAGAATCGGGAGTTCGGGCTCTGAGATTCGAGTCGACTCCCAGGACAGTCGAATCGACTCGAGTGGATCAAATTCAAAATTGGATCCACGGACTTCAGTGGATGAGCCGACTCCGAAATTGCTAAGTCAGCTCCAGAAGTTGGCGAGTCGACTCCAGGTCAAGACGAGTCGACTCCCAGTCGTGAAGGCAACTTTAATTCAAATCTGGAACAGTTGCCGAGTCGACTCCGGAAAAGCTTGAGTCGACTCCCGCTACAGCCGAGTCGACTCCTGATCGCGCGAGTCGACTCTAACCCACCAACGGACACATTGTCAGGCTGCGCAGAGTGTGCAGAACGGGCAGAAAAAGCTCTCTAACGGCTAGTTTCCGTGGGGGTTGGTTTAAATAGCCACAGAAGACTGTAGCAAGGCAGAGAAGAACCATTCCACTCCAACTAATCAAGCATTCAAGCTCTGCAACGTGTTCTTCAACGAAAAAGAGGAAGATCTGCATTTACTGCATCCACCTACATCTTCCCAGCAATTAAAGCCTTCTCCTCCTGCATTCAAGTCGACTACTCACTCAAGAGGAGACCAGAAGTTTAAGAAGCCATTCCTCTTCTCCAACCTAAAAGCGTTTGAGGCTTCTTTACTTTATTTATTGTTCATATTGTCTTTTATCTGCTTTTGAGAAGCTGTATTTTTCTGTTTCTTCTTTTTATTTACACATTGTATTTGCTTGGTTCAATCGGGGGATTGAATCAAGGGGATTGAGGTTGGTTGGTGAGCCGAGTGTAAAACCAACGTGTGTAAGGGTTCGATTGTGATCCCGAGAAAACAATCGGGGTGGTTCTAGTCGGTGAGCCTGAAAAAACCGACCGAGTTCGTTGTGAGCTCGTAAAACAACAAGTTTGGTTGTGAGCTTGGAAAACAACCGGCTGTAATCCAAGGGGGGTTATAGTGAATTCCCAAGTGAGACTTGGGGAGTGGACGTAGGAGCAAGGGTTAGCTCCGAATCACTATAAAACTTGGTGTTTGTGATTGCGTGTCTCTATTCTTCTTCCTTTCATATCACTCACAGCACATAGTAATTAATTAAATAACTTACACTAGTTTTAATTACTTATCCACATCGTTTTAAATACCCAAATTATTTTAAAACCCAATTCACCCCCCCCTCTTGGGTTGTCTATCTGGGCAACAGGTTGTTTCTTGGATCCAGAATTCTATTAGCAGCATACTCAAATCAAGTGTAGTTTTTGTTGATGATGCTTCAGAGATATGGATGGAGCTCCTGGAACGGTTTTCTCAACAAAATGGACCAAGAATTTTTCAATTGAAGAAAACTCTGGCTGGGTTACAGCAGGAACGTGATTCGGTGAGCATCTATTACGGTAAGCTCAAAACTCTGTGGGATGAGCTTTCAGTATATGATCCAATGCCTGAATGTAGTTGTGGGAAGTTGAAAATATTGCTTGATCGGTACCAAAGAGATTGTGTTATACAATTTCTAATGGGTTTGAATGATTCTTTTACTAATGTGAGAGATCAGATCATGCTATTGGACCCTTTACCTCCTGTGAACAAGGTGTTCTCCTTGATTCAACAACAAGAAAGGCAACACCAAATGACTTCTAATATACCTTCTCCTGATTCCATGGCTCTAGCTACTAGAAAATTCAATGGCAATGCTAAACCTATTTCAAAATTTACAACTACTCAAAAAAGGGACAGACCTTTTTGCACTCATTGTAATGTTCAAGGACATCTACTGGAGAACTGTTTCAAGGCTGGAAATGCTGAAACTCCCTTTTGCACACATTGCAAAATGACTGGTCATGTTGTTGAGAAATGTTATAAAATCCATGGGTATCCACCAGGCCACAAATTCTTCAACAAAGGAAAGAGTCCTGTAGTTTTTGCAAATCAGTCGAGCATCTCTGCTCCTGTTGGTCAGGATGAAGAAAATGATACCAAAGTGGCTTTGACTAAGGGGCAATATCAGCAGCTACTAACCTTGCTTCAGCACAAAGATTCCTCCACTGCTCCTCACTCAGCCAACCAGATCCAGTCCATTGTCACCCCTGCATCACTTACTCCAAATGTTTCCAAAATGTCTGGTATTTCCATTTGCTTTTCCACCTACACACACAAGCCATCAACTCCTCATGAAACTCCTTGGATAATAGATACGGGTGCCACAGATCATATGATCTGTGACACTGAACTTTTTTCCACTGTGACGGCTATTGTTTCTTATTCAGTTAAATTACCCAATGGTATTGAAGTACCAGTGACACACATTGGTACAGTCAAGGTGACAAGTACTATCATCTTGAAGGATGTGTTATGTGTTCCATCATTTTCCTTCAACTTGCTTTCAGCTAAGAAAATTGCAGAATCTCTTAATTGCTGTCTTATCTTCTTCTCTAATCGTTGCTTCCTTCAGGACCTTTCATCT
This sequence comes from Phoenix dactylifera, assembly GCF_051530095.1. Taxonomy (NCBI): domain Eukaryota; kingdom Viridiplantae; phylum Streptophyta; class Magnoliopsida; order Arecales; family Arecaceae; genus Phoenix; species Phoenix dactylifera. The sequence goes on from NC_143197.1 coordinate 20,379,394, forward strand.
TGGACAACGATTGGGATGGGTGAAGTGAGAAATGGCCTATATCACCTGCTGAGGATGGAAGTTGCTTCTTCAATTTTAGTAACTACTCTTTCAAAGCTTTCACATAAAGATTTTTCTGTCTCTGCATCTATTATGAATGACAGATCAGTTTCTGACCTTTGGCATTGCCGCCTTGGTCATATTTCTGTTTCACAATTACGGCTTATTGATGATCCAATTGTAAAAGATAAAATGTCTTCTATCAATGAATTACCTTGCTGTATTTGTCCCATGGCAAAGCAGCATCGAATTCTTTTTCCTGTTAGTCAACACAGATCTTCCATTTTATTTGAAATTGTGCATTATGACATATGGGGACCTTGTTCAGTGGCTGCTTATGATGGTTCTAGGTATTTCCTAACTATTGTTGATGATTTCTCTAGAAGTACTTGGGTCTACTTACTCAATACCAAATCCGAAACTAGGCAGTGCTTAGAATTTTTTTATAATTTGGTTGAGACCCAATTTGGAGTGAAGATCAAAATTTTAAGGAGTGATAATGGAGCAGAATTTCAAATGCATGGGTTTTTTGCCTCTAAGGGGATCATTCATCAAAGAAGTTGTGTTGAAACACCACAGCAAAATGGCATTGTAGAGAGGAAGCATCAACATTTGCTCAATGTGGCCAGAGCTTTGAGGTTCCAAGCAGGAATTCCACTTCAATTTTGGAATGACTGCATCATGACTGCTGCCTACATTATAAACAGAACACCCACCCCCTTGTTAGCCAACAAAACTCCTTTTGAACTGCTCTTCAATGCCAAACCGACCTATGCACACATGAAAGTCTTTGGTTGCCTTTGTTTTGCTTCTACTTTGTCCCATGGTCGAAAGAAATTTGATCCAAGAGGCAGAAAATGTGTATTTTTGGGTTATCCTTTTGGTGTTAAAGGATATAAAGTTCTTGATATAAATAGCAATACTACTTTTCTCTCTCGAGATGTAGTCTTCCATGAAACTATTTTTCCTTTTCACACTATTTTCTCCAATTCCAATTCTGAACAAAATACATCAGAACCGGTGTTTCCTATGTTCAATTTTGCTCCTCCTCCTGATATTCCACATACTGTTCCACAAAATGACATTGCAGCCACTAATAGGACCCCTTCTCCTTCTGATACTCAGTCCCCTTCAATAGTATTAGAAAAGATACTCACTGATACTCCTCTGATACTCAATGATAACATTACTTCTGACTCTCCACATGTTGTCCAAACTGAACCTCTTGATCACATTGACCCTACTATTCCTCGAAAATCTACTAGAATTCGAAAAGCACCTCAATATCTGCAGGATTATCACTGTCAGCAGGTCAATCTCACTTCACCAGCCTCTTCGTTGGACAAGATGCAATCTTCTTCTTCTTCTTCAGGTACACTTTTTTCTTTAGCTAATTTTTTGTCATATCAGCATTTTTCTCCAGCTTTTCAAGCTTTTTCTTCCTCCATTTCCACTCACCTTGAACCTCAAAGCTATAAGCAAGCAATTCAAAATCCTGACTGGTGCAAGGCTATAGAAGCAGAAATTATTGCTCTTGATTTGCCTCCAGGGAAAGAACCCATTGACTGCAAATATGTTTACAAGATTAAATATAACTCAGATGGGACTGTGGAGAGATATAAAGCTAGATTAGTGGCAAAAGGATACACTCAACAGGAGGGGATTGACTATCATGAGACTTTTTCCCCTGTTGCCAAGCTAGTCACAGTTCGATGTCTTCTTTCTATTGCAGCAGTAAGAGGATGGCATTTGCAACAGTTTGATGTCAACAATGCTTTCTTACATGGAGATTTAGAAGAGGAGATTTATATGAAGAGGCCACCGGGTTATACAAAAGGAAAACCTCACCAAGTTTGCAAACTCCTCAAGAGTCTTTATGGTCTCAAACAAGCTTCTCGGCAATGGTACTCTAAATTTTCTAGTTCTCTTCTTGATTTTGGTTATACACAATCAAAGGCCGACTATAGTCTTTTTACTAAGAAGGATGGCAATATTTTTACAGTTTTGCTGGTATATGTTGATGATATTATTGTGGCCAGCAATTGTTTAGATTCAATTTCTGTTCTGAAGCAGTTCTTAGATGATAAATTTAAGATCAAAGATCTCGGGTCCCTTAGATATTTTCTTGGCATAGAAGTTGCTCGATCATCTAAAGGGATTCACATCTGTCAGAGAAAGTATGCACTTGATATCTTAGCAGACTCTGGTACATTGGGGTCTAAACCTCTCAAAATTCCCATGGATCAAAACTTGAAACTTAGCAAAGATACAGGCCAACTTCTCTCTAATCCCACTATTTATCGACGGCTTATTGGTCGGTTATTGTATCTGACTATAACAAGACCAGACATTAGTTATACTGTTCAAACTCTAAGTCAGTTTATGGATAAGCCTACCACAACACATATGGCTGCTGCCCACAAGGTTCTCAGGTACCTCAAAATAGCTCCTGGTCAAGGCATTCTGTTCTCTTCTTCATCTACATTACAATTGCAAGCATATTGTGATTCGGATTGGGGTTCATGTCCTGATTCTAGACGATCAGTGACTGGCTATTGTGTATTCTTGGGAAGTTCTCTGATTTCCTGGAAGTCCAAGAAACAATCTATTGTTTCTCGCTCTTCTGCAGAGGCAGAGTACAGGGCCATGGCCACTACTTGTTCAGAATTAACATGGCTGCGTTACATTTTACATGATCTTCAAGTTCCTCATCCACAAGCGGCCACTCTTTTTTGTGATAATCAGGCTGCACTTCACATTGCAGCCAATCCGGTGTTCCATGAGCGCACCAAACACATCGAATTGGACTGTCATTTGATTCGAGATAAGATTCAAGAAGGCAGCATCCAAACCTTTCATGTTGGAACACAGCAGCAGCTAGCTGATATTTTTACCAAAGCTTTGCCGTTCTTTCTTCTTCGATCCCAGTTATCCAAGATGGGAATAGTCAATCTCTATTCTCCATCTTGCGGGGGGGTATTGAAGTATAAAGCAGCAGATCAGCTTCAGTCTCAACCTTAAGCTGCATTCAAAGTGAAGTACAGGAGCGGGAAAGGCTGAATGAACTTCTTTCGAGCTTCTTCTCCTCTTTTTCTCCTCCTTCTTTTCTGTTCTTTACTGTGTCCTGTATTGGTATTCTGTTTTTTCAGTTTTTAGCCACGTTTGCTGAGCTGGAATCTTTTCAGCTGAACTGGCAGGACGTTAGTCAGTTACCATAGTTTGTTAGTTAGTTATAGTCTCATCCAACTCTATATAAAGCCTACCTCTGTAAACAGCTAAAAGAGAGGAAGAGAAATGAAGGAATTTCCCATGGTTTGAGCTCTCTGTTTTCCTTTTTCCACACACTTTCTTACACCAGGGATCATATCAAAGGCATCCCCATGGTTAGTACCTTTGCCTCACTTCTTCCTTTACTTTGTAGAGCATACAGAGTGCTATGAGTTGTTCTATAAACCTACATGTGCAGAGTATACAATTGTGCTATCATCTTCGAGACATCTGATAAAATTGGAACATAATGGTAATAGTAATAGCATCATCAACAACCACCTCAATAAATCATATATTAATTAAAATTATAATGAAATAAGCCTTGTGGTAGTCACATATATTGGTAGAATCTTTGTTTTTCAAAACCTAGTGATGGATCATTCCGTATCAACTGAGGCAGGTTAAGCCAGAAGCTCATCGGATCATTTGATTACAGCAGCTGATCAGGCATCTAGTGTCAGATAAAATTGGAACGATCACCGTATATGGTGCTTTGTTCCCATTTTTTGATAGTCATGCACGGCTGCACTTTTAATGCCAATAAATCCATGATCTGAAACATTGGACCATCAAATTATTAGATGAGTGTCAAGGCTAGGGATGTTATAATCAAATGGATCGAAGACGTAGCCATCAAAGATTCTCCGCCTTTGATATGGTGTAATTCATACATGCAATTACTTGCCCACTAAATCTTCACTAAATCATGCCTTACCAACCGGAGAGGATAAGAATCCTTTGGGGTCACAAAGTGACACTCAAGTGAGTGAAGGTCTCCCTAAAGAACCAGAAAATTAAGATTGCATCAGCAAAAAAAATCAGGTTAGCTTTCCGTTTGGAGATTCAAAAGTCAGCACAGCACAGAAGGGCACATGCTAATTATTTGGCAACTTCCGAGTGGGACATGCAAGGTGTGGTCCCTAGAGGGGATTAGAAGGGATTATATGAGAAAAACTAGTTCAGCTCTCTATGTCATACTTTTGATTGTTTTTATAAAACGCGCACTACCTACAAATTCTGCACAATGTAGTTAATAATGATGCATAAATAATTTGTCCTATTCTAAATGCTATTATTTTTCTCTCTTACACCTGAGCACTATATAACTACGATAAATATGCATGCTTGTTTCTACTTGTCCATGCAAGTATATTTACAACAGGGAAATCATGCTATATTGATTTCCCAAAGAAAAATCTCAAAAAATTACTCTATATTGATGTGATAATCACTTCCATACTTGGCAGAATGTGTTTCTTGGTGGATCGGACACCTCTGCATCTACCTCAGAATCGGGAATGACTGAGCTCATGAGGAACTCAACAGTGATGAAGAAAGCCCAAGATGAAGTTCGAGGACTCCTTGGAAATAAAGGGAAGGTGGAAGAGGGTGACATTCAACAACTACATTATCTCAAGCTTGTAATTAAGGAAGTTCTTCAGTTACACCCTCCCGCTCCATTGCTACTCCCTCGAGAATGTATACAAGATTGCAAGATCAATGGATATAACATTCCTAAGAAGGCAAGGGTGCACACAAGATTGGCTTCGAGACATCTTATCTCATCTTGCAGGTTCAATTTCTACAACATTCATAAATTTTATCATGTACCAGTTGTACTAGTGCTTTAAAACTTTGAAATTTTTAATTTTGTTTTTTTTTCTTTTGTAGATATTCCCCCTCCTCATACAAAATACAAGCTTGAAGATTACGAAATAATAGATGGAAAGAAGAAAGAACTTATCAGTTGAGGCGTGATTTCACTGTCCTTAAGAATAGATCGCGCCCCTCAGAGAATGAATCTCGGTATAGCAGGTCATGGCGGCCTATCCTCCAGGATACAATAACTGGATTACTCCAAGTGTATACTCGCGGATGCAGTGCTCAGAACCGCTCAGAGAATGAATCTCGGTGTAGTAGGTAATGGCGGCCTATCCTTCAAGATACAACAACTGGATCGCTCCAAGTGTACACTTGGAGATGCAGTGCTCAGAACCGCATAGAGAGTATAACACAGAAAACCCTCCCAGGAACATAGAAAACGGAGAGAGGAAGATTATCGGATTCGCCAATTTTGCCTTGGACCTCTATTGGGCTCATACGCTCGTAGACTACTTACTTTCTTTGTTTCATCAAGTTAAAATGTTGAATACTATATAAAAACCTTTTGAGTTTTATTTCTTTCCAATGTGGGACTAAAAAAAGTACACTAGAGGAAAGACAAAAGATAAAGAAGGACAGACTTGAAATTTTGAAATATTCCAACAATTTGTACTACACAATTAAAGCTTCACAAAATTAGGCAAAAGAGAAAAGTTGATGGTATCACATGATCAGATAAAATTAACACCACCATAGATTTCAGAAGTAGCTGTCCGACGTTGCTGCAGATTTTGTTGTAGATTAGTCACCCATAGTTGGGGCCGGAAAATGAGGGTTCACGAGTACATATTGGTTACTACGAATGGGTTTTCACGGCACGAAAAAAAAAGCATGCGTTGTAGTCGTGTAGAGTACATGTAGTATATAGTTTTTGGCTCTACGTACGCCTCGTGAAGTGTTCTTCTCATTACTTATCTTTTCTCCGAAGAAACGCTCACCTTAAAGCAAAAAAAAAAAAAAAAAAAGAAACGTTCACCTCATCACAAAATTTCTGGTCTCATCCACATCTCATTATAGCTGTCGTGGATTGTCAACTGGGTTTATTTTAAGTTTTTTTTGTTTTCTTTCTTCTCGACAGCACATGCCGGCTCGTCGTCTTAGAGCGGACCGAACTGATTCTTCTTGGACCTGTAGCTATGTGTAAGTAGCGAAATAGAATAGAGATTATGACGCCCAGCGAACCTGACTTTTAAAAGCTGAAATTATTGGTCCGGGAACCTTTCAAACTAATAAATTGGTATCTAATTAGTTTTCTTTAGAGTAAATTGCACCGGCCCTTTGGAAGTCAGAGACAATTATATATTCCTATCCAATATTTTAAAAATATTTTATTATTTAAATTGTACTATATATATATAATATATAATTTTCTAACATTACCAATGCGACTGATTACAATGGATTGTACGCTACCACCATAATAGAGAATCTATGAGCTCCACCTTTCTAGACAAACACGTCCAATGATAAAACCTACCATCAAATCAAATTGGATTACACCTCTAATAGCCTTTTTCACAACAAACGCTCAAACCTCAAACCTCTCCTCTTCTTATCAATAAAAGAGGAATTAGAGAATAATTTATTAAGCCCTCTCTAATAGCCTTTCATTCTCCATATGATTTTTGGATTTGTAAAATACATAAATATATTAGATTTCCTTTTGATAAACCAAGTATTGTGGCTGTAATTGTCTAGAAACAAAAAAAACATTTTCATTTAACGATCGTATATGCGTCAGATTACATACACATGCATGCATGAAAACAAATGAATAGAGTCCTATAGTTGTTTAATATTTAAATTTGAAGTTATGTGCATTGCGTTAGCCAATTAACCTTGATCCATTTCAAAGTTTCTCTTTTTCATCCCTTATTTTTTTTAATCACAGCTGGTTATTCATCTTTCATGTGCATAATGGGAATTCATCGGCGATTTTTTTTCCTAAACCATGGTTAACGAAGGTTCGTGTTAAAGTCGGGGTCAGCTGTCCGTGGGTGACGTGGCCGTTCTCAAGTCTCTTTATTTCTTTATGGCTCTAGAGTTCACAAACTCTCGAAGGGTCGCTATAAATACGAGGAAGAGAGAGCTCCCCTCCCAAGACTAGGCGTCTAACGCAATGGAGTCCTTGCTTTCTCTCTTAGCTTACTCATGTCTCCTCTTATTCCCAATAGCTGCATTCTTGTGCGTCAAGGCCACCTGGCCGAGCCCAAGGCTCCCTCCTGGCCCTTTAAGGCTCCCAATCATCGGCAATCTTCATCAGTTGGGTGAGCATCCACACCGCTCGCTCCGGCTACTCTCGGAGAAGTATGGCTCCCTCATGAGCCTAAAGCTCGGTTTCACACCAACCATCATCGTATCCTCACGGGAGATGGCCTCTGAGATTCTGAAGACCCAAGATCTCATCATTTGCACCAGGCCTCCCCTCGTCGCCTTCCAGCGACTCTCTTATGGTGGACGGGACATGGCATTTTCACCCTACAGCGAACGGTGGAGACAACTGAGGAAGATTAGCATGTTAGAAGTCTTCAGTGCAAAGAGGGTGCAAGCCTTTCAGTCCATAAGGGAGGAAGAAGTGAACACCCTAGTACAAACTCTGTTAACGCAATCCTCGAGTGGTCCTGTGAATCTTAGTGAGATGTCTTTCTGCCTCTTTAACAATATCACTACTCGAGAAATCTTCGGCAGGAGGATTTCGGGTGATGGTGACTGCACGAGCAGCAAATACCATCCTCTCCTAATTGAAATGATGTCTTTACTGGGAGGGTTTTTTTTAGGGGACTTCTTTCCTTCGATGAAGTGGTTGGATGTGCTCACCGGGACGAGAGCAAGGCTCAAGAGGAGCTTCCTTGCCATGGATGAGTTCCTTGAGGAGGAGATCGAAGAGCACATCCATGGTGGAGGAAGCCCAGATGACTTCATTAGTGTTCTCGTCGGGATTCAGAAGGATTTAAGCCTTGGATTCCCCCTCACCAGGGATCATATCAAAGGCATCGCCATGGTTAGTACCTTTGCCTCACTTATTCCTTTACTTTGTAGAGCATACAGAGTGCTATGAGTTATTCTATAAACCTACATGTGCAGAGTATACAATTGTGCTATCATCTTTGAGACATCTGATAAAATTGGAACGTAATGGTAATAGTAATAGCATCTCAACAACCACCTCAATAAATCATATATTAATTAAAATTATAATAAAATAAGCCTTGTGGTAGTCACATATATTGGTAGAATCTTTGTTTTTCAAAACCTAGTGATGGATCATTCCGTATCAGCTGAGGCAGGTTAAGCCAAAAGCTCATCGGATCATTTGATTACAACAGCTGATCAGGCATCTAGTGTCCGATAAAATTGGAACGATCACCGTATATGGTGCTTTGTTCCCATTTTTTGATAGTCATGCCCGGCTGCACTTTTAATGCCAATAAATCCATGATCTGAAACATTGGACCATCAAATTATTAGATGAGTGTCAAGGCTAGGGATGTTATAATCAAATGGATAGAAGATGTAGACATCAAAGATTCTCCGCGTTGGATATGGTGTAATTCTTCACTAAGAATGGATGGCCCGAGATGATAAGAATCCTCACCAACCGGAGAGGATAAGAATCCTGTGGGGGTCACAAAGTGACACTCACAGGATAGAACTATCTTGTCTCCTCACCAACCGGAGAGGATAAGAATCCTGTGGGGGTCACAAAGTGGCACTCACAGGATAGAACTATCTTGTCTCCTCACCAACCGGAGAGGATAAGAATCCTGTGGGGGTCACAAAGTGACACTCCTGAGTGAAGGTCTCCGTAAAGAACCAGATAATTAAGATTACATCAGCAAAAAAATCAGGTTAGCTTTCCGTTTGGAGATCCAAAAGTCAGCACAGAAGCGCACATGCTAATTATTTGGCAACTTCCGAGTGGGACATGCAAGGTGTGGTCCCTAGAGGGGATTAGAAGGGATTATATGGGGAAAAACTAGTTCAGCTCTCTATGTCATACTTTTGATTGTTTTTATAAAACGCACACTACCTACAAATTCTGCACGATGTAGTTAATAATGATCCATAAATAATTTTGTCCTATTCTAAATGCTATTATTTCCCGCTCTTACACTTGAGCACTATATAACTACGATAAATATACATGCTTGTTTCTACATTGTCCATACAAGTATATTTACAACATTAAAATCATGCTATATTGATTTCTCAAAGAAAAATCTCAAAAAATTAGTCCATATTTGATCTGATGATCACTTCCATACTTGGCAGAATGTGTTTCTTGGTGGATCGGATACCTCTGCATCTACCTTAGAATCGGGAATGACTGAGCTCATGAGGAACTCAACAGTGATGAAGAAAGCCCAAGATGAAGTTCGAGGACTCCTTGGAAATAAAGGGAAGGTGGAAGAGGGTGACATTCAACAACTACATTATCTCAAGCTTGTAATTAAGGAAGTTCTTCGGTTGCACCCTCCCGCTCCATTGCTACTCCCTCGAGAATGTATGCAAGATTGCAAGATCAATGGATATAACATTCCTAAGAAGGCAAGGGTGTACATAAATGCATGGGCCATTAGTAGGGATCCTCGGCATTGGCAAGATCCAGAAGCCTTCATCCCTGAAAGGTTCGAGGACAATGATATCAATTTCAAGGGGCAGCATTTTCAGTTCATACCTTTCGGGAGTGGTCGGAGGATGTGCCCAGGCATGTCATTAGGTGTGACTGCCGTAGAGCTTGCACTTGCCAATCTTCTTTATAGGTTCGATTGGAACTTGCCTAGTGGAATGAGCAAAGAAGATATTGACATGGAAGAGGAATTTGGTTTGGTACTTCGCAGGAAATCACCTCTAATTCTAGTGGCAACCCCAACATCTTTTGTTACCTAGGGCCTCCTCCATGAACCAAGCAATCTTATCTTCACTCTCATGGTTGATTGCAGCTTTATAGGAGGATGGATCAATAAATTTATCAACTGATTCGATCTTGATCCCTATATAAGGGAATGTAGTAATCCCAGAAGTGTATAATGAATTGAATGAAATTCTTCTCTCTCTCTCTCTGAAACTTCTCTCTGAAACTTTCCCAGGCTCGTTCACTGTAGCTTAGAAGCTCTACAGCTTTTGCCCAAACTCTTCGAAAAGAAAAAAGGATTGTATTATGAGGAAGGTCAATTGATGCATATATTTATGTATTTATGTGCGTATATTTTTAAGTATAGAATCAACCAGCTATTTTATACTGTTGGGGTCTGTATTTAGTCTAAAAGTTTAATGTGTTTGATTCCATATCCAAGCCATTCATTTTCAAGTTTCGATCTGGTCTGGATCAAGTACCAGGCCTATTTTTGGAGCGACGGACTAATTGGTACATCGAGATATTTCATTTCTACAAGCAAGGTAGTTTAGAGAGAGAACTGTAAGTTCTTTTTTTAACGGGATGCAGCTGATTGATCAATCATACAAATATATAATTCCAATTATCTTCCTAGCATGACACGGCTATGCTCCAAAGACGTTAGAGTCATCCAGCCATGACCAGATTCAATTATTCAAATACCTTGCTTTAGTATCCAAAATAAAAAAAGAATCTGAAAAGTCCATGATGGTTTCAGGTTGGCCTCTTCCTTAGAGACTATAGAAGATCCATAGCCTGCCACGCCGGTAAGAACTTGCAGAAAATATCTATGGCATTTTGCTGAGAAACTTTTAAGTATCATATATATATTCTCCAAAATGTATTAGAAAAGTAATAGTGATGTCTCTTAGCTCACTTTTTTTTGAAAAAAAAAATTCTAATTATTCTTGTTCACTAAGAAACTAATAATCTATCATATATGACAAAAATAGAGGCTCGGTTTGTGCTGAGCTTTCCATTTATTATATGAACATCTGTATTACTATTATAATTAATATAATTCTTTAGTTTAGATAATAATTAAGATCTTATATCTATTTTATTTTCTGTTATCTATTCTATTATATCTATTCTATATTGCATTTCAAAAATAATTAAGAAAAGGAGAAAAAACTATATCCCACACATTAAAAAATTATCCAATTTGAAAACAAATGATCATCTCAATTGGGAATCCTATAATCAAGTGATGGCTTTTGGATGTTTGGCATATTATTTAGCTTTCTGATGTGGCAGATCTTGCACTTGGATCCGGTCCAGCCCTATTTGTAGCAGCCAAAATAATTCATATCAAATTTGTTGATTCTTTTGGATCACTTGTCCACCACTGCCACCGTCTTCACCACCACTATAGTTATTTCCTTCACTATAGGGGCCGCTGTTACCACCACCCCACCATGCAGCATTGCTATCTTCACTACCCTACCATTGCCATTGCCATCTTGCCGGATCATAGAGACCCCATACAACTATCAAACACACCTCCGCACTATCATTGATGTCTCCGCTATATAGTGGATACCTCGCCCAACATCACTACTACGGTCGATACCATTGTTGCCACCTTTGCTGTACCATCGTTGCCCCAACAAGAACATTGTTAACACCTTCATTGCCTACATTGCTGCTACCATCAGATCTGCTACCATCATCATATATATATTTTTAAAAATATTTGATTGCATCAAATATATTTATATTCTTATAAATTTAAAAATAAAAATATTTTTTTTATCTCTTTGTTTTGAAAACGAAGAAAAGGGGGAAAAAAAAAAAAGGTGACGCCAGGCCTCCAACTAAGATGCTAATTAGATAACTTTAGGAGCATGATGAATAGAGTCCAATAGCTGTTTAAAATTTAAATTCCAAGTTGTGTACTTTAGCCAATTAACCGTAATCCAATGCGAAGTTTCAATCTTTCATCCCTTATTTTTAATCGCTGCCTGTTACTCATCTTTCACGTGTACAGCGCGTGCAAAAATACTGATTTGAATAAAGAAATGCCATAAATGTTGTAGATGCGCTACACAATTAAGGCTTCACAAAATTAGGCAAAAGAGAAAAGTTGATAGTATCGCATGATCAGATAAAGTTAAGGCCACCATAAATTTCAAGAATAGCTATCCGACGATGCTGCAGATTTTGTTGTAGATTAGTCACTAACAGTTGGAGCCGGAAAATGAGGTTTTCACGACACCACAAAAAAAAAGAAAAAAAAATGCATGCCTTGTAGTCGTTTATTTTTTTTGTCACATCCACATCTCATTACAGCTGTTGTGGATTGTCAGGTGGGTTTATTTTAAGTTTTTTTGTTGTCTTTCTTTTCGACAACGCATGCCGGCTCGTGATCTTAAGAACGGACAGAACTGATTCTTCTTGGACCTATAGCTATGTGTAAGTAACGGAATAGAATAGACACTATGACGCACAACGAGCATTGACTTTGCAGCCATGGATCCTTTTTTAAAAGCTGAAATCATTGGTAGGAGAACCGTTCAAACTAATAAATTGATATCGCAGTTTTTTTTAGAGTAAATTGCTCCGGCCCGTTGATAGTCACGGACAGTTATATATTCCTATCTGATATTTTAGAAATATTTTATTATTTAAATTGTACCATATACATAATATATAATTCTCTATATTATCAATATGACGGATTACAATGGATTAGAGAGATTTCTACGAGCTTGGCTACACAACCACCACAATAATCAACTCTTCATGAGCTCCAATTTAGTAGACTTACACATCAAATGATGAACCTACCATCGAAACACATTGTATACACCTCCAATAACCTTTTTGACGACAAACACTTTAGAGCATCACCTCAAACCTCAAACCTCAAACCTCTTCTCTTCTTATTAATAAAAGAGGAATTAGAGAATATTTTATTAAGCCCTCTCTATATGGCAAGTGATTGACGTCACAAAATTAGGTAGAAGAGGAAAGTTGGTAGTGTCACATGATCATCATATAGAATTAACTCCATAATAATTTTCCAAGGATGCTTTCTAGTCATGCAGTAGATTTTTTGCCACAATTTTGGCCAAAAATTGTGGGCTCTGAGACTAGGGGGTGCGACTCATGAGCTACGGGGATTTGATAAGGTAGACCATAAACTCCAAAAAAATACTACTTTGGTTGTACCAAAAAAGAATACTACTTTAGACTACCCAAGTTCTAGTTCTGTCCAGCTCAATCACCTACAAGAGTATCCGCTTAAACTTTATGATGGTTGATTGAAGTGTGCGGCATGGGACAGGATTTAGTTTTCTTTTTTTCTTTTTCTTTGTTTTTTTCAAGACACAGGGATGACCTTGAGTCCTGTCCAGCTTGTTTATGAGCTATTTGGCTTCAATCCAAGCTGTAACAACCTCGCTGCCACAAAAGCTGTTTGGCTTTATACTTTATTTCAAAAGATGGATTTCTCTCGTTCATACAAGGTATAAGCAATTTTCACCTGCTTGAGCTGCATGTGTAAAGCATACCTTCACATCAGCTGAGTAAGAAACTAACCAGAAAAATCTTTCAGGGTAAAAAGAAACCAGCAGCAGAAAAGCTACGTGTCACTGACATAATGGGATAGAGATTACGACGCACTATGAATCTGCCCATGGCACTAGGGCTCGTTTGGTTCGCGGAAAGCATTTTCCTTCCTAGGAATATGATTCCTGGGAAACAAATTCCTAGGAAGAGGATGCCTAGGAAAGTATTTTTGGCATGTTTGGTTGACCATGGGAAAGTGACAAATTTCCAAGGTGCTTATGTTTGGTTGGCCATCTACTTTCGTAGGAAAGTTATATATAATTCCTATTATGCCCTTAATAAAAATTAGGTTTTTAATGCCTCTTTAATGCTTCTTTAATACTGAAGGGACTTTTTGGGAAAAAGTAAAAATGAAGTGATTCCCGCCTCATGGGAAAGTAACTTTCCCATGTTTCTCATGGGAAAGACTTTCCCATGAAATGTGGGAATCACATTCCCATGGGAATACAACTTTCCCTTCTCTCTCCTTTGAAAACTCCAACCAAACAAGAGGCATCTCATTACTTTCCCGTTGACCACACTTTCCCTCCTTCTTTTCCCGCGAACCAAACGAGCCCTACGGGGAATGTCGGAGCTCATGGAAACCCAAGGGTTATGAAGAAAGTTCAAGATGAAGTTCGAGGACTCCTTGGAAACAGAAAAAAAAAGTGGAAGAGAGTGACCTTCAACGACTTTATTATATATCTCAGGCTCGTAATAAAAGAAGTTTCTCAGTCGCACCCTCTAGCTGCACTATTAATCCCCCACGAATGTATGTATGATTGAAATATTAATGGATATGATATCCCTAAGAAATCAATGGTGTGCTAAATGCATAGGCTATTGGGAGAGACCCCAATCATTGGCAAGATGCCGAATCCCTTATGCCTGAGAGGTTTGAGGACAATGATCTCAGCTATAAGGGGCAACACTTCGAACTTATACTATTTGGGAGTGGCCAAAGGATATGTCCCGGCATGCAGTTGGGATTGGTTGCTAGGGAGCTTACCCTTGCAAATCTTTTTTATTGGTTCAATTGGAACTTACTTGATGGAATGAGTAAAGAAGATGTTAGCATGGAAGAGCACTTTGGAATAGTTATTCACAGAAGATCATGTTAAAATCATGTGATTGATTAGAACCTTGACTGATTTATGATTGGTTGCGCCAAACTTAATTGGCCTTACAAAATTTTACCTTGATTAATTTATGATTAATTGTGCCAAACTTAGTCGGCCTTACCAAATTTTGTCAGCCTCCTACTACTATATAAAGGTTACTCCTGTACATTGTAACAAACAATCGGAAATACAATTCTCTTCTCTCATTCTTCTTTTTCAACAGGATATCGGAGATAAGCGAGGAAAAAAACGTCCTTCTCGTTGGTGGATTTTTTTTTTTTTTTGCGGTGAAGAGGAGGACTGCGAGCAAGCTTGTCCACCCGGCGTCAACCCTGGCCACATTTCGTCCGCTACAATCTTTCTCCGGCCAACGCGATTCATTGGATCGCAGGCTTCCGCATTAAGAAAGAAAGGAAAAACCCGTCGCCGTAATCCAGATCTTGCATTCAACTTCTTCTCGTGTTCCATAGCCTTGCCATTAAATTGTCCTGACCCTTTTCTCTCTCTCTCTTCCATTAAATTGTCCTCTCTATATTAAAACCATACAGAACTCATCCTCTCATTCTCTCTTACTAACTCTTCTGTCCTCTCTATATTAAAACCATCTGTATGTTTCCTTTCCAACCCCTAACTCAGCCGGAATCTGTCGCCTCCTCTCCTCTTCATTCTCCTTCCTTTTCCTCGAGAAAGACGAGTGGTGGCGCCTCTCCCGCGCCGGAGCCCCCATGCTGCTTCCCCCTCTTCCTCTTTGCCCAATCTCGAGAGAGAAGGGGAAGCTATCACCATCGCCATGGCTCTCCTCATAGAGAAGACCTCCTCCGAGTGCAAGTGCAAGGTGAAGGACCTCTCCCAGGCCTTTAGTTGCCTAGAGATCGCCGCCGCCTGGTATCGCCTTCGGCATTCTTTATGCCCAGATCTCGGCCCAGAAGAACCATGATCCCCGATGGACCTTCATCTTTCCTGGTGCCTAGCCATCTCCCCACCGCAGCTTCTCGAAGGAGGTTGCAGTCCTTAATCAGTTCATTGGTGACCTCGGTTTGGGTGGTAAGGCTTATGTGATAGGCGATCCAACAGTGCCCAACTGTAAGTGGCATATATATTATGCAGTCCAGAAGCCTGAACTGCCCATGGTTACTCTTGAAATTTGCATGACTGGACTGAACATTGAGCGGGCATCGATCTTCTACAAAAATTCAAGGGATGGACATTCCTATTCTGCTAAGGAGATGACAAAGCTACAATTTCTATCATTGTGACATGCTGCAATTTCTTGACTTTGTTTTACATAGTTTTTGTTTCGCTCCACACGGTGCCAGTTTCTCCGAAGATGAGGAAGTTAAGCTTCTCGAGCACCCGCTTTCGGTGCTTATGTTCCTCCGGAGATGAGGGAGTTAAGCTCCTCGAGCGCCCACTTCGGATGCTCATGTTCCTTCAAAGATGAGGAAGTTAAGCTCCTCAAGCACCCGCTTCTGGTGCTCATGTTCCTCCGGAGATGAAGGAGTTGAAGTCCTCGAGCACCTGCTTTCAGTGCTCCTATTCCTTCAGAGATGAGAGAGGTGCTCCTCGAGCACCTGCTTCCGATGCTCATGCTCCTTCCATTGCCCCATGTTCCTCCAGAGATGAGGGAGTTAAACTCCTCGAGCACTTGCTTCCTGTGCTCCTATTCCTCCATGGAAGCGACGGTGACGTGCGCCACACCGTACCGGTAAAAGCTTGGGGGATAAACTTGGCAGGCACGGTTTCGCTCCAAACCTTAGCAGAAGCACGCTGAATCATTGTTAGATATATGCCCTAGAAGCCAATCTGGCAGGCACATTATTTTCTCTGGGACATAAATTTGTACTTGACTTTATTATTATTGAATAATAAATGGGCATCTTTTTCATTCATATTGTTTATGTGTCTATGAATCGTCCAAGGAATTAATAAGATGATGATACATATTCTCAAGAGTTGAGAATTTGAGCCATGTATCATTGGTGATTAATTTCTAAATGCTCCTGATCAATGGATCATCACGAGGACGGTGTTCGATCCGATCAGTGCACAGATCACTTTTCTTCTGGATGGACGAGACTCGAGTCCACAGTGTAGGGACACTGAAGTGATAGTGCAGGTGCTTGTTAGAGAACAAGGGTACTGAGCGTGACCAAGACAAGAAGTCACTTGGATGTCTATCCACTCGTCAGTGACTTGCTTGATGTTGCACTAGTATGACTGGTCCTTTGACCTGCGGTGCTTCGGCTACTCACAGTGAGGTTATTGTAGTTTGACTACACGTATACATGGTCTCTAGCCATATGGGTCCTTGTAGTGTAGATTGGCTGCAGTAAGTTTACTGTAGGAGTAGGGTATGCACTTACATGGAATCTATCGGCCTTGATAGAAGAGGAGTGATCCTATGTGATTTATTAGACTGAGTTCTAAGACCTTGGCCAGGGCAGAAATATAAAGTGGAGAAAGAGTTTTTCACTATCGAACTCAAGTCAAATAAATCTAGACATATGACAGACGACGGGGTTTGACGAGTTTTCTATGACCTCCGATCTGTAGGGATCCACGATAGAAGGACTGTATCATACGATTGCTGCACCTAGAGGTTCATCATTCTATTCTGCTGGGTGGCCACTACATACTGCTAGGTGTCACTGGTGGATGGTGAGACTCATAGGGATCATCTCGATGGTCGATAATCCCTGGTGAGTTGAGTTGGAATTGTTTCAACCCATTGAAAGGAGTTTTCAATGATATTGTGATAGAGATCATAATATATCTCACTACCAGTCAGAATGGAACCTATGGGGTCACACACATTAGAGGTATTGACCGATCCAATGGTTGAATGTGATTAGGAATCACAAATAATCAATTAGATTGATAAATGAAAATCCGCTAAGAGTTAGTGGCTAGAAGAAGGAATAATTGCAATCGGATTGTAATTTAATTTAATTAATTAGATTTAATTAATTGGACTTGATCATGAGTTCTACTTGGAGTAGGATCTTTGGAGTCCTAATTGGACTAGAATTTTAAATTAAATTAGAATCCTATATGGAATAGAATTTCTAAAGTCCAAATTGTCTTAGGGCTGAAAATTGAACAAGTCCTGATTAGATTAGAATTTTCTTAAGTCCTAATTAATTTTAAATTTAATCTAATTAATTTCATGACTCCTAATTGGATTAGGATTGAAGAGTTCAATAGAGTCATGGCTCAATTAAATTCTAATTGGATTAGGAATTGGAGGAAATTGAAATGGGTTCATAAAAATCCTATTTTGACTAGGATTTGACTCATGCAATGGACCCAAATTAAAACCCCCTTTAATTTATTTAAATAGCAGATTTAAATGAACTTGAGGGAGAGGC
Organism: Phoenix dactylifera; assembly: GCF_051530095.1. NCBI lineage: Eukaryota > Viridiplantae > Streptophyta > Magnoliopsida > Arecales > Arecaceae > Phoenix > Phoenix dactylifera. The sequence goes on from NC_143197.1 coordinate 20,397,303, forward strand.
CCACGCCCCTCCACTTGGGGTGTGCGTGGGAGAAAGAGGAGGGGCGCACGCCCCTCCTTGTTAGCCAAAAGAAGAGATAAAGATGAGTTCCTAAAAAATAGGAACTCATCCTTATCTCTTAACTAATTAAAAGGGAGCATGGAATTTCGGCCAAAAAAAAAAGAATGTTTTTCTCCTCATTCCAGCCGTGAGCACCCTCCTCCATCTTCCTCCTTTGAGCCACAATCAAGAGAAGAAAAAGAAAAGCTTGGGACGCCCTCTTCCTTCTTCATCTTGGTTCCAAAAAGGAAGAAAAAGAGAAAGGCTGCGGGTCTTGTTTTCTTCTTCCTAAATCCATCCTTCTTCTTTTTCCTCTCAAGCCAATCAAAGGTTGATTCAAAGGAGAGGACTTCAGCCATCCATAGCCATCTCTGCAAGGGAGCCAGCACCCCGGTGAGATCCAAAGGCTTCGATCGAGTCAGTACTTCGTGTGGATACCTGTAGAGGCCGGACGCGTGTGCGGCTTCCACTGAGCCTTGATCAAATACCACGTAAATCAGATTTGCGGAGACCATCTACCCACACAAGGTGAAGATCTGATCTTCTTAATGATTTTAAAATGGTTTAAAATAATTTAAATCTAATCTATCTACAAACGAAAGGTTTTAAAACACGTTCATGCGATGAACGGATCCCGCATATGTTTTTCCGCTGCAATCTGAAAATTATTTCGAATTTTCATGGCATATGTGGGATCCTAACAGTGGTATCAGAGCCATGGTTATGTAGATTAAGATTAGAATTAAATTTTTCAAGGCATTTTAGATCTGAAATTTAAGGGATTAGGCTTGCTGAAATTTATGTATGCAGAATTTTCAGCTTGCTGATTTTTCTGCATACTAATTTTTAGATGCTTAGATTAATGATTCTAAAGCTTTGATAATGTGATTACAAATATTTAGAGTCAAATCTAGCATGATCAGCAAGTCATGAGATGGAATAATCAATTAAATTACAGATCTGAAAATAATTTTTTATGCATGTGATGCGTATGGTGATGATCATGGATGGACCCTTTGAATGTGCTGAAATGTTCTGCGATGTTCTGTGATGCATGTAATTTTAATTTTCAGATGCCTGCGTGCATCTTAAATTTATGTATTAGAGACCTGCGTGTCTCAATGAAAAGGGTTGTAATTTTATTTTTATTTTTATTTAATTTTTAAAGCAATCTGGGATGTAATCTGTGATGTGTGTTGCACGTCGATGGTTGATCGATATGTACATCAGCAAGCTCAACATGCGCAGATCAAGATCAAGGGTTGATTGAAGATGGATCAAGGAGTTGATCACAATTGGACCTAGAGGATCAAGATCGAGTCAAGAGTTGAAGACGATCAAACCAATTGACGTGCATGTGCTTGTAAAATGACCCCATCCTGGATCCATGATCATCACCATTTAATTTTATTTTTGATAAATGCCTGGATGTTTAATGCTTATGATTATGCGGGTAGACTTATATTTGCATGAGATGTGAATACGCGATCGAGTGAGACCTAAATCGAAACCTCCCTAATCAGTCGAGGGTGAACCAACATGAGTTAGTCATATTAGATTAATTGATCTAATTGGTGTCGAGGCAAGCCTATAAGGTGGTTACTTAATTAGGACCTTACTCTCTGAGTAAGGGGAGCCTCCCACCTGCTTACCTGGCCAATTGTTCGATTACCTCTTATGAAGAACTCAAGTTGCAAACACTAAGACTTGATTATGCAATATTAAATCCATAGGTCTTCCACCGTAGTAGAGCTGCTAAGGTCTTTTCGGTGTTGATTTGTCTCGGCTGGACACAGTGGGCAAGTTGCATCGGGGGACTGGACCTCTCTATTAGACATGAGATGTTGTGGGGTAAAGGTGGGGTTGGGCACCAATAACTGTTAGGTGAGGACCCAATGACGACTTTATTTCTGCGGTTATATGGTGGGTCTGACTTAACTAAGTAATGGGGCCAATAACTGTTAGGTGAGGTCTTCATGACTTAGAGACCAAGTACCACTGCAATTTGCTTGAGAAGCATTGTACAAGAGTTGTACACTCATCCATTTATATGTCACCAATAACTGTTAGGTGAGGCGGCATGTAAATCGGTGAGACCGCAGTACCCACTAAAATTCCTAGTCGCGTAGGATTTTCGTTTCTCCATCAGGGAAGTATGAGGGATTCGAGAAAATAGTGGGAGCATATTTGTTTTAAAAGTCCCTAAAACAAATTAAGTTCAAGTACAAAGTCTAACTAGAATCTTTACTCTCTACAGATCACAATGTCAGCTTCAAACCCTTTGACCCGAATCCTTGAGATCAACAGACTGACCGGAACCAACTATAAAGACTGGCTTAGGAACCTGAAAATTGTTCTGAATTGTGAGAAAATAGGGTATGTGCTCGAGAATGATATCCCTAGGCTACCAGTACGTCCTACTGATGATCAGCGTGAAACGCATCAGAAGTGGACTGATGACGACATTAGGGTCAAGTGCTACATCATGGCATCCATGACTAACGAACTTCAATGCCAGCATGAGAACATAAAGACTGCTAGGGAAATACTGGCTCATTTGCAAGAGTTGTATGGTGAGCAGAGCTGCACTGCATGCTTTAAAGTGTCCAAGAGGCTCTTCAAGGCAAAGATGCGTGAGGGGCAGTCTGTCCACGATCACTGTTTGACTATGATCAAGGACCTCGAGGAGCTTGAGAAGCTCGGTATGTCCATGCATAAGGAACTGCAGATAGATCTAATCCTGCAATCCCTTCCTGATTCATTTGGTCAGTTTATAGTAAACTACCATGTGAATAAAATTGAATGCACTAAGACCGAATTGTTGAATATGTTGGTAACTACTGAAGGGGCCTTGAAAGGTTCAAGGGGCTCTGTTCTGGCTGCTGAGCTGACTTCTGGTTCCAAGAGAAAGTCTACTTGGAAGAAAAAAAAGCCTGCTAAGAAGCAAAAGAAAGACAAGAAGCCTAAGAAGGAAGTTCACAAGAAAAGAGCTAATGACAAGGGAAAATATTTCCACTGCAACGTCGACGTGTTGGGAACCCGCCCATGCCGCTGATATTTCAAAAAATTCAGATGGCAGCGGAATCGGCATAAGCGGGATCGATGTTCATCGCATGAACGTTGTTTCATGAACCGTTCGTAGTTAGATAAGATTATAACTTTTTAAACCTTTAGGAAGATCAGATCTTCACCTTGTGTGGGTAGATGATCACCGCAAACTGAAGTTCGTGGTCTAGGATGAAGGTTCGCTTGAAGCCGTTCAAGTGTTCGGCCTCTACGGGTATCCACACGAAGCAGTGATCCGATCAAAGCTCTCTTGTCTTCCCGGGGTGCTAGCTCCCTTGCAAAGACTTCTTTTGATGGCTGATTTCCTCTCTTTCAATCAACCCTTGATTGTGCATGAGAGGAGGAAGAAGAAGGATGAAGAAGAGGAAGAAGAAGAATCCCCACGCAGCCTTCTTTCTTTTCCCTGCGTTGGAAGGAAGAAGGGAGGAAGAGGATGCCGCCAACACCTTTGGCTTTTATCTTCCTTGCTTGCGGCTGAACCAAGAGGAGAGGAGAGGGAGGCGTACGGCAAGGAGGAAGAGGACTTCTTCTATGCCCTAGGTGCCGCCCACAAGTCCCCTTTTTATAGACATGTGGAGCTCCTAACATTTAGGAGCTCTTGATGTCTTTCCTAAGAGGGGGCGCCGTCTCTTCTCCCTTCTCCACGTGGAAAGGGGAGAGGCTTATCCTCTTCCTCATGGTAAACCCTAATCCATATTAAGTAGGGATTGGAATGCCCTAATGTGGTCAAGCCCTAATTCAATTAGGCTTAGCCCAAGGGTGAACCAATTTGGATCCAATCTAGGTAAGTCCTAATCCAATTAGAACTTAAATCAATTTTGACTCAATTGAACTCTTCAATCCTAATCCAATTAGGAGTCTTATTGATTCATTAGATTAATAATTAATTGTGACTTAAGAAACCCTAATCCAAATTAGGACATATATAATTTTAGTCCTAATTCAATTAGGACTCTATTTGAATCCGAAGTCCTAATCCGATTAGGACTCTAGGAATCCTACTCCAAGTAGGAATCCAATTTTGATTCAAAACTCCTAATCTCATTAGGATTGCAGGAATCCTATTCCAAGTAGAAATTCCAGTCCTACTCCAACTAGGATTCCCAGTCCTAATCCAATTAGGACTCTAGGAATCCTACTCGAAGTAGGACTCTTGTTTCAAGTCCAATTAATTAATTTCCTTTGTTCCTTCTTCAACTGAATATCAACCGAATTGATTACTTGTGATTCATAATCACTTTTCAACCATCGGATCGGTCAATACTTCTAGTGTGTGTGACCCCATAGGTTCTACTCTGACTGGTAGTGAGATATATTGTGATCTCTATCACTATATCATTGAAAACTCCTTTCAATGGGTTGGAACGATTCCAACTCAACTCATTAGGGTTTATCGATCATCGAGATAATCCCTGTGAGTCCCACCATCCACCAGTGACACCTAGTAGCATGTAGTGGCTACCCAGTAGAATAGAAAGATGAACCTCTAGGTGCAGTTACCATGTGATACAGTCCTACTATCGTAGATCCCTACAGGACGGAGGTCATGGACAACTCGTCAAACCCCATCGTCTGTCATATGTCAAGATTTATTCGACTCGAGTTCGATAGTGGAAAACTCTTTCTCCACTTTATATTACTGCCCTGGCCAAGGTCTTAGAACTCAGTCTAACAAATCACATAGGATCACTCCTCTTCTATCAAGGTCGATAGATTCCTTGTAGGTGCATATCCTACTCCTACAGTGAACCTACTGCAGCCAATCTACACTGCATGGACCCATATGGCTAGAGACCATGTATGTGTGTAGTCAAACTACAATAACCTCACTGTGAGTAGCCGAAGCACCGCAGGTCAAAGGACCAGTCACACTACTGCAACATCAAGCAAGTCACTGACGAGTGGATAGACATCCAAGTGACTTCTTGTCTTGGTCACGCTCAGTACCCTTGTTCTCTAACAAGCACCTGCACTATCACTTCAGTGTCCCTACACTGTGGACTCAAGTCTCGTCCATCCAGAAGAAAGTGATTTGTGCACTGATCGGATCGATCACCGTCCTCGTGATGATCCATTGATCAGGAGCATTTAGAAATTAATCACCAATGATACATGGCTCAAATTCTCAACTCTTGAGAATATGCATCATCATCTTATTAATTTCTTGGACGATTCATAGACACATAAATAATATGAATGAAAAGATGCCTTTTATTTATTCAATAATAAATAGTCAAGTACAAAATTATGTCCCTAGAATTAACAATGTGTCAGCCAGATTGGTTTCTAGGGCATACATCCAACAATCTCCCACTTGCACTAAAGCCAATCAGTCATATATCTAAGCCCCATCTTCTCAAGGTGGGCTTCAGTCTTTTGCTGACTCAGCTGCTTAGTGAACGGGTCTGCCACGTTATCCGTGGAGTCTACTCTCTGCACCTCTACATATTTCTTCTCAACATAGTCGCGTATGAAGTGGAAGCGTCGCTCTATGTGCTTGGACTTCTGATGAGACCTTGGCTCCATAGCTAGTGCTATGGTGCCAATGTTATCGCAGTAAAGTGTTATGGCATCTAATGACATTACACCTATCTCTGCAATGAACTTTTTACCAGAAGATTTCCACTGCACCCTTAGATACGGCTTAACATTCAGTTTCTAAGGTAGAATCTATAATAATCGGTTGTTTGGAACTCTTCCAATTTACTGAACCACCATTGCACATATTCTGATGTAGACTTTCTATCATCAATATGTGTGCATCCTTCTACCTTCAACTCTGATCTTCTCCCAAAGACCAAGAATATGTCCTTAGTTCTTCTCAAGTACTTAAGACTGTTCTTCACAGCTATCCAGTGCTTCTTGCCTGGATCTGATTGACATATGCTCGTGACATTCACAGCATGTACTATATCAAGTCATGTACATAGCATGGCATACATGAGGCTCCCTATTGCTGATGCATAGGGGATCTTGCTCATGCGTTGAATCTCTTCAGATGTGTTGGGGCACATCTTCTTGGAGAGATTAAATCCATGCCTTAGGGGTAAGAGACCCCTTTTAGAGTTTTCCATGCTGAACCTTTTCAGCACTTCCTCTATGTACATCTTCTGTGATAGGCCAAGCATCCTTTTAGATCTATCTCTATAGACCTTTATTTCCAAAATATAGGATGCTTCCCCAAGGTCTTTCATGGAGAACCTTTTTGACAACCTGACCTTGACCGAGGTTAGCATGGGAATATCATTCCCTATCAGGAGGATGTCGTCCACGTACAGTACGAGAAATACAACAGCACTACCACTAACCCTTTTGTAAACACATGGTTCCTCTTCGTTTTTGATGAAATCAAACGTTTTAATTGCGTCATTGAAACGAGTGTTCCAACTCAGAGACGCTTGCTTTAGTCCATAGATGGACCTTTGCAGCTTGCAGACCTTGTGATCTCCATCACTGGAAGTAAAACCCAAAGGCTATTCCATATAGATATTTTCATCAAGATATCCATTCAGAAAAGCAGTTTTTACATCCATCTGCCAGATTTCATAATCATGAAATGCTGCAATGGCAAGCAATGTTCGGATAGATTTTAGCATGGTTACAGGTGAAAAGGTCTCCTGATAGTCAATGCCTTCGCGCTGACTATACCCTTTCGCCACAAGCCTTGCCTTATAGGTCTCTACCTCTCCATCCGAACCTATCTTCCTTTTGTAGATCCATTTGCATCCAATAGGTACAATACCTTCTGGTGGGTCTACTAAGGTCCAGACTTGGTTGGAATGCATGGAGTCTAACTCTGACTTCATAGCTTCCAACCATTTCTCGGAATCGATATCAGATATCGCCTCGTTGTAGGTTTTGGGATCCTGTATGTGATCCCTATCTCCCACTAGGAACATTTCCTCGGTATCCTCTTCTATTATACCTAAGTATCTATCGGGAGGATGGGAGACCTTACTAGATCTACGAGGTGGTCGAGGGACATCGTGTACTGGCTCTGTATGAATGGGTTCAATAGGATCCATGACTCGTTGCTTTTCAAAGACTTTCTCTTCAAGCTCAATTTTCCTCCCACTACCTCTATCAAGGATAAACTGATTTTCCAAGAAGATGGCATGACGGCTCACAAACACATTGTGATCCTCTGAGATGTAAAAATTGTATCCTAATAACTCTTTAGGATATCCTATAAAACGAGCACTTATGGTCCTAGCCTCTAACTTGTCTGCCTGTAGTCTCTTGACGTGGGCCGGACATCCAAATCTTGAGATGACCAAGACTTGGTTTCTTACTATGCCATATCTCATACGGTGTGGTAGGAACGGATTTAGAGGGAACTCTATTCAATAAATAAATAGCTGAAAATAGGGCATCTATCTAAAGAAACAAGGGTAAATCAGTGAAGCTCATCATGGACTGGACCATATCAATAGAGTCCAATTCTTCCTCTCTGACACTCCATTGAGCTGAGGTGTACCAGGAGGAGTCCATTATGAAACTATACCATTCTCCTTGAGATAATCACGGAACTCTCCATTAAGGTATTTACTTCCTCGATCTGATCGAAGAACGTTAATGAGTTTTTGTGCTTATTTTTCTACTTCATATCTAAGCTTTTTGAACCTTTCAAAAGTTTCATATTTGTGTCTCATACACATATCCATACCGTGAGTAATCATCGGTAAAATGAAGTAAAAATTACAACCCCTAGCCTGCTCATCGAATGGGCCACACACATCAGTGTGCACTAGGGTAAGTATTTCAGTGGACCTCCCTGTGTCCTATAAAGGATAATTTGGCCATCTTTCCTTGAAGGCAGAATTCACAAATCAAATATGACTCGAAAGTCAATGAGCCCAAAAGCTCATATTTCTCCAATTTGTTTATTTTGTCTTCTCTTATATGGCCAAGCCCGAGGTGCCATAAATACTTTAGATTTATCTCATTTTTGGATCTATTAGATCCTATGGTATTCACTGTTTACTCAGATATATTCACAGATACATCCATATATATGTGATAGAGACTGTCAATCATAAAACCATTTTGAATCAATTTAATTTTCAAATAAATAAAAATTTTTCTGTGCTAAATAAAATACAGAAATCAAATTTCTGCTAGCAATAGGTAACAGTCCCTAAGTATCCTGAGCATATCTGACATACCTTCTGAAGGTCTGTCACCCTTCATGTTCTTTATGCTTCCCATGTATGTAGGACAGTTCCTCTTCCAATGGCCGTTCATGATGCAATGGAAACACGTTTCCTTGCAATTGGCCTTTTTCTTGGAACTTCCTTACTTGGTGTTTTCTTAGTCTTTTGCTTCTTCGCAGGCTTCTTCTTCTTCCAAATAGACTCTCTTTTGGAACCAGAAGTCAACTCAGCAGCAAGGACATTGCCCCTTGAACCTTTCAAGGCTCCCTCATGTAGTTACCAATTTATTTAACAATTCTATTTTAGTGCATACAACCTTATTCATATGGTAGTTTACTATAAACTATTCATATGAAACTGGAAGGGATTGCGGGATCAAATCTGTTTGCAATTCCTTGTGCATGGTCATGCCAAGCTTCTCAAGCTTCTCTAAGTCCTTTATCATGGTCAAACCATGATCATGGACAGACTGCCCATCGTGCATCTTGGCTTTGAAGAGCCTCTTGGACACTTCAAACCGAGCTGCGTGACTCTAATCACCATACAACTCTTGCAGGTTATTTAATATGTCCCTGGCAGTCTTCATGTTCTCATGCTGGCATTGTAATGCATTGGACATGGATGCCATTGTGCAGCACCTAACTTTATTGTCATTGTTCGTCCACTTAACAAGCGTCTTACGCTGATCAGTGATCGGATGGATTGGTAACACGGGGATTCCATGGTCTAGCATATACCCGAATTTCTCACAATTCAAAACTATTTTTTTGAAATTTGTTGAGCCAATCTTTATAATTGGGTTTGGTCAATCGGTTGGTCTCAAGAATACGGGTCAAAGGGTTTGAAGCTGACATTGTATCTGCAGAGAGTAAAGATTCTAGTTAGACTTTTGTACTTGATCCTAATCTGTTCTAAGGTCTTTTAGAACAAATATAACTCCCACTATTTTCTCGAATTCCTCACACTCCCCTGGTAGGAAAACAGAAATCCTACGCGACTAGAGTTTCTAGTGGGTACTGCGGTCCCACCAATTTACATGCCACCTCACCTAACAGTTATTGGTGACACATAGATTGATGAATGTACAACTCTTGTACAATGCTTCTCAAGCATGTTGCAGTGTAACTTGGTCTCTAAGCCATGAAAATCTCACCTAACAGTTATTGGTCCCATTTCTTAGTTAAGTCAGACCCACCGTATAACCGTAGGAATAAAGTCGTCATTGGGTCCTCACCTAACAGTTATTGGTGCCCAACCCCACCTCTACCCTACAACATCTCATGTCTATAGAGAGGTCCAGCCCCCCGATGCAACTTGACCACTGTGTCCAGCCGAGACAAATCAACATCAGAAAGGCCTTAGCAGCTCTACTACAGTGGAAGACCTATTGACTTAATGTTGGTTAATCAGGTCTTAGTGTTTGCAACTTGAGCTCTTCATAAGAGGTAATCGAACAATTGGCCAGGTAAGCAGGTGGGTGGCTCCCCTTACTCAGAGAGTAAGGTCCTAATTAAGTAACCACCTTTCATGCTTTCCTAGACACCAATTAGATCAATTAATCTAATATGACTTGCTCATGTCGGTTCACCCTCGACTTGATTGAGGAGGTTTTGATTTAGGTCTCAATTGGGTTTGCTACATCACATGTAAACCTATCTACCCGACTCGCATTCACATCACATGCAAACGACACATCACAGGCAGTTATAATCGCAGCATCAAATAAAGTTAAACTTTAAATAGGTGATGATCATGGATTCTAATTAGGTCGTATTACAAGTACATGCACGTCAATCGATCAACTGGTCTTCAACTCTTGAATTGGTTCCAAGCCTCCTTGATTCGATCCTTAATCAACTCTTGATCCAATCGCCATCAACCGCTTAGATCACCTGTTCATCTCATGCCTTGTCTTCAACTTGATCGTTGACGTACATCACATCACAGAAATACAACCAGATGTAAAATAAAAATAAAAATAAATTACATCTCCTTTTAGGAGGCACGCAGGCCTCTCAAAACATCAAATAAGATGATGCAAGCATCTGAAAAATTACATGACATTGCAGATCACATCGCAGGTCATTACATTTGATACCAAAAGGGTTTGAATCCTATGATCATCACCATATGCAACAATTATAATTTTCAGATCTGAAAACTAACTGATTATATCATGACATAGGTTGCTGATCATGCTAATCATGATTCTAATCTTTGTAAATCCATTAACAATGCAATTAGAATCATCATTTTATCACATAAAAATCAGCATGCAAAAATCAGCACCCCTGAAAAATCTGCATGCAGAAATTTTCAGCATGCATGATCATTCAATTTTCAGATCTAATAAGCCTTTAGATAATTAATTCTTACCTTAATCTACAAAGCCTAGGCTCTGATACCACTGTTGGGAACCCGCCCATGCCGCTGATATTTCAAAAAATTCAGATGGCAGCGGAATCGGCATAAGCGGGATCGACGTTCATCGCATGAACGTTGTTTCATGAACCGTTCGTAGTTAGATAAGAATTAAAACTTTTAAACCTTTAGGAAGATCAGATCTTCACCTTGTGCGGGTAGATGATCACCGCAAACTGAAGTTCGTGGTCTAGGATGAAGGTTCGCTTGAAGCCGTTCAAGTGTCCGGTCTCTACGAGTATCCACACGAAGCAGTGATCCGATCAAAGCTCTCTTGTCTTTCCGGGGTGCTAGCTCCCTTGCAAAGACTTTTTTTGATGGCTGATTTCCTCTCTTTCAATCAACCCTTGATTGTGCATGAGAGGAGGAAGAAGAAGGATGAAGAAGAGGAAGAAGAAGAATCCCCACGCAGCCTTCTTTCTTTTCCCTGCATTGGAAGGAAGAAGGGAGGAAGAGGATGCCGCCAACACCTTTGGCTTTTATCTTCCTTGCTTGCGGCTGAACCAAGAGGAGAGGAGAGCGAGGCGTACGGCAAGGAGGAAGAGGACTTCTTCTATGCCCTAGGTGCCGCCCACAAGTCCCCTTTTTATAGACATGTGGAGCTCCTAACATTTAGGAGCTCTTGATGTCTTTCCTAAGAGGGGGCGCCGTCTCTTCTCCCTTCTCCATGTGGAAAGGGGAGAGGCTTATCCCCTTCCTCATGGTAAACCCTAATCCATATTAGGTAGGGATTGGAATGCCCTAATGTGGTCAAGCCCTAATCTAATTAGGCTTAGCCCAAGGGTGAACCAATTTGGATCCAATCTAGGTAAGTCCTAATCCAATTAGAACTTAAATCAATTTTGACTCAATTGAACTCTTCAATCCTAATCCAATTAGGAGTCTTATTGATTCATTAGATTAATAATTAATTGTGACTTAAGAAACCCTAATCCAAATTAGGACATATATAATTTTAGTCCTAATTCAATTAGGACTCTATTTGAATCCGAAGTCCTAATCCGATTAGGACTCTAGGAATCCTACTCCAAGTAGGAATCCAATTTTGATTCAAAACTCCTAATCTCATTAGGATTGCAGGAATCCTATTCCAAGTAGGAATCCCAGTCCTACTCCAACTAGGATTCCCAGTCCTAATCCAATTAGGACTCTAGAAATCCTACTCGAAGTAGGACTCTTGTTTCAAGTCCAATTAATTAATTCCCTTTGTTCCTTCTTCAACTGAATATCAATCGAATTGATTACTTGTGATTCATAATCACTTTTCAACCATCGGATCGGTCAATACTTCTAGTGTGTGTGACCTCATAGGTTCTACTCTGACTGGTAGTGAGATATATTGTGATCTCTATCACTATATCATTGAAAACTCCTTTCAATGGGTTGGAACGATTCCAACTCAACTCATTAGGGTTTATTGATCATCGAGATAATCCCTGTGAGTCCCATCATCCACCAGTGACACCTAGCAGCATGTAGTGGCTACCCAGTAGAATAGAAAGATGAACCTCTAGGTGCAGTTACCATGTGATACAGTCCTACTATCGTGGATCCCTACAGGACGGAGGTCATAGACAACTCGTCAAACCCCATCGTCTGTCATATGTCAAGATTTATTCGACTCGAGTTCGATAGTGGAAAACTCTTTCTCCACTTTATATTACTGCCCTAGCCAAGGTCTTAGAACTCAGTCTAACAAATCACATAGGATCACTCCTCTTCTATCAAGGTCGATAGATTCCTTGTCGGTGCATACCCTACTCCTACAGTGAACCTACTGCAGCCAATCTACACTGCATGGACCCATATGGCTAGAGACCATGTATGTGTGCAGTCAAACTACAATAACCTCACTGTGAGTAGCTGAAGCACCGCAGGTCAAAGGATCAGTCACACTACTGCAACATCAAGCAAGTCACTGACGAGTGGATAGACATCCAAGTGACTTCTTGTCTTGGTCACGCTCAGTACCCTTGTTCTCTAACAAGCACCTGCACTATCACTTCAGTGTCCCTGCACTGTGGACTCAAGTCTCGTCCATCCAGAAGGAAAGTGATCTGTGCACTGATCGGATCGATCACCGTCCTCGTGATGATCCATTGATCAGGAGCATTTAGAAATTAATCACCAATGATACATGGCTCAAATTCTCAACTCTTGAGAATATGCATCATCATCTTATTAATTTCTTGGACGATTCATAGACACATAAATAATATGAATGAAAAGATGCCTTTTATTTATTCAATAATAAATAGTCAAGTACAAAATTATGTCCCTAGAATTAATGTGTCAGCCAGATTGGCTTCTAGGGCATACATCCAACACGACGGCCACTGGAAAAGGAACTGCCCTTCATACCTCGAGAGCTTGAAGAATAAAAAGGCAGACACACCTTCTGAAGGTATGTTAGATTTGCTCGTAATTGAAACTAATCTTACGGTTTCTTCTACTTCTAGTTGGATTATAGATTCTGGTTCTAGTGCTTATTTGTGCACTACTATGCAGGGTCTAAAGGAAAGTAGGAGGCTGGCGGAAGGTGCAGTGACCCTTCGGGTTGGCAACGGGGCAAGAGTTGCTACTGTGGCTGTAGGCACCTACCCTCTGCAATTACCGTCTGGATTTAGTTTATTGCTCAAAGACTGTTATTATGTCCCTGCTGCTAGCAGAAATTTGATTTCTGTTTCATGTTTAGCACAGGATGGTCATGTTTTGTCATTTGACAAAGACTGCTGTTCTATTTATTTCAGAAATAAATTACTTGTACGTGGTTTCATGATTGACAGTCTTTATCACTTGCATATTGATGTATCTGTGAATGTTTCTGAGCAAGTAGTGGATGCCATAGGATCTAAAAGATCGAGAGATGAGATAAACCAAAAGTATTTGTGGCACCTCAGGCTTGGCCATATTGGAGAGGACAGAATGAACAAATTGGAGAAAGATGGGCTTCTCGGCCCATTGACTTCTGAGTCATATCCAGTTTGTGAGTCCTGTCTTCAAGGAAAAATGGCTAGATTACCCTTTGTAGGACATGGGGAGAGGACCACTGAAATACTTACCCTGGTACACACTGATGTATGTGGCCCATTCGATGTGCTAGCCAGGGATTGTTATTCATACTTCATTACCTTTACCGATGACTATTCACGATATGGGTATGTGTTTCTTATGAGATACAAATCTGAGTCTTTTGAAAAGTTTAAAGAGTTCAGAAATGAAGTAGAAAAACAGACAGGAAAAACCCTTAAGGTTCTTCGATCAGATCGAGGAGGAGAATACCTTAGTGGGGAATTCCGGGACTATCTCAAGGTGAATGGCATAGTCTCACAATGGACGCCTCTGGGTACACCTCAACTCAACGGGGTGTCAGAGAGGAGGAATCGGACTCTATTGGATATGGTCCGATCCATGATGAGCTTCACTGATCTACCTATGTTTCTTTGGAGAGATGCCTTATTATCCGCAATTTATTTATTGAATAGAGTTCCCTCTAAATCCGTTCCTACCACACCGTATGAGATATGGCATGGTAAGAAGCCGAGTCTTGGTCATCTCAAGATTTGGGGATGTCCGGCCCACGTCAAGCGACTACAGGCGGACAAGTTAGAGTTTAGGACCATAAGTGCTCGTTTCATTGGATATCCTAAAGAGTCATTAGGATACAATTTTTACATCTCAGAGGATCACAATGTGTTTGTGAGCCGACATGCCGTTTTCTTGGAAAAACAGTTTATCCTTGATAGAGGCAGTAGGAGAAAAATTGAGCTTGAAGAGAGAGTCTCTGAAAAGCAACAAGTTATGGATCCTATAGAACCTATTCATACAGAGCCAGTACACGTAGTACCTCCTCCACCTCGTAGATCTAGTAGGGTCTCCCATCCTCCCGATAGATACTTAGGTATACTAGTAGAGGACACCGAGAAAATGTTCCTCATGGGAGATAGGGAACATGTACAGGATCCCAAGACCTACAACGAGACGATATCTGATATCGATTCCGAGAAATGGCTGGAAGCTATGAAGTTAGAGATAGACTCCATGTATTCCAACCAAGTTTGGACCTTAGTAGATCCACCAGAAGGTATAGTACCTATTGGATATAAATGGATCTATAAAAGGAAGATAGGTTCGGATGGAAAGGTAGAGACCTATAAGGCAAGGCTAGTGGCGAAAGGGTATAGTCAGCGCGAAGGCATTGACTATCAGGAGACTTTTTCACCTGTAGCCATGCTAAAATCCATTCGAACATTGCTTGCCATCGCAGCGTTTCATGATTATGAAATATGGCAGATGGATGTGAAAACTGCTTTCCTGAATGGATATCTTGATGAAGATATCTATATATAGCAGCCTTTGGGTTTCACTTCCAGTGATGGAGATCACAAGGTCTGCAAGCTGCAAAGGTCCATCTATGGACTAAAGCAAGCATCTCGGAGTTGGAATACTCGTTTCAATGATGCGATCAAATCGTTTGATTTCATCAAGAACGAAGACGAAACGTGTGTTTACAAGAAGGTTAGTGGGAGTGCTGTCGTGTTCCTCGTACTGTACGTGGATGACATCCTCCTGATAGGAAATGATATTCCTATGCTAACGTCGGTCAAGGTCTGGTTATCAAAAGAGTTTTCCATGAAAGACCTTGGGGAAGCATCCTACATTTTGGGGATAAAGGTCTATAGGGATAGATCTAAAAGGATGCTTGGCCTATCACAGAAGATGTACATAGAGGAGGTACTGAAGAGGTTCAGTATGGAAAACTCCAAGAGAGGTCTATTACCCCTAAGACATGGGATTCATCTCTCCAAAAAGATGTGCCCCAACACATCGGAAGAGATTCAACGCATGAGCAGGATTCCTTATGCTTCTGCAATAGGAAGCCTCATGTATGCCATGCTGTGTACACGACCTGATATAGCCCTTGCTGTGAGTGTCATTAGCAGATATCAGTCGAATCCAAGCGAAGAGCACTGGACAGCTGTGAAGAACATTCTTAAGTACTTAAGAAGAACTAAAGATTTGTTCTTGGTCTTTGGAGGAGCATAGGAGTTAAAGGTAGAAGGATACACAGATTCAGACTTTATGACTGATATTGATGATAGAAAGTCGACAACTGGACATGTGTTCTTGTGCAATGGTGGTACGGTAAATTGGAAGAGTTCCAAACAACCGATCATTGCTGATTCTACCATGGAAGCTGAGTATATCGCCGCCTCTGAAGCTGCAAAGGAAGCCTTCTGGTTCAAGAAATTCATTGCAGAGCTAGATGTAATGCCATCAGATGCCATCACACTCTACTGCGATAATAATGGCGCCATAGCTCTCGCTAAGGAGCCAAGGTCTCATCAGAAGTCCAAGCACATAGAGAGGCGTTTCCACCTCATACGCGACTATCTCGAAAAGAAATATGTTGAGGTACAGAGAGTAGACTCCGCGGACAACGTGGCAGACCCGCTCACTAAACAGCTAAGTCAGCAGAAGACTGAAGCCCACCTTGAGAAGATGGGACTTAGATATATGGCTGATTGGCTTTAGTGCAAGTGGGAGATTGTTAGATATATGCCCTAGAAGCCAATCTGGCAGACACATTATTTTCTCTGGGACATAAATTTGTACTTGACTTTATTATTATTGAATAATAATGGGCATCTTTTTCATTCATATTGTTTATGTGTCTATGAATCGTCCAAGGAATTAATAAGATGATGATACATATTCTCAAGAGTTGAGAATTTGAGCCATGTATCATTGGTGATTAATTTCTAAATGCTCCTGATCAATGGATCATCACGAGGACGGTGATCGATCCGATCAGTGCACAGATCACTTTTCTACTGGATGGATGAGACTCGAGTCCACAGTGTAGGGACACTGAAGTGATAGTGCAGGTGCTTGTTAAAGAACAAGGGTACTG
Source organism: Phoenix dactylifera (assembly GCF_051530095.1). Lineage (NCBI taxonomy): Eukaryota > Viridiplantae > Streptophyta > Magnoliopsida > Arecales > Arecaceae > Phoenix > Phoenix dactylifera. The sequence continues at coordinate 20,413,896 of NC_143197.1, forward strand.
AGCGTGACCAAGACAAGAAGTCACTTGGATGTCTATCCACTCGTCAGTGACTTGCTTGATGTTGCACTAGTATGACTGGTCCTTTGACCTGCAGTGCTTCGGCTACTCACAGTGAGGTTATTGTAGTTTGACTACACGTATACATGGTCTCTAGCCATATGGGTCCTTGTAGTGTAGATTGGCTGCAGTAAGTTCACTGTAGGAGTAGGGTATGCACTTACATGGAATCTATCGACCTTGATAGAAGAGGAGTGATCCTATGTGATTTATTAGACTGAGTTCTAAGACCTTGGCCAGGGCAGAAATATAAAGTGGAGAAAGAGTTTTTCACTATCGAACTCAAGTCAAATAAATCTAGACATATGACAGACGACGGGGTTTGACGAGTTTTCCATGACCTCCGATCTGTAGAGATCCACGATAGAAGGACTGTATCATACGATTGCTGCACCTAGAGGTTCATCATTCTATTCTGCTGGGTGGCCACTACATACTGCTACGTGTCACTGGTGGATGGTGAGACTCATAGGGATCATCTCGATGGTCGATAATCCCTGGTGAGTTGAGTTGGAATTGTTTCAACCCATTGAAAGGAGTTTTCAATGATATTGTGATAGAGATCATAATATATCTCACTACCAGTTAGAATGGAACCTATGGGGTCACACTCATTAGAGGTATTGACCGATCCAATGGTTGAATGTGATTAGTAATCACAAATAATCAATTAGATTGATAAATGAAAACCCGCTACGAGTTAGTGGCTAGAAGAAGGAATAATTGCAATCGGATTGTAATTTAATTTAATTAATTGGATTTAATTAATTGGACTTGATCATGAGTCCTACTTGGAGTAGGATCTTTGGAGTCCTAATTGGATTAGGATTTTAAATTAAATTAGAATCCTATATGGAATAGGATTTCTAAAGTCCAAATTGTCTTAGGGCTGAAAATTGAACAAGTCCTGATTAGATTAGGATTTTCTTAAGTCCTAATTAATTTTAAATTTAATCTAATTAATTTCATGACTCCTAATTGGATTAGGATTGAAGAGTTCAATAGAGTCATGGCTCAATTAAATTCTAATTGGATTAGGAATTGGAGGAAATTGAAATGGGTTCATAAAAATCCTATTTTGACTAGGATTGGACTCATGCAATGGACCCAAATTAAAACCCCCTTTAATTTATTTAAATAGCAGATTTAAATGAACTTGAGGGAGAGGCCCACGCCCCTCCCCTTGGGGTGTGCGTGGGAGAAAGAGGAGGGGCGCACGCCCCTCCTTGTTAGCCAAAAGAAGAGATAAAGATGAGTTCCTAAAAAATAGGAACTCATCCTTATCTCTTAACTAATTAAAAGGGAGCATGGAATTTCGGCCAAAAAAAAAAGAATGTTTTTCTCCTCATTCCAGCCGTGAGCACCCTCCTCCATCTTCCTCCTTTGAGCCACAATCAAGAGAAGAAAAAGAAAAGCTTGGGACGCCCTCTTCCTTCTTCATCTTGGTTCCAAAAAGGAAGAAAAAGAGAAAGGCTGCGGGTCTTGTTTTCTTCTTCCTAAATCCATCCTTCTTCTTCTTCCTCTCAAGCCAATCAAAGGTTGATTCAAAGGAGAGGACTTCAGCCATCCATAGCCATCTCTGCAAGGGAGCTAGCACCCCGGTGAGATCCAAAGGCTTCGATCGAGTCAGTACTTTGTGTGGATACCTGTAGAGGCCGGACGCGTGTGCGGCTTTCACTGAGCCTTGATCAAATACCACGTAAATCAGATTTGCGGAGACCATCTACCCGCACAAGGTGAAGATCTGATCTTCTTAATGATTTTAAAATGGTTTAAAATAATTTAAATCTAATCTATCTACAAACGAAAGGTTTTAAAACACGTTCATGCGATGAACGGATCCCGCATATGTTTTTCCGCTGTAATCTGAAAATTATTTCGAATTTTCATGGCATATGTGGGATCCTAACAATCATGCCATTAGAAGTTTAGCGGGTAAACTTGGAAGGCGAGGTTCTACTCCAAACTCCAGTAGCAGTATGCCAAACCATACCGTCAGAAGCCTGGTGGGCAAATTTGGCAAGCACGATCCTGCTCCAAATTTCAGCAACAATGCGCCAAACCATACCGTCAGAAGCTTGGCGGATAAATATGGCAAGCGCGGTCCTGCTCCAAACTCCAGCAGCAGCGCGCCACACCGTACCATCAGAAGCTTAACGAATAAACTTAACAGGCACGGTCTAGCTCCAAACTCCAACAGCAGTGCGCCACACCATACCGTCAGAAGCTTGGCAGATAAATTTGGCAGACGCGTTCCCTCTCTCGATCATAGAGGCATACATCTGCATGGCACTGCCCCAGTCCTTAATCTTTGGCTTTATTTGTTGCCCTTGGCTCCTTCATCATTCAGTTTGAGGTCTCTTGCTCTTTGTTTATGGTACTTTTGTCTACGAGCATCGTTAAGCTTCGATTGTCTTCTCTCTGAGATCTGTCCTCAATGCGGATGTCTTCACCAAAGCTTATCCTCCTAGCATCTTTCAATTTCTTATTTCGAAACTCAAGTTGGTGTCTACTTTACCACCTTGAGTTTGAGAGGGATGTTAAAATCATATGATTGATTAGAAATTTGAATGATTTGTAATTGATTGTGCCAAATTTAGTTCGCCTGACTAAATATCACCTTGATTAATTTGTGATTGATTGTGCCAAACTTAGTCAGTCTTACCAAATTTCTTCAGCCTCCTAGTACTATATAAAGGCTGCTCCTGTACATTGTAACAGACAGGCAGTAATATAATTCTCTTCTTTCATTCTTCTTTTTCAACAACCTGTTCTTCTGGTGGCAACCCCAATATCTTTCATTCGACGGATTTCCTTATACCATTTGTTCTCATATTCTGTTAGACACTTTTAATTGCTTCATACTCAGATTATTAGAGTGGATATTATGCTCCGCTTGAATTTTTGGTGGACCATATTAAATTTTTATGTGTCATTTGTTTTTTCTAATTATTTTGATTATCTATTCTTAGAGTTGCAAGACTTTCCTAATAGAAAAGTAGAGACTTGAATGTGACTTGTAGACTACGAATTTGCAATAATTCTATTACTCCACAGCCATGTGCTAATTCCATGATGATCAACTTGTGCCAACAATCTAGTGAGCATATTTGGAGCACAAATGAAATGTCTTGGAAATATTAATGGATCTCCTTGGTGTAATCATCTCCTAGAGGACACCAATCAGAGATGAGTAAAGAAAAGACTTTAACCTAATCAATCTAGACTCTAGGGAACCTCTAGTTTCAAGGAGGGAGGATAAAAAGTTTCACTTCACCATGTCAAAACAACTTTTCAAAATCTATCTTTCCTAGAAAGTATCTGCAAATTGATTTCTTGAACAAAGAGATAAAGACATGGGTTTAAAGGACATATCAAGAGAATCAAAATTTTACTCAACCTCACGGCTGAAACTACAATGATTCTCATGGAAAGGCTATTCAGCAGATTGGTTGGAAGTCTGTGGAAAAGAGCTAACCATCATTTTCAGGATGAAAGAAAGAAAGCAAAATCAAACCTTGCGAGAGCATGCTTATTGTTATCAAAATCCTCAAGTAAAGCCAATAGATCACTAAGCGTTGGGCCCCAATATATATCTTTGAAAGAAAAACAAGGAAAATTTTTTAGGGTTCGGTGAATTATATGTTTAAAAATAGAATACGGCAAGCGAATAAAAATTTTACTCAACCTCACGGCTGAAACTACAATGATACTCATGGAAAGACTATCCAGCAGATTGGCTGAAAGTCTTTGGAAGAGAGCTCACCATCATTTTCAAGATGAAAGAAAGAAAGCAAAATCAAACCATGCGAGAGCATGCTTATTGTTATCCAAATCCTCAAGAAAAGCCAATAAATCACCACGCGTAGGGCCCCAATATCTTTGAAAGAAAATCAAGGAAAAACTATTAGGGTTGGGTGTATTATATGTTTAAAAAGAGAAATCAATATTGCTGAATTCCTCAAGTTAGAAAAGTGACACTAACCTAGAAATGTTAATTAATACATTTCCACAAAGGTGGCCCAATTCAGACTTAAAGGTGAATCCCTAAGTTGAAAGAAGAGACTACTATATAATTTTTGAAGCGCCTTTCAGCATCAACTTAGGAAGTACACTCAATGCCATTATAAGAAATGTTGTAGAAAAATTGTCTTCAGCAGCAGGAGGAACTTTATGAAAGAAGACAATATTCTTGTCCTTATCCCGAAGATAAGATATGTGAGGTCTTTGTCTCCGATATTCTTCTTTGCGGTAAAGATCATTCAAGGATTCCTTGAGGATTTTCCAGGAGGTGAAGCTCAAACAAAAAGAGATCACAGTCTCATCTTTTGTATCCAAGTCATTCAACTGTGCCCAATAGTTTTCATTTGAATTCTGCTTGCAACATATATACATAAAATGTACATATATATGCATACATACATCCATCCATATATACAAATATATATATATATATATATATATATATATATATATATATATATATATATATATATATATATATATATAGTATCACGCTCCAAATCTGGAACATGATTTGTCGCGCCCTAGATCCAAAGCATGAAATGGCCGTACTACTGAGGGGTATGACCCACAATAACACGAAGCCAAACGTTTCATTTAGTTTTCAAATCCATCTCAAATATAATAGAATAAATAGGAATTCAATTTTATTATTTATTATATAAAAACTAATATTGGTTCGGAGCTTCTAAATCCATATATAAATACCAAGCCGATAATTCTCAATATTCATAAAATCATTAACCACAAATTTATAGTCAATTTAAAATACTAGAATCCTTCTTCACAATTGTCAAGCTTGCTAGCACAAACTTCGCGCCTGGACCATCTTCTATCCCTACATTCGTTTGGAGAGAAAAAAATAAAAATAGAGATATATGAGCGACACAACTCAATATGTAAGACTTTCACTACCTTACCAGATCAAGCATAAATTTTTTCATGTGAATAAATTATTTAAGAAAAATAACAAATATTCTAAAATAAGCATTTCATAGTACAGTATATTAAAATAAGTCATAAAGCCAATCATGCATACGTAAATCATTCATAAAACATGGTTCCTGGTGTATAGCGTAAAATCATAAATAATTTATCATTGATCAAATTATTTTTCTCAAACTAAATGCTACGATCACTATTAGACTCGTAATAAGGCCGTAATCGACAAACACCACTTACTATTATCCGTTGGTAGGGTTGTATGCCAACTACTATTACTTGTTGGCAGGATCATATGCCAACTATTATTACTCGCTGGCAGGATCGTATGCCAACTAGTATTACTCGCTAGCACGGTCGTATGCCTACTACTTTTACCTACTAGCATGGTCGTATGCCAACTACTATTATTCGTTGGTAGGGTCGTATAAAATTGAATGTTGATCTACCCCATTTTTAGGGGCCATATATAACTTTTTGCCATAATTCTTAAAACAAATCTTCTTAAGTCATATTTCTTGAATCATACATGAATAAAACATTAAATGGCTTTATAAAGTTCATAACCCATAAATAAGTATTTAACAACAGAATAATCATGAAATTATTATTTTCATAATAAAAATATAATTTCATAAATATGGAGTTCATAGTTTACAAATAGTGTTTAACGATAAAACAATCATGGATCCATTAATTTGCAATAAATTATGAGTTTCATAATATCGTATACTTGATCCTTAATTTTAAGAAAACATAATATCATCAACATTTAACATTATTTTCATATTTTCATAATATCAAAAAATAAGTGAAACATTGAGAATTAGTAAGGAGTATAAGCCTTACTTACAAGTTCAAAAACTAGTAAGGAATACAAGATCTACTTACCTCTTTCATCTTAAATCGTCAAACTTCACTAGATAATTCAGTTAACCCTATTAAAAATACTAAAAGCGAAATTAATTTTTATTCGAACAAATAGGAAAGGAGACGGTTGGTTGAATGACACTGTTTAGCAGTTCTGGGTGGGTCATGCTTGAGTAATTCGATCAACACTTCATAAGGCAAAGACTCGATCAGGACTAAGGATAATCAATATGGTTCATCAATAGAGGTTTTAGAGACATTCAACAGGGTTGAGGTGATCGGTCCCGTAGATAGCCCAGGCACCAGGGAACTAGGGCCTTTTACAGGGTCAACTCTAGTTCGTAAATTAGATCAACAGGACCCGATCCTGGGTTCCTAGGACATTCTAGAGAGAGAAAGTAGAGAGAGGAGAGAGAAAGTAGAGATAGTGGAGAGAGAAAGAGAGGGATGGTTCTCTCTCCTCTTCTTCTTCTTTCTTTCTTTCTTTCTCTTATTTTTTTCTTTCTCTTTTTTTCTTTCTTCTTCCTCGGCAAAATAGAAGAGAGAGGCAAGATGGCTGGTGGTCGTGCTTATATGGTCCGGCAAGACGGCGATCGGAGACATGAGGTGGAGGGTGGCCGGCGGCGGCGACATGCTTGAAAGAATGGAGCTAAATTAGGAAACCCTATTTTGGATCCAATCTTGGTGATTTGTCAGCTAAAACCCAAGCAAAATTAGCTAAATTGCTGGGAAAATAAGGGAAGCAAGACGAGGTTCATTTACCTTGGTCCGGCAAAGCCTCTGGAAGCTTTTTTCTTCGATGAGGAAACAAGGAAGAAGGCTTGGAGAAGAAGCTTGGAATCGGCGACTATCTTTGGTGATTTCGATGGAGGAAACCTAAGGAGGATGAGGAAAGTTAAATAGGTGACGTCTTCGAGTCCTAGTCGAACTCGGCTTGCCTTGGGAATCCTTGATTCTCGCCAGATTCAGAGGAGGGACAAGATGAGTCTTCTTCCTTTGTTGTTTCGTGCCAGGAAGGACGTTGGGGCCTTGGGCTTGGCCTCTTCGGGCCGGCCCACAAGCCCAAGGAAAGTGCGGGCCAGTCAATGGACCGGGCCCTCACATTCTTTCTTCCTTAATAGAGTTTCGTTCTCAAAACTTATCGCTCCTTAATTCTTAAACAAATGGACGTACATAGTCTTTCATCTAACATTCCACCATGCTTCCGCTGTACAACTCTGATCTAACCAACTCTCTTCTATACTCATCTTATGCCTAACTTTATGAATTATAAACTTAAGCTTATGTTCTACCTATGGCTAGACTTCATGTATTACCCACGTTCAAACCTATTGCTTTGATGCCATATTTGTCACGCCCCAGATCTGGAACATGATTTGTCGGCCCATGATAACAAGAAGCTAAATATTTCATTTAGTTTTTAAATCTATCTCAAATATAATAGAATAAATAGAAATCCAATTTCATTATTCATTAAATAAAAACTAATATTGGTTTAGAGCTTCTAAATCTAAATATAAATATCAAGCCCATAATCCTTAATTTTTAGAAAATTATTAATTACAAATTTATAGTCAATTTAAAATACTAGAATTCTTTTACAAAATTGTCAAGCTTGCTAGCACGAACTCCACACCTGGACCATATTCTGTCCCTATTAATCCTATTCACCTGGAGAGAGAAAAATAAAAATAGAGGTATATGAGCGACACAACTCAATAAGTAAATTTTTTACTACCATACCGGATCAAACATAAGTTTTTCCATGCCAATAAATTATTTAAAAAATAAGAGATATTCCAAACTAAGCATTTCATAATACAGTATATTAAAACAAGTCATTATGCCAATCATGCATGCATAAATCATTCATAAAACGTGGTTCATAGTGTATAGCATAAAATCATAAATTATTTATTATTGATCAAATTACTTCTTTCAGGCTAAATACTAAGGTAACTATTATACCTATAATAGGCCCGTAATCGACAAACACTAACTACTATTATCCGTTAGTAGGGTCATATGCCAACTACTATTACCATTGGCAGGGTCGTATGCTAATTAACTACTATTATCTACTGGAAGGGTCATATGCCAACTACTATTATCCACTCGTAAGGTCAGATGCCAACTATTATTACCTGCTAGCAGGATCGTATGCTAACTACTATTACATATTGATATGGTCGTATAAGACTGAATGTAGATCTACCCCATTTTCAAGGGCTATACATAGCTATCTTAGAACCTTTTTGCCACAGTTCTTAAAATAAATCTTCTTAAAACATATTTCTTGAATCATAATTTCTCGAATCATGCATAAATAAAATACTAAATGGCTTTATAGAGTTCATAACCCAAAAATAAGCATTTAACAGTAGAATAATCATGAAATTATTCTTTTCATAATCAAAATATAATTTCATAAATATGGAGTTCCTAGTTTACAAATAATGCAAACAATCATAGATCCATTAATTTGCAATAAATCATGAGTTTCACAATATCGCATGCTTGATCCTTAATTTTAAGAAAATATTATTTTAATATTTTTATAATACCAGAAAATAAGTAGAAATTTGAAAATTAGTAAGGAGTACTCGTAATAAAAGAAGTTTCTCAGTCGCACCCTCTAGCTGCACTATTAATCCCTCATGAATGTATGTATGATTGAAATATTAACGGATATGATATCCCTAAGAAATCAATGGTGTGCTAAATGCATAGGCTATTGGGAGAGACCCCAATCATTGGCAAGATGCCGAATCCCTTGTGCCTGAGAGGTTTGAGGACAATGATCTCAGCTATAAGGGGCAGCACTTCGAACTTATACTATTTGGGAGTGGCCGAAGCATATGTCCCGGCATGCAGTTGGGATTGGTTGCTGTGGAGCTTACCCTTGCAAATCTTTTTTATTGGTTCAATTGGAACTTACCTGATAGAATGAGTAAAGAAGATGTTAGCATGGAAGAGCACTTTGGAATAGTTATTCACAGAAGACCACGTTAAAATCATATGATTGATTAGGATCTTGACTGATTCATGATTGATTGTGCCAAACTTAATTGGTCTTACAAAATTTAACCTTGTTTGATTTGTGATTAATTGTGCCAAATTTAGTAAGCCTTACCAAATTTCTCCAGCCTACTCCTGTACATTGTAATAGACAGACAGAAATTTAATTTTCTTCTCTCATTCTTTTTTTTCAACAGAGTATTGGAGACAAGCGAAATCCAAAAAAAAAAAACAACTCCTTCTCGTTGGTGGATTCTTTTTTTTTTTCGGTGAAGCGGAGGACTGCGAGCAAGCTTATGCACCCGGCGGCTACCCTGGCCACCTTTCGTCTGCTACACTCTTTCTCCGACCGACGCAATTCATCGGATCTCAGGCTTCCACATTAAGAAAAAAAAGAAAAAACCCATCGTCGTATTTCGGATCTTGCATTCAACTTCTTCTCGTGTTCCGTGGCCTTGCCATTAAATTGTCCTGACCCTTTTCTCTCTATATTAAAACCATACAGAAATCTTCCTCCCTCTCTCTCACTAACTCTTCCGTTCTCTCTATATCAAAACCATACGTCTGATTTCTTACCAACCCTTGACTCAGTCGGAATCCGTCTCCTCCTCTCCTCTTCATGCTCCTTTCTTTTCCTCGAGAAAGACGAGTGGTGGCACCTCTCCTGCACCGGAGCCCCCATGCTGCTTCCCCCTCTTCCTCCCCGCCCGATCCTGGGAGAGAAGGGGAAGCTATCGCCATCCCCATGGCTCTCCTAGTAGAGGAGACTTCCTTCGGGCGCAAGTGCAAGGTGAAGGACCTCTCCCAGGCTGACTTCAGTTGCCTGGAGATCGCCGCCGCTTGGTATCGCCTTCGGCATCCTCTATGCCCAGATCTCGACGCAGAAGAACCATGATCCCCGATGGACCTTCATCTTTTCTGGTGCCCAGCCATCTCCACCGCAGCTTCTCAGAGGAGTTTGCAGTCCTCAATCAGTTCTTTGGTAACCTCGGTTTGAGTGGTAAGGCTTATGTGATAGGCGTTCTGGCAGTGCACAACCGTAACTGGCATATATATTTTGCAACCCAGCTGTTCCATAAGTGGCATATATATTATGCAACCTGGAAGCCTGAACTGCCCATGGTTACTCTTGAAATTTGCATGACTGGACTGAACATTGAACGAGCATCGATCTTCTTCAAAAATTCAGGGGATGGACATTCTTATTCTGCTAAGGAGATGACAAACCTGCAATTTCTATCATTGGGACCTGCTGCAATTTCTTGACCTTGTTTTACATAGTTTTTGTTTCGCTGCACACGGTGCCTGTTCCTCCGGAGATAAGGAAGTTAAGCTCCTCGAGCACCTGCTTCCGGTGCTTATGTTCCTCCGGAGATGAGAGAGTTAAGCTCCTCGAGCACCCACTTCCGATGTTCATGTTCCTCCGGAGATGAGGAAGTTAAGCTCCTCAAGCACCCTCTTCCGGTGCTCATGTTCCTCCGGAGATGAGGGAGTTAAACTCCTTGAGCACCCCTTTCCAGTGTTCTTGTTCCTCCAGAGATGAGAAAGTTAAGCTCCTCGAGCACCCGCTTCCGGTGCTCTTGCTCCTCCAGAGATGAGGGAATTAAGCTCCTCGAGCACTCGCTTTCAGTGCTTATGTTCCTCTGGAGATGAGAGAGTTAAATTCCTCGAGCACCCGCTTCTTGTGCTTCTATTCCTCTATGGAGGCGGCGGCGACATGCGCCATACTGTACCATTAGAAGCTTGACGGATAAACTTGGTAGGCACGGTTTCACTCCAAACCTCGGCAGAAGTGCGCCAAACTGTACCGTCAGAAGCTTGGCAGGTAAATTGGGCAGGTGCGGTCCTACTCCAAACTCCAGCAACAGCGCGTCAAACCATACCATCAGAAGCTTGGCGGGTAAACATGGAAGACGCGGTCCTACTCCGAACTCTAGCAACAGCACGCCAAACCATACCGTCAGAAGTTTGGCGGGTAAACATGGCAAGCACGGTCCTACTCCAAATTCCAGCAGCAGAGCACCACACTGTACCATCAAAAGCTTGACAGATAAACTTGGCAAGCGCGGTCCCGCTCCAAACCCCAACAGCAGTGCACCACACCGTATTGTCAGAAGTTTGGCGGATAAATTTGGCAGGCGCGGTCCCTCTCTCGATCATGGAGGCGTACATCTGCATGGCACCGCCCTGGTCCTCAATCTCTAGCTTTATTTGTTGCCCCTGACTCAGTTTGAGGTCTCTTGCTCTTCTTTTATAGTGCTTTTGTCTACGAGCGTCATTGAGTTTCGATTGCCTTCTCTCTAAGATCCGTCCTCAATGCGAACGTCTTCACCAAAGCTTATCCTCCTGGCATTTTTCGATTTCTTGTTTTCAAACTCAAGTTGGTGTCCACTTTACCATCTTGAGTTTGAGGGAGGATGCTAAAATCATATGATTGATTAGAAATTTGATTGATTTATGATTAATTGTGCCCAACTTAGTTGGCCTTACTAAATTTAACCTTTATTGATTTGTGATTAATTGTGCCAAACTTAGGAAGCCTTACCAAATTTCTCCGGCCTCCTAATACTATATAAAGGCTACTCCTGTACATTGTAATAGACAGACAGAAATACAATTCTTTTCTCTCATTCCTCTTTTTCAACAACCTTTTCTTCTGGTGGCAACCTAAATATCTTTCATTGGATATATTTCCTTATACCATTTGTTCTCATATTCTGTTCCTCATACCATTTGTTCTCATATTCTGTTGGACACTTTTAATTGCTTCGTACTTGGATTATTAGAGTGGATATTATGCTCCGCCTGAATTTTGGTGGACCATCTTAAATTTTTATGTGTCATATTTGTTTTTTCTAATTATTTTGATTATCTATTCTTAGAGTTGCAACACTTCCCTTATAGAAAAATAGAGACTTGAATGTGACTTGTAGACTATGAATTTGCAATAATTCTATTACTCCACAGTCATGTGATAATTCCATGATGATCAACTTGTGCCAACAATCTAGTGAGCATATTTGCAGCAAAAATGAAATGTCTTGGAAATATTAATGGATCTCCTTGGTGTAATCATCTCTTAGACACCAATCAGAGACGAGTAAAGAAAAGACTTTAACCTAATCAATCCAGACTCTAGGGAACCTCTAACTTCAAGAAGGACAAAAAGTTTCACTTCACCATGTCAAAGAGATAAAGATATGGGTTTAAAGGACATGTCAAGAGAATCAAAATTTTACTCAACCACATGGCTGAAACTGCAATGATTCTCATGGAAAGACTATTCAGCAGATTTGGCTGGAAGTCTGGGGAAGAGAGCTAACCATCATTTTCAAGATGAAAGAAAGAAAGCAAAATCAAACCTTGCGAGAGCATGCTTATTGTTATCAAAATACTCAACTAAAGCCAATAGATCACCAAGCGTAGGGCCCCAATATATATCTTTGAAAGAAAAACTAGGAAAAATTATTAGGGTTGGGTGAATTATATGTTTAAAAATAGAATACGGCAAGCGAATAAAAATTTTACTCAACCTCACGGCTGAAACTACAATGATACTCATGGAAAGACTATCCACCAGATTGGCTGAAAGTCTTTGGAAGAGAGCTAACCATCATTTTCAAGATGAAAGAAAGAAAGCAAAATCAAACCATGCGAGAGCATGCTTATTGTTATCCAAATCCTCAAGAAAAGCCAATAAATCACCAAGCATAGGGCCCCAATATCTTTGAAAGAAAATCAAGGAAAAACTATTAGGGTTGGGTGTATTATATGTTTAAAAAGAGAATTCAATATTGCTGATTTCCTCAAGTGTGAAAAGTGACACTAACCTAGAAATGTTAATTAATACATTTCCACAAAGGTGGCCCAATTCAGACTTAAAGGTGAATCCCTAAGTTGAAAGAAGAGACTACTATATAATTTTTGAAACGCCTTTCAGCATCAACTTAGGAAGTACACTCAATGCCATTATAAGAGATGTTGTAGAAAAATTGTCTTCGGCTACAAGAGGAACTTTATGAAAGTGGACAATATTCTTGTCCTTATCCAGAAGATATGATATGTGAGATCTTTGTCGCCACGCGATATTCTTCTTTGTGGTAAAGATCATTCAAGGATTCCTTGAGGATTTTCCAGGAGGTGAAGCTCAAACAAGAAGAGATCACAGTGTCCTCTTTCGTATCCAAATCATTCAACCGGGCCCAACAGTTTTCATTTGAATTCTGCTTGCAACATATATACATAAAATGTACATACATATATATGCATACATACATCCATCCATATATACAAACATATAACGTTCCACCATGCTTCCGCTGCTTTCATCTAACGCTCCACCATGCTTCCGCTGTGCAACTCTGATCTAACCAACTCTCTTCTATACTCATCCTATGCCTAACTTTACGAATTATAAACTTATGTCCTACCTATGGCTAGACTTGATGTATGACCCACGTTCAAACCTATTGCTTTGATACCATATTTGTCACGCCCCAAATCTGGAACATAATTTGTCGGCCCATGATAACACGAAGCTAAACATTTCATTTAGTTTTTAAATCTATCTCAAATATAATAGAATAAATAGAAATCTAATTTTATTATTCATTAAATAAAGCTCAATATTTGTTTAGAGCTTCTAAATCTAAATATAAATACTAAGCCCATAATCCTCAATTTTTAGAAAATCATTAACTACAAATTTATAGTCAATTTAAAATAATAGAATTCTTTTACAAAATTGTCAAGCTTGCTAGCACGAACTCCACACTTGGACCATATTCTGTTCCTATTAATTTTATTCGCTTGGAGAAAGAAAAATAAAAATAGAAATATATGAGCGACACAACTGAATAAGTAAAATTTTGACAACCTTACCGGACCAAGTGTAAGTTTTTTCATGCTAATTAATTATTTAAAAGAATAACAGATATTCCAAACTAAGCATTTCATAATACAGTATATTAAAACAAGTCATAAAGCCAATCATGCATGCATAAATCATTTATAAAATATGGTTCCTAGTGTATAGCATAAAATCATAAATCATTGATCATTGATCAAATTACTTCTCTCAGTCTAAATACTAAGGTCACTATTATACTTGTAATAGGGTCGTAATCGACAAACACCAACTACTATTATCCGTTAGTAGGGTCGTATGCCAACTACTATTACCTTCTGACAGGGTCATATGCCAACTACTATTATCCGCCGGAAAGGTCGTATGCTAACTACTGTCACGCCCCACCTGCTCGGGGCACGTGAAGCACCCAGTGCCGATGTGGGGGCCACATGAGGGGGGACCGCGGAGCTTCCCTGCCAGATATTGTCCGGTTCTGGAGCTTCACGCAAGCGTCCTTCACCCCTTCCCGATTTTGTTTTCCTTCCAAAACGCGTATGCAGGATTTGAAGACACCCGCCTTATATGCCCAGGCTCTGGAACGAGTCTTTCTGATGTGGGACAATTGGGCCTCACACCCTTTCCACCATCGGACAAGAGCCATCCTCGGCTCTGATACCAAATGTCACGCCCCCGCCTGCTCGGGGCACGTGAAGCACCCAGTGCCCACGTGGAGGCCACATGAGGGGGGGACCGCGGGGCTCCCCTGCCAGATATTGTCCGATTCCGGGGCTTCACACAAGCGTCCTTCATCCCTTCTCGATTTTGTTTTCCTCCCAAAATACGTCTGCAGGATTTGAAAACACCCGCCTCATATGCCCAGACTCTGGAACGCAGCGGCAAGCCGAAGCCCACAAGGAAATGGGTGATACATAAATCTTCCGCTTTCGGCTTCCTTCCTTTTTCGCTCCCGTGCGGCTATGCCCTAGATCTTGAGCTGCGGTGGAGGATCCTCTGGAGAAAAGTAGACCGCTTTTGTGCCCGGTCCCCTAGATCTCCTGACTTTCGGCTCCCCATTCCGCGAATCTCCCTCTCCCCATTCTTTGGCATCCTAAGGTATGTCCCTCCTCCATAGTTTTTTTTAGCATAGGCCGGGAGGAGGTTCCGGCGAGGGGAGCTTATCTTGTAACAGGGCAACGAGGCCGGACTTGAGGGAGAGGGAGTGGGAGAGCTGGGTGTCGTCGAGGATAGTCGGGAGATTTGGAGGAGGGGCATGCCACACTTGGGAAGCATCATTTGGGCCACACTTCGGAAAAATCCAGTCGTTTGGGAAGTAGTTGGATGATTGTTTAGGAAGTTGTCTAATTTTTTTTGTGTTTGCTTTCTTTTCTCTTTATGCTTGCCAGTTGTTCGCTTTTATCTCTATGTAGAGAAGTTCTGAAATAAACACCCTTGTTTGTTTAAAGAATCATGTCAACAAAGTTCAAGAGAAAAGGCTGGACGATTAATAACTTGCTTTGCTGAGTCTATCTTTAAGAATAACCTCTACTCGAAATTCTTGAAAGAACATGATCACATCATCCATGAAGGATAGTTATTGTTAAAGCTTAGAGTCTCTGAGTCTGAACTTTATGCTTTCTTTTCTAGATGGTAAAATGAAAATTTAGATTAATTTATGAAGAGCACATTATCACAACTCTGTAAAAAATTTGGGAGAAGTCCTTGAAAGTTCAGATTTTAGAAACTTAAAACGAGGCATGTATATAGCTGTGATTGCATCTGATTTGTTATACGGCAGACTTTTTAAGTATTTTATTTTGTTCTTTTTTACTAAAATGTTTGTTTCTCAAAAAATCCAGAGAACTTGTCGTTGGATACATTTTCCTTGAATTTTTGTCCTTATATAAATTTGAAATATTTGTTACTTATTCAGTTATTTGTCATAGGTATACATCGTTATTAAGCCGTTAATTTTTTGTTTTCATTGTATAAAGTTGCATTTTATGCTCATACATCTTTATTGAATTCTATGCAAAATAGGTTAATGTCTACAATGGATAGCAATGAAAATATGGCTGAAGTTTCAAGTGTACTTCGTTGTAGTAGTTCTCAAGCTATAGAGCCTTCTAACAAAGATAGTTCTAAAGCGAATGAAAAAAAGGAGATCGGAGATATGGAATCATTATTGTGATGCAGAAAACCAAAAAGACAAAGCTAGATGCAATTATTGTCATTTTATTTTTTTCAGCTGATCCTAAAAATGGGACAAGTCATCTTCACAAACATACAAATATTTGTGAGACAAAAGAATATCATGATAAGAAACAGAAAATATTAATAGGCACTATGACTTCAAAAGATGGGTTTCCATGGAACGAGTTAGTTCCCTATTCATTTGATCAGAAAAAAAGTCGTAAGGACCTTGCAAGGATAGCAATTCTACAAGAGATGCCATTTACAACAATTGAACATCCAGCCTTTCAGATGTTTATTAGGAACCTTAGACCAGAATTTCATATTGTTTCAAGGACAACATTGTCTTCTGATTGCTTTAAAACTTATGAAAAAGAAAAATGAAGACTTGAAGATTTGTTCAAGATGAACTGTGGAAGAATCAGCTTAACATCGGACATGTGGACATCAAATCAGATATTGGGATACATGTGTCTCACTGTACATTACATCACTAATGATTGGAAACTAAAAAAACATATTATGAATTTTAAGTTGGTTCCTTCACCACATACGGGCTTAGTCATTAGTGATGCTATAGCTAACTATATTTTATCTTGGAATATTGAGAAAGGTTGGGTTCAATCACTCTTAATAATTTGTCAGCAAATATAGTTGTAGCAACAGAACTTCAAAAACAATTTAGAAAAGATTTACTTTTGGATGGTAAATTCTTTCATGTGCGTTGTTGTGCACATATTCTTAATTTGATTGTGAAGGATGGGTTGAAGGTAGTGGAGAGTGCTATTCATAGGATCCGCGAGGCTGTTAAATATATAAAATCATCTCAAGGAAGGTTGGAATTGTTTATGAAAATTGTGAAATAATTCAAGATGAATGGTAAGAAAAGGATATGCATAGATGTACCTACTCGTTGGAATTCTACATATCTCATGTTAAATGATGTTATATAATTCAAGGATGTATTTATGTGACTTGTGTCCCGGGATCCTAATTTTAAAGATGCGCCAACTAAGAAAGATTGGTCTCAAGGCATCTTATTTGTAACTTCTTAAAAGTTTTTCATCTTATAACTGAAGTTTTTTCACAAACAAAAAAACCCAACAGCAAATTTGTATTTCCATAAAATTTGGAGAATCATTATGCTCTTGATTGAAGAATCTAGGAGTTCAAATACAGTTGTGATGATGATGGCTTTGAAGATGCAAGAAAAAATTGACAAGTATTGGAAGGAATGCTCTCACTTTCTTGCTGTAAGGGTTATTCTTGATCTAAGACATAAGATGAATCTTATTATGTATTGCTTTCAGACAATCCATGTTAATGGTGATCGTGCTTCATTTGAGATCAACAAAGTGCGTGATGTTCTTTAAACTTTTTACGATAATTATGCAATTTTATATGGCACAAATGTCTCTCTTGTTCAAGTGGATGAGAGGGTGTCTACATTCCAAGGTAGAAGAGATGAGAATCATTTTATGCATGGTTATAAAGAATTCATCCATGAAGTACAAGTTACCCAATCATCCAAGTCAGAATTAGAGACCTATTTAGAAGAGAAGGTATTTTACGATCTCTAATTTGGATGCTTACATTAAGATATTAGTCAATAATACTAATAAAAATGATTTGCTAGAAGTGTTGGTCCCATGCACCATGCCTGCTGCCTGCTCTTGTCATGCAGGCTCCCCACGCTGAATAACATGGGGGCTGTTTGCCTTTGGTAAAGATGCAGGGCAGAATGCTGTGGGAGTGACAAGTAAGCCACAAACACTTTTCTGTCATGTATGCTATTCAAAAGAAACCGAGGCAAAAAAGAAGAAAAATGGTTCAAAACACCCAGCAGCAAGAAAGAAGACCTCTGGCCTTCCAGGGATTGCGAAAATCTTTTCTTAGGATGGAATTCCACTTCCATTCCATATAAGTATAAGTAGTCCTTATGCCAAGAAACTAGATTTTTAAGGCAAAAAAAAAAAAGAAATCGAAGGAAGCTTCAGCATCCCTTTGACTTTCTTTTCGTTCTATTCGGAACTGGAAATCCTTTTTTTCATTTCTTTCTTTTGTGAGAGTCAAGAAAAGCGGTCTTAAGTTTGGGCTGAGGGACTAGGTCAGGTTCCGTTCCTTAGCATCCGTACTGCTGCTGTTGTTTCTATACGAAAATTTTGTGCATTCCTAAATTCTATCTCTGCTTCCTTCACTGCTTCCATGCCTCTACCTCCCTCGGAACCCATGTTGCAGGTAATTTTTTGGAGCAAGTTCATCCATTAGAAGATCAAAATTTTGACATTTTACAGTATTGAAAATTCAATGAATCAAAATATCCATTATTGTTTAGGATGGTATGTGATATCTTGGCAATTCCTATTTCTACCGTTGCATCTGAGTCTGCCTTCAGCATTGCTGGCAGGATTTTGGATGATTTTCGTAGTAGTCTATCTCCGAATATGGTCGAGGTATTGATATGCACAAAAGATTGGCTTCGAGACAACTTATCTCATCTTGCAGGTTCAATTTCTACAACATTCATAAATTTTATCATGTACCAGTTGTACTAGTGCTTTAAAACTTTAAGATTTTTAATTTTGTATTTTTTTCATTTGTAGATATTCCACCTCCTCATACAAAATACAAGGTTGAAGATTACGAAATGTTGTTGTTATTAATACTGATGATTAGCTTATGCTGGTAAGCAGTAACAATCATCTTCATTATTATGTTTACATTTGAATTCTCTGATTTGCATAATTTCATGTGACATGACCACCTACTTGATAATGATCGTAAACTGATGTTGCTTCTTTGCTTAATGCAGGATGGGGGTAATCTATCTTAACCGATGTTCTTCATTATTTCTGCCAAGCGGGTGATCCTTTAGCTGTGGTCGAAGGAATGGAGGAAATTGTGGTTCATTATACATGTTCTTAGTTATATAATTCTAAAATTCACTGAACACGATGCTGATGCTATGATGCATCCTTTTGGATGGTCATATGGGGTAGAATTTTGCTGTGATGTTGTAAATTGTAATGTTGTGATGCTAATACTATGACCATTTGTTTGGATTGTCATATGGGATTGAATTTTGCTTTAAAAAATCCTGTGATGCTAATACTGTAACCAGGTTTGATTCTTTATGAATAGCAATTGCAAGTCTGGATATTTCAAAGATAAGGAATTCCCTGACGGATATCAAGGAAGTTTATGAAAGAGTCTTTCTTTATTTTTTGAATAGCCGGCATGAGAACTGACTTTTCCGGCAATCGTATGAACAACTTGCCTTCCTCCATACAGTACGGCGCGCTCCCGTCACCCCCGGTGGCACGGTATGCCTCCGTTGATCTGTTTTGACAATACAGATGAATGTCTTCTTATCCCCCGTCAGTCGAACCACTTTACGGTTCAATGCTTGTCTGTATTCAAAGGAAATCCAATTAGAGATAAGCTGCCCATGAGCATCATGGCATAGGTCAAAGGAAACGAGGAGGCAAGCCCCCCCATCTTTCGCATATCTTACTCATCCGACATGGCATGAATCACCGTGCGCATGCCTTCCCTGGTTGCTATCAGGACTTAGTTTGTCCAACCATTCCTATCTAAGTTCCCAAGAAGAAGGTGCATGGAGAGGAGGAAACACTAGAAACAGTCCCTTTTGGGGGCTGCGGGCTGGTGTGATGGTTGTCCTTATTAGCTAGGCCTCTCTCTCTCTCTCTCTCTCTCTCTCTCTCTCTCTCTCTCTCTCTCTCTCCCCTTTCCCTTTCTCTCTTTATATTTATATATATATAGGTAGATAGATATACATCCATACAAACACCTTTTCAAAGCCTTTGACGTTAGGAACCGGCATTCTGGTGGCCTGTGCAATCAGCCCATAAACTTTTGGAATTAATAAGGCAATTTCTTTGGTCAGCCAGGACATTGGCTAGGTTTTGGCAATGTGAGGACGGCATGGAGGCCGAGCGTCTGAGGATGGCGACCACGCCTTGACCATAAGAAGCCCGCATGGCATAAGAAGCCTGCATGGGTGTGGCAGGCTTAATATTAGTTATTAGTTTGAAACAGTCGTCGTTCTGTAATCAAAGTTGCATGGGTTGACAAATTGTTACATAAATTGGGCAGTTATGGAAATTGATCTGAGTGACCCGACCCGATCCGGACCGGATCCGAACCCGACTCGACCCGAATGATCCGTCAGGTCAAAATTTGTAGGCATTGACCCGATCCAATCCGACCCGATCCGATTTTCAATAGGATCAGGTCTGGGTCCAAAATTAGGATCCGAACAAAAAACCGTGTCGAATCGGAATCACTCAGGACCCGACCTAATCCGACTCATTTGCAGCCCTAGAGGAGGCCGGCGGTCACTGCGAAAGGAAAATAGATAAGGAAGAAAGAAATAATACTTTATTATAAGGCTAAGAAAAAAAATATTTTTTATTATAAGGCTAGGAACAAGATACAGAGATTTATTTTATTAAAATCTTGGGGAGCTTATCAGCCTTTCTTGGTTCCCATTGAAAATAGCTAACCAGTTCCTAGATCAGTGAAGGAAAACTTGGGGGGCTTATCAGCCTCTCTCGGTTCCCATCGAAAATAGCTAACCAATTCCTAGATAAGAAAACTCCATTCATTTCTCTCTTCCTACAAGTCCAGCATATAGTCATGAACAGAAGAAAGCAGACCCGTTGATCGGAAGATAAATGCTGTGAAGAGATGGACCATAGCCAAAGTTCTCCAATCATAGAGTAAACTCTATTGCCTCTTGCTGGAATGTTGTAACAACATAGGTCCTCAACTAAAATAGTTCGCCAAAAAATATTAATTGAATTTTTTTGGTCCTACATAAGTACAAAAATTTATTCAGTGCATAGTCGATATAGGACTAAACACATACTCATACAAAACTTAACATACTCGCCTATCATGCTTTGATGTTCTCGTCAAGCTAAGAGGTTAAATCCATTCAAATCTAAATAAAAGCACCGCAACTAGTTCATAGTCAATTCCAAGGGGCTCATGCTACAGTATCCCCTAGTCCATAGGTAATGAGCTGAGACGACTATGCAATATTGCAAGTGATTTGTACTACACAATTAAGGCTTCACAAAGTTAGGCAAAAGAGAAAAGTTGATGGTATCACATGATCAGATAAAATCAACACCATCATAGATTTCAGAAGTAGCTGTCCGACGATGCTGTAGATTTTGTTGTAGATAAGTCACTCATAGTTGGGGCCGGAAAATGAGGGTTCACGAGTACATATTGGTTGCTACGAATGGGTTTTCACGGCACGAAAAAAAATGCATGCGTTGTAGTCGTGTAGAGTACGTGTAGCATATAGTTTTTGGCTCTACGTACGCCTCGTGAAGTGTTCTTCTCATTACTTATCTTTTCTCCGAAGAAACGCTCACCTTAAAGCAAAAAAAAAAAAAAGAAACGTTCACCTCATCACAAAATTTCTGGTCTCATCCACATCTCATTATAGCTGTCGTGGATTGTCAACTGGGTTTATTTTAAGTTTTTTTGTTTTTTTTCTTCTCGACAGCACATGCCGGCTCGTCGTCTTAGAGCGGACCGAACTGATTCTTCTTGGACCTGTAGCTATGTGTAAGTAGCGAAATAGAATAGAGATTATGACGCCCAACGAACCTGACTTTGGAGCCATGGATTCTTATTTAAAAGCTGAAATTATTGATCCGGGAACCTTTCAAACTAATAAATTGGTATCTTAGTTTTCTTTAGAGTAAATTGCACCGGCCCTTTGGAAGTCAGAGACAATTATATATTCCTATCCAATTTTTTAGAAATATTTTATTATTTAAATTGTACTATATATATAAAATATATAATTTCCTAACATTATCAATGCGACTGATTACAATGGATTGTACGCTACCACCATAATAAAGAACTCTCCGTGAGCTCTACCTTTCTAGACTAACACGTCCAATGATAAAAACTACCATCAAATCAAATTGGATACACCTCTATTAGCCTTTTTCACAACAAACGCTTTAGAGCAACAGATTACCTCAAACCTCAAACCTCTCCTCATCTTATCAATAAAAGAGGATCGAATTAGAGAATAATTTATTAAGCCCTCTCTAATAGCCTTTCATTCTCCATAAGATTTTTGGATTTGTAAAATACATAAATATATTAGATTTCTTTTTGATAAACCAAGTTATATATGTGGTTGTAATTATCTAGAACAAAATAAACATTTTCATTTAACGATCGTATTTGCGCCAGATCACATGCACCTGCATGCACAAAAGCAAATGGATGTTTAGCCCTCCAATTAGTTTTCTTAGAATATTTCTTGGAGCCATGGATTCTTATTTAAATTATTGGCCGGAGAACCTTTCAAACTAATAAATTGGTATCTTAGTTTTTTTTAGAGTAATTAAATTGCACCGGCCCTTTGAAAGTTAGAGATTATATATTCCTATCCAATATTTTAGAAATATTCTATTATTTAAATTGTACTATATATATAAAATATATAATCCCCTAACATTATCAATGTGACTGATTGCAATGGATTGTATGCTACCACCGCAATAGAGAACCCTCCACGAGCTCCACCTTTCTAGACTAACACGTCCAATGATAAAACCTACCATCAAATCACATTGGATACAACTCTAATAGCCTTTTTGACAACAAACGCTTTAGAGCAACAGATTACCTCAAACCTCAAACCTCTCCTCTTCTTATCAATAAAAGAGGAATTAGAGAATAATTTATTAAGTCCTCTCTAATAGCCTTTCATTCTCCATAAGATTTTTGGATTTGTAAAATACATAAATATATTAGATTTCTTTTTCATAAACCAAGTTATATATGTGGCTGTAATTATCTAGAACAAAATAAACATTGTCATTTAACGATCGTATATGCGCCAGATCACATACACCTGCATGCACAAAAGCAAATGGATGTTTAGCCCTCCAATTAGTTTTCTTAGAATATTTCTTGGAGCCATGGATTCTTATTTAAAAGCTGAAATTATTGGCCAGAGAACCTTTTAAACTAATAAATTGGTATCTTAGTTCTTTTTAGAGTAATTAAATTGCACCGGCCCTTTGAAAGTTAGAGACAATTACATATTCCCATCCAATATTTTAGAAATATTCTATTATTTAAATTGTACTATATATATAAAATATATAATCCCCTAACATTATCAATGTGACTGATTGCAATGGATTGTATGCTACCACCACAATAGAGAACCCTCCACGAGCTCCACCTTTCTAGACTAACACTTCCAATGATAAAACCTACCATCAAATCACATTGGATACACCTCTAATAGCCTTTTTGACAACAAACGCTTTAGAGCAACAGATTACCTCAAACCTCAAACCTCTCCTCTTCTTATCAATAAAAGAGGAATTAGAGAATAATTTATTAAGCCCTCTCTAATAACCTTTCATTCTCCATAAGATTTTTGGATTTGTAAAATACATAAATATATTAGATTTCCTTTTGATAAACCAAGTTATGTGGCTGTAATTGTCTAGAAACAAAAAAAACATTTTCATTTAACGGTCGTATATGCGTTAGATTACATACACCTACATGCATGAAAACAAATGAATAGAGTCCTATAGTTGTTTAATATTTAAATTCGAAGTTATGTGTGTTGTGTTAGCCAATTAACCTTGATCCATTTCAAAGTTTCTCTCTTTCATCCCTTATTTTTTTTTAATCACAGCTGGTTATTCATCTTTCATGGGCATAATGGGATTTCATCAGCGATTTTTTTCCTAAACCATGGTTAACGAAGGTTCGTGTTGAAGTCGGGGTCAGCTGTCCGTGGGTGACGTGGCCGTTCTCAAGTCTCTTTATTTCTTTACGGCTCTAGAGTTCACGAACTCTCGAAGGGCCGCTATAAATACGAGGAAGAGAGAGCTCCCCTCCCAAGACTAGGCGTTTAACGCAATGGAGTCCTTGCTTTCTCTCTTAGCTTACTCATGTCTCCTCTTATTCCCATTAGCTGCATTCTTGTGCGTCAAGGCCACCTGGCGGAGCCCGAGGCTCCCTCCTGGCCCTTTAAGGCTCCCAATCATCGGCAATCTTCATCAGTTGGGTGAGCATCCACACCGCTCGCTCCGGCTACTCTCGGAGAAGTATGGCTCCCTTATGAGCCTAAAGCTTGGTTTCATACCAACCATCATCGTATCCTCACGGGAGATGGCCTCTGAGATTCTGAAGACCCAAGATCTCATCTTTTGCACCAGGCCTCCCCTCGTCGCCTTCAAGCGACTCTCTTATGGTGGACGAGACATGGGATTGTCACCCTACAGCGAACAGTGGAGACAACTGAGGAAGATTAGCATGTTAGAAGTCTTCAGTGCAAAGAGGGTGCAAGCCTTTCAGTCCATAAGGGAGGAAGAAGTGAACACCCTAGTACAAACTCTATTAACGCAATCCTCGAGTGGTCCTGTGAATCTTAGTGAGATGTCTTTCTGCCTCTTTAACAATATCACTACTCGAGAAATCTTCGGCAGGAGGATTTCGAGTGATGGTGACTGCACGAGCAGCAAATACCATCCTCTCCTAATTGAGATGATGTCTTTACTGGGAGGGTTTTTCTTAGGGGACTTCTTTCCTTCGATGGAGTGGTTGGATGTGATCACCGGGACGAGAGCGAGGCTCAAGAGGAGCTTCCTTGCCATGGATGAGTTCCTTGAGGAGGAGATCGAAAAGCACATCCATGGTGGAGGAAGCCCAGATGACTTCATTAGTGTTCTCGTCGGGCTTCAGAAGGATTTAAGCCTTGGATTCCCCCTCACCAGGGATCATATCAAAGGCATCGCCATGGTTAGTACCTTTGCCTCACTTCTTCTTTTACTTTGTAGAGCATACAGAGTGCTATGAGTTGTTCTATAAACCTACATGTGCAGAGTATACAATTGTGCTATCATCTTTGAGACATCTGATAAAATTGGAACATAATGGTAATAGTAAAAGCATCATCAACAACCCCCTCAATAAATCATATATTAATTAAAATTATAATGAAATAAGCCTTGTGGTAGTCACATATATTGGTAGAATCTTTGTTTTTCAAAACCGAGTGATGGATCATTCCGTATCAACTGAGGCAGGTTAACCCAGAAGCTCCTCATCAGAGCATTCGATTACAGCAGCTGATCAGGCATCTAGTGTCCGATAAAATTGGAACGATATATCACCGTATATGGTGCTTTGTTCCCATTCTTTGATAGTCATGCACGGCTGCATTTTTAATGCCAATAAATCCATGATCTGAAATATTGGACCATCAAATTATTAGATGAGTGTCAAGGCTAGGGATGTTATAATCAAATGGATAGAAGACATAGCCATCAAAGATTCTCCGCCTTGGATATGGTGTAATTCTTCACTAAATCATGCTACACAGGAGAGAGAGAGAGAGACTGTTTGACATATCACTGGGACCGTGCTTTTAATGCACTTGCTCTCCATCATCATCCGTTGGATGGCCCGAGATGATAAGAACCCTCACCAACCGGAGAGGATAATTAAGAATCCTGTGGGGGTCACAAAGTGACACTCACAGGATAGAACTATCTTGTCTCCTCACCAACTGGAGAGGATAAGAATCCTGTGGGGGTCGCAAAGTGACACTCATGTGAGTGAAGGTCTCCGTAAAGAACCAGATAATTAAGATTACATCAGCAAAAAAATCAGGTTAGCTTTCCGTTTGGAGATCCAAAAGTCAGCACAGAAGCGCACATTTTAATTATTTGGCAACTTCCGAGTGGGACATGCAACTATGCAAGGTGTGGTCCCTAGAGGGGATTAGAAGGGATTATATGGGGAAAAACTAGTTCAGCTCTCTATGTCATACTTTTGATTGTTTTTATAAAACGCGCACTACCTACAAATTCTGCACGATGTAGTTAATAATGATGCATAAATAATTTGTCCTATTCCAAATGCTATTATTTTTCTCTCTTACACTTGAGCACTATATAACTACGATAAATATGCATTATTGTTTCTACGTTGTCCATACAAGTATATTTACAACAGGGAAATCATGCTATATTGATTTCCCAAAGAAAAATCTCAAAAAATTACTCTATATTGATGTGATAATCACTTCCATACTTGGCAGAATGTGTTTCTTGGTGGATCGGACACCTCTGCATCTACCTTAGAATCGGGAATGACTGAGCTCATGAGGAACTCAACAGTGATGAAGAAAGCTCAAGATGAAGTTCGAGGACTCCTTGGAAATAAAGGGAAGGTGGAAGAGGGTGACATTCAACAACTACATTATCTCAAGCTTGTAATTAAGGAAGTTCTTCGGTTGCACCCTCCCGCTCCATTGCTACTCCCTCGAGAATGTATGCAAGATTGCAAGATCAATGGATATAACATTCCTAAGAAGGCAAGGGTGTACATAAATGCATGGGCCATTGGTAGGGATCCTCGGCATTGGCAAGATCCAGAAGCCTTCATCCCTGAAAGGTTCGAGGACAATGATATCAATTTCAAGGGGCAATATTTTCAGTTCATACCTTTCGGGAGTGGCCGGAGGATGTGCCCAGGCATGTCATTAGGTGTGACTGCCGCAGAGCTTGCACTTGCCAATCTTCTTTATAGGTTCGATTGGAACTTGCCTAGTGGAATGAGCAAAGAAGATATTGACATGGAAGAGGAATTTGGTTTGGTACTTCGTAGGAAATCACCTATTATTCTAGTGGCAACCCCAACATCTTTTGTTACCTAGGGCCTCCTCCATGAACCAAACAATCTTATCTTCACTATCATGGTTGATTGCAGCTTTATAGGAGGATGGATCAATAAAAATATCTACTCTTATGGCAATAAATTTGTTGGGGCTTTTGCCCAAACTCTTCGAAAAGAAAAAAGGATTGTATTATGAGGAAGGTCAATTGATGCATATATTTATGTATTTATGTGCGTATATTTTTAAGTATAGAATCAACCAGCTATTTTGTACTGTTGGGGTCTGTATTTAGTCTAAAAGTTTAATGTGTTTGATTCCATATCCAAGCCATTCATTTTCAAGTTTCGATCTGGTCTGGGTCAAGTACCAGGCCTATTTTTTGGAGCGACGGACTAATTGGTACATCGAGATATTTCATTTCTACAAGCAAAGTAGTTTAGAGAGAGAACTGTAAGTTTTTTTTTTAACGGATGCAGCTGATTGATCAATCATACAGATATATAATTCTAATTATCTTCCTAGCATGACACAGCTATGCTCCAAAGACGTTAGAGTCATCCAGCCATGACCAGATTCAATTATTCAAATACCTTGCTTTAGTATCCAAAATAAAAAAATAATCTGAAAAGTCCATGATGGTTTCTGGTTGGCCTCTTCCTTAGAGACTATAGAAGATCCATAGCATGCCACGCCGATAAGAACTTGCAGAAAATATCTATGGCATTTTGCTAAGAAACTTTTAAGTATCATATATTCTCCAAAATGTATTAGAAAAGTAATAGTGATGTCTCTTAGCCCACTTTTTTTTGAAAAAAAAAAAATCTAATTCTTGTTCACTAAGAAACTAATAATCTATTATATATGACAAAAATAGAGGCCCGATTTGTGCTGAGCTTTCCATTTATTATATGAACATCTATATTACTATTATAATTAATATAATTCTTTAGTTTAGATAATAATTAAGATCTTATATCTATTTTATTTTCTGTTATCTATTCTATTATATCTATTCTATATTGCATTTCAAAAATAATTAAGAAAAGGAGAAAAAAACTATATCCCAAACATTAAAAAATTATCCAATTTGAAAACGAATGATCATCTCAATTGGGAATCCTATAATCAAGTGATGGCTTTTGGATGTTTGGCATATTATTTAGCTTTCTGATGTGGCAGATCTTGCACTTGGATCTGGTTCAGCCCCATTTGTAGTAGCCAAAATAATTCATATCAAGTTTGTTGATTCTTTTGGATCACACGTCCACCACTGCCACCGTCTCCGCCACCACTATAGTTATTTCCTTCACTACAGTGGCCGCTGTTACCACCACCCCACCATGCAGCATTGCTATCTTCACTACCCTACAATTGCCATTGCCATCTTTGCCGGATCATAGAGACCCCATACAACCATCAAACACCCCTCCGCCACTATCATTGATGTCTCCACTATATAGTGGACACCTCGCCCAACATCACTACTGCGGTCGATACCATTGTTGCCACCTTTGCTGTACCATCGTTGCCCCAACAAGAACATCGTCAACACCTTCATTGCCTACATTGCTGCTACCATCATCATATATATATTTTTAAAAATATTTGATCACATCAAATATATTTATATTCTTATAAATTTAAAAATAAAAATATTTTTTTATCTCTTTTCGACAACGCATGCCGGCTCGTGATCTTAAGAACGGACAGAACTGATTCTTCTTGGACCTATAGCTATGTGTAAGTAACGAAATAGAATAGACACTATGACGCACAACGGGCCTGACTTTGCAGCCATGGATCCTTATTTACAAGCTGAAATCATTGGTAGGAGAACTGTTCAAACTAATAAATTGATATCGCAGTTTTTTTTAGAGTAAATTGCTCCGGCCCGTTGATAGTCATGGACAGTTATATATGTAGAGAATACAGAGAACAGAAAAACAAGGACCAGCTGTGGAGGATACAAAAAATCTGAAAAAACAAAGACTCAGTTGTATTGATAAATCCTTTTTTTTTTTATACATCTAGAACACATAACAGAGTACTCTTAAATAGACTCGGTGACTTGACAAGGAAGTAAACACGTTCTACACTTGCTCTGTTTTTTCTCTAACAAACACAAATAGTCCTACATCATAGCATTAGTTAAAACTGTCCTACATACTAGCAAACAG
Source organism: Phoenix dactylifera (assembly GCF_051530095.1). Taxonomy (NCBI): domain Eukaryota; kingdom Viridiplantae; phylum Streptophyta; class Magnoliopsida; order Arecales; family Arecaceae; genus Phoenix; species Phoenix dactylifera. Next base: position 20,442,733 of record NC_143197.1, read on the forward strand.
GCCCAACATCCTAGCAACGAACTAGACACGTTCTGACTTATTCAAAAAACAAAATACAATTGATTATTCTCTTCAGTACAGGTTTGAATTATTTTCAACATATCCCCTTAGTTCAAACCTGTGGCTGTACTCCCATCATGTAACAGAATTTCTTGAATTTTCTTCTGGCAGTGCTTTTGTGAGAATGTCTGCCAATTGATCTTCTGTGTTGCAATGCTTTAACTCCACTTCTTCTTTAGCCACAGCCTCTCTAATGTAGTGCTGACGAAGTTCAATGTGCTTGGTCCTCCCTTGATGAACTGGATTTTTTGTTATTGCAATGGTAGATTTGTTGTCACAGAACATCCATGTTGCCTCAACTTGCTTAATTTTCTTTCAAATCACACAGTATCCTTCTGAGCCAAATTACTTGACATGCAGTGGTTGTGGCTGCTATATACTCTGCTTCTGTGCTTGAAAGTGCCGTAGCCTGTTGCTTTTTTGATGCCCATGATATCACTCCAGAGCCAAGATTGAAGACATAACCTGTTGTACTATTTCTATCATCTATACAACCTGCCCAATCACTATCAGAAAAAGAAATTAGTTTAAAGTTAGTAATCTTGGAGTATTGAGTCCCAAAGTTGAGAGTGCTAGCTATATATCTCATAATCCTCTTTGCTGCCCCAAGATGATGCTTGCTAGGATTATGCATAAACCTGGATATAAGGCTCACAGAAAACATAATGTCGGGTCTTGTATGAGTGAGATAAATCAATCCTCCCACAATACTTCTGAAGTGCTTCTCATCAGTCTTTCCACTGCCATCACGCAGACTAAGCTTCTCATTCACATTCATTGGTGTCTTTGCTGGAGTACAACTTGACATACCAAATTTTCTTAACAAATCATAGGCATATTTTCTCTGGCATATGAAAATCCCATTCTGATTAATTCTGAATGACCTGAATTCCAAGCAAAATAATGCAAGAGACCCATATCTGACATTTCAAAATTTTTCATCATCTTATCCTTATACTCTTCTATCATTTTTGATGAACTCCCAGTGTATATCATGTCGTCAACATATAAACATACAATCAGAATATCATCATGGGCATGGCATTTCACATAAAGAGTAGGTTCACTAGCACTCTTATGAAAACCATTGTCTATAAAATACCTGTCAATTTTGCTATACCATGCTCTTGGCGCTTGTTTAAGCCCATAGAGTGCCTTCTTCAACCTGTACACTTTGTGCTCCATCCCCTTTATCTCATATCCTTTGGGCTGTTCTACATAAACTTCTTCATCAAGTTCCCCATTAAGAAAAGCTGATTTGATATCTAATTGAAAAACTTGCCAACTTCTTTGAGCAGCTAGAGCCAAAACAATTCTAATAGTGTCAATTCTATAAATTGGTGCAAAGGTTTCAAAGAAATCTATACCTTGCTGTTGTGAATATCCCGTTGCAACCAATCGTGCTTTGTGTCTTTGAAGAGACCCATCGGCATTAAACTTGGACTTGTAGATCCATTTGAGTCCAATAGCTTCCTTACCAGGAGGTAGATCCATCAACTTCCAACTGTTGTTCTTCTCGATTGCTTCAACCTCCTCATTCATTGCATCACACCATTCTTTCTTTGTCACTGCATCTTCAAAAGAGGTCGGCTCCATAGCAAAACAAGCAAATTCACATGAATTATATATGTCAGCAAGACTTCTTTCCTTGATAGGAGTTGAATCACAGGATGAACTTGATAATTCACTAGAGTCTTGGGAAGGAATCACAATGGTAGATGGTTCAAGGGAAGTATTATCATCTTGTACACAAAATGGAATTTTTTCTTCATTCTTCCAATTCCATGCTTCATTTTAACAAGGGATTTAAATCTCTTGAATATAGGAAGAGCCTCAGATTTTTCTTTCATGAAATACACCCAAGTCATTCTTGTACAATCATCAACAAAAATAATAAAATACTTATTCCATTCAAAGACAATGTTTGCATTGGACCACATATGTCAGCATGTACAAGCACCAATGGTTTATTTGCACGCCAAGCTTTTCTTACTGGAAATTTTTCACGATGATGCTTTCCAAATACACACGCTTCACAGACTTTACCATCATGTTTCACTAATGGAAAACCAATTGCCATGTTCATTTTATGCATTAGATGCAATCCACCAAAGTTCAAATGAGCAAACCTTTTATGCCATAACATGGATTCATCAAAAAATGCAGCAAATGCATTAAATACAACCTTAGAGAACAAGATTGGGAACATCTTATTTTCTGCCATTTTAACAGAGAACACTAACTTCTTGCTTTTCTTATCATAAATCATGCATTCATCATTATCAAACATGGCATAGTAACCCTTTTTCATCAATTGACCCAAACTTAACAAATTTTGAGTCAACTCAGGAACATACATGACATCTGAATTAAGTTTCTTCCCTGTCCTTGTATTAACAACAATGGTACCAAGTCCAAGCACCTTCACTTGATTGTTATTACCCATTCTTACTTGTGTTTTGACAAATTCATCAATTTCCACAAAATAATTTTTGTTTCCTGTCATGTGATTACTACACCCACTGTCTAAATACCACACTTCATCATTCATTTCAGCAAGGCAAGAAAGAAACAACATATCTTCATTTTCATCCTTTTTGGTTTCTTTTTCTTCATGAAAATGAGCTTGTTCTCTAGTTTTTTTGGCAACAATACTTTTCAATGTGTCCATACTTTTTACAGTAAAAGCATTGTAGTAGTTCTCTATCTCTATTCTTATACCAGCAATCCTTATCAGCATGATTTGGTCTTTTACAAATTGAACATGACAGAGAAGTAGAATTAGTGTTACCTTCATTGGAGTTTCTCTGTTTTTGATGAAATTGGACTCTTCCTCTTCCTCGGAATTCATTTCCACGGCCACGGCCTCGTCCTCTTCCTCTGTATCCCCTTCCTGAATTCTCTGACCCTTTCTTCAAATCAAGTTTGGACTGAAATGCTTGTTCCAAAGAGTTCTCTGTAGCCCTGTTCACCCGCTGCTCATGTGCTTGAAGAGAACCCATTTGTTCATTCATAGAATATATAGACAAGTCTTTGGACTCCTCTATAGCAGCAACTACATGATCATACTTAGGAGGAAGGCTCCTTAGTACCTTTTCAACAATTTTTTGATCAATCAATTCCTCTCCATAAGCTCTGATTTGATTCACAAGTGAACTAACTCGTGAAAAAAATTCTTCTATTGTCTTAGAATTTTTCATAGACAAGTTCTCAAAATTACGACGGAGAGTCTGTAATTTGACGGTAATTACCTTTGATGTACCTCGATATTCCTCCTTCAACACATCCCATGCTTCTTTTGCAGTAGTGGCAGCCATAATCCATGGAAATACGGTGTCATCTAAGGCTTGTTGAATGATATACAAAGCCTTTGCATCCTTCTTTTGTTTCTCCTTCAACTCATTACGTTGAGCTGTTGTTAACCTTTCATGTTCTGCAAGTTATTCATATCCATTGTCAACTAAATCCCATAAATCAAAAGAGATAAACAGAAATAGTCCTACATCATAGCATTAGTTAAAATTGTCCTACATACTAGCAAACAGGCCCAACATCCTAGCAACGAACTAGACATGTTCTGACTTATTCAAAAAACAAAATACAATTGATTATTCTCTCCAGTACAGGTTTGAATTATTTCCAACAATATATTCCTATCTGATATTTTAGAAATATTTTATTATTTAAATTGTACTATATACATAATATATAATTTTCTAGTATTATCAATATGACGGATTACAATGGATTAGAGAGATTTCTACAAGCTTGGCTACACAACCACCACAATAAACAACTCTCCACGAGCTCCAATTTTCTAGACTTACACATCAAATGATGAAACCTACCATCGGAACACATTGTATACACCTCCAATAGCCTTTTTGACGACAAACACTTTAGAGCAGCAGATCACCTCAAACCTCAAACCTCTTCTCTTCTTATTAATAAAAGAGGAATTAGAAAATATTTTATTAAGCCCTCTTTATATGGCAAGTGATTGACGTCACAAAATTAGGTAAAAGAGGAAAGTTGGTAGTATCACATGATCATCATATAGAATTAACTCCATAATAATTTTCAAAGGATGCTGTCTAATCATGCAGTAGATTTTCGTGTAAATTAATATCCCTAACCGTACGGGCCAAAAATTGTGGGCTCTGAGGCTAGGGGGTGCGACTCATGAGCTACGGGGATTTGAGAAGGCAGACCATACACTCCAAAGAATACTACTTTGGTTGTACCAAAAAAGAATACTACTTAATTTAAACTACCCAAGTTCTAGTTCTTTCCAGCTCAATCACCTACAAGATTATCCACCTAAACTTTATGATGATTGATTGAAGTGTGTAGCATGGGACAGTGTTTAGTTTTCTTTTTCCTTTCTCTTTTTTTTTTTTTTGGTCAAAATTTTCTTCTTTTTTTTCAAGACACAGGGATTGATTGATTACTACACCCACTGTCTAAATACCACACTTCATCATTCATTTCAGCAAGGCAAGAAAGAAACAACATATCTTCATTTTCATCCTTTTTGATTTCTTTTTCTTCATGAAAATGAGCTTGTTCTCTAGTTTTTTTGGCAACAATACTTTTCAATGTGTCCATACTTTTTACAGTAAAAGCATTGTAGTAGTTCTCTATCTCTATTCTTATACCAGCAATCCTTATCAGCATGATTTGGTCTTTTACAAATTGAACATGACAGAGAAGTAGAATTAGTGTTACCTTCATTGGAGTTTCTCTGTTTTTGATGAAATTGGACTCTTCCTCTTCCTCGGAATTCATTTCCACGGCCACGGCCTCGTCCTCTTCCTCTGTATCCCCTTCCTGAATTCTCTGACCCTTTCTTCAAATCAAGTTTGGACTGAAATGCTTGTTCCAAAGAGTTCTCTGTAGCCCTGTTCACCCGCTGCTCATGTGCTTGAAGAGAACCCATTTGTTCATTCATAGAATATATAGACAAGTCTTTGGACTCCTCTATAGCAGCAACTACATGATCATACTTAGGAGGAAGGCTCCTTAGTACCTTTTCAACAATTTTTTGATCAATCAATTCCTCTCCATAAGCTCTGATTTGATTCACAAGTGAACTAACTCGTGAAAAAAATTCTTCTATTGTCTTAGAATTTTTCATAGACAAGTTCTCAAAATTACGACGGAGAGTCTGTAATTTGACGGTAATTACCTTTGATGTACCTCGATATTCCTCCTTCAACACATCCCATGCTTCTTTTGCAGTAGTGGCAGCCATAATCCATGGAAATACGGTGTCATCTAAGGCTTGTTGAATGATATACAAAGCCTTTGCATCCTTCTTTTGTTTCTCCTTCAACTCATTACGTTGAGCTGTTGTTAACCTTTCATGTTCTGCAAGTTATTCATATCCATTGTCAACTAAATCCCATAAATCAAAAGAGATAAACAGAAATAGTCCTACATCATAGCATTAGTTAAAATTGTCCTACATACTAGCAAACAGGCCCAACATCCTAGCAACGAACTAGACATGTTCTGACTTATTCAAAAAACAAAATACAATTGATTATTCTCTCCAGTACAGGTTTGAATTATTTCCAACAATATATTCCTATCTGATATTTTAGAAATATTTTATTATTTAAATTGTACTATATACATAATATATAATTTTCTAGTATTATCAATATGACGGATTACAATGGATTAGAGAGATTTCTACAAGCTTGGCTACACAACCACCACAATAAACAACTCTCCACGAGCTCCAATTTTCTAGACTTACACATCAAATGATGAAACCTACCATCGGAACACATTGTATACACCTCCAATAGCCTTTTTGACGACAAACACTTTAGAGCAGCAGATCACCTCAAACCTCAAACCTCTTCTCTTCTTATTAATAAAAGAGGAATTAGAAAATATTTTATTAAGCCCTCTTTATATGGCAAGTGATTGACGTCACAAAATTAGGTAAAAGAGGAAAGTTGGTAGTATCACATGATCATCATATAGAATTAACTCCATAATAATTTTCAAAGGATGCTGTCTAATCATGCAGTAGATTTTCGTGTAAATTAATATCCCTAACCGTACGGGCCAAAAATTGTGGGCTCTGAGGCTAGGGGGTGCGACTCATGAGCTACGGGGATTTGAGAAGGCAGACCATACACTCCAAAGAATACTACTTTGGTTGTACCAAAAAAGAATACTACTTAATTTAAACTACCCAAGTTCTAGTTCTTTCCAGCTCAATCACCTACAAGATTATCCACCTAAACTTTATGATGATTGATTGAAGTGTGTAGCATGGGACAGTGTTTAGTTTTCTTTTTCCTTTCTCTTTTTTTTTTTTTTTGGTCAAAATTTTCTTCTTTTTTTTCAAGACACAGGGATGACCTGAGTCCTGTCCAGCTTGTTTATGAGCTATTTGGCTTCAATCCAAGCTGTAACAACCTCGCTGCCACAAAAGCTGTTTGGCTTTATACTTATTTCAAAAGATGGATTTCTCTCGTTCACGCAAGGTATAAGCAATTTTCACCTGCTTGTGCTGCATGTGTAAAGCATACCTAATTCACATCAACTGAATAAGAAACTAACCAGAAAAATCTTTCAGGGTAAAAAGAAACTAGCAGCAGAAAAGCTACGTGTCACTGACATAATGGGATAGAGATGACGACGCACAATGAATCTGCCCATGGCGCTACGGGGAATGTCGGAGCTCATGGAAACCCAAGGTTATGAAGAAAGTTCAAGATGAAGTTCGAGGGCCCCTTTGGAAACAGAAAAAAAAGTGGAAGAGAGTGACCTTCAACGACTTTATTATCTCAAGCTCGTAATAAAAGAAGTTTCTCAGTTGGACCATCTAGCTCCACTATTGACCCCTCACGAATGTATGTATGTCCTGACCCTTTTCTCTCTATATTAAAACCATACAGAAATCTTCCTCCCTCTCTCTCACTAACTCTTCCGTTCTCTCTATATTAAAACCATCTGTCTGTTTTCTTACCAACCCTTGACTCAGTCGGAATCCGTCTCCTCCTCTCTTCTTCATGCTCCTTCCTTTTCCTCGAGAAAGACGAGTGGTGGCGCCTCTCCCGCATCGGAGCCCCCATGCTGCTTCCCCCTCTTCCTCCCTGCCCGATCTAGAGAGAGAAGGGGAAGCTATCGCCATCGCTTTGGCTCTCCTAGTAGAGAAGACCTCCTTTGGGCGCAAGTGCAAGGTGAAGGACCTCTCCCAGGCCGACTTCAGTTGCCTGGAGATCGCCACCGCCTGGTATCGCCTTCAGCATCCTCTATGCCCAGATCTCGACCCAGAAGAACCATGATCCCCGATGGACCTTCATCTTTTCTGGTACCCAGCCATCTCCACCGCAGCTTCTCAGAGGAGTTTGCAGTCCTTAATCAGTTCTTTGGTGACCTCGGTTTGGGTGGTAAGGCTTATGTGATAGGCGATCTGGCAGTGCCCAACCGTAACTGGCATATATATTTTGCAACCTAGTTCCAAAAGTGGCATATATATTATGCAACCTGGAAGCCTGAACTGCCCATGGTTACTCTTGAAATTTGCATGACTGGACTGAACATTGAACGAGCATCGATCTTCTTCAAAAATTCGGGGGATGGACATTCTTATTCTGCTAAGGAGATGACAAACCTGCAATTTCTATCATTGGGACCTGCTGCAATTTCTTGACCTTGTTTTACATAGTTTTTGTTTCGTTGCACACGGTGTCTGTTCCTCCGGAGATAAGGAAGTTAAGCTCCTCGAGCACCCGCTTCCGGTGCTTATGTTCCTCCGGAGATGAGAGAGTTAAGCTCCTCGAGCACCCACTTCCGATGTTCATGTTCCTCCGGAGATGAGGAAGTTAAGCTCCTCAAGCACCCTCTTCCGGTGCTCATGTTCCTCCGGAGATGAGGGAGTTAAACTCCTTGAGCACCCCTTTCCAGTGTTCTTGTTCCTCCAGAGATGAGAAAGTTAAGCTCCTCGAGCACCCGCTTCCGGTGCTCTTGCTCCTCCAGAGATGAGGGAATTAAGCTCCTTGAGCACTCGCTTTTAGTGCTTATGTTCCTCTGGAGATGAGAGAGTTAAATTCCTCGAGCACCCGCTTCTTGTGCTTCTATTCCTCTATGGAGGCGGCGGCGACATGCGCCATACCGTACCATTAGAAGCTTGACAGATAAACTTGGTAGGCACGGTTCCACTCCAAACCTCGGCAGAAGTGCGCCAAACTGTACCGTCAGAAGCTTGGCAGGTAAATTGGGCAGGTGCGGTCCTACTCCAAACTCCAGCAACAGCGCGTCAAACCATACCATCAGAAGCTTGGCGGGTAAACATGGAAGACGCGGTCCTACTCCGAACTCTAGCAACAGCACGCCAAACCATACCGTCAGAAGTTTGGCGGGTAAACATGGCAAGCACGGTCCTACTCCAAATTCCAGTAGCAGAGCACCACACTGTACCATCAAAAGCTTGACAGATAAACTTGGCAAGCGCGGTCCCGCTCCAAACCCCAACAGCAGTGCACCACACCGTATTGTCAGAAGTTTGGCGGATAAATTTGGCAGGCGCGGTCCCTCTCTCGATCATGGAGGCGTACATCTGCATGGCACCGCCCTGGTCCTCAATCTCTAGCTTTATTTGTTGCCCCTGACTCAGTTTGAGGTCTCTTGCTCTTCTTCTATAGTGCTTTTGTCTACGAGCGTCATTGAGTTTCGATTGCCTTCTCTCTAAGATCCATCCTCAATGCGAACGTCTTCACCAAAGCTTATCCTCCTGGCATTTTTCGATTTCTTATTTTCAAACTCAAGTTGGTGTCCACTTTACCATCTTGAGTTTGAGGGAGGATGCTAAAATCATATGATTGATTAGAAATTTGATTGATTTATGATTAATTGTGCCCAACTTAGTTGGCCTTACTAAATTTAACCTTTATTGATTTGTGATTAATTGTGCCAAACTTAGGAAGCCTTACCAAATTTCTCCGGCCTCCTAATACTATATAAAGGCTACTCCTGTACATTGTAATAGACAGACAGAAATACAATTCTTTTCTCTCATTCCTCTTTTTCAACAACCTTTTCTTCTGGTGGCAACCTAAATATCTTTCATTGGATATATTTCCTTATACCATTTGTTCTCATATTCTGTTCCTCATACCATTTGTTCTCATATTCTGTTGGACACTTTTAATTGCTTCGTACTTGGATTATTAGAGTGGATATTATGCTCCGCCTGAATTTTGGTGGACCATCTTAAATTTTTATGTGTCATATTTGTTTTTTCTAATTATTTTGATTATCTATTCTTAGAGTTGCAACACTTCCCTTATAGAAAAATAGAGACTTGAATGCGACTTGTAGACTATGAATTTGCAATAATTCTATTACTCCACAGTCATGTGATAATTCCATGATGATCAACTTGTGCCAACAATCTAGTGAGCATATTTGCAGCAAAAATGAAATGTCTTGGAAATATTAATGGATCTCCTTGGTGTAATCATCTCTTAGACACCAATCAGAGACGAGTAAAGAAAAGACTTTAACCTAATCAATCTAGACTCCAGGGAACCTCTAACTTCAAGGAGGACAAAAAGTTTCACTTCACCACGTCAAAGAGATAAAGACATGGGTTTAAAGGACATATCAAGAGAATCAAAATTTTACTCAACCTCACGGCTGAAACTGCATTGATTCTCATGGAAAGACTATTCAGCAGATTGGCTGGAAGTCTGTGGAAGAGAGCTAACCATCATTTTCAAGATGAAAGAAAGAAAGCAAAATCAAACCTTGCGAGAGCATGCTTATTGTTATCAAAATACTCAAGTAAAGCCAATAGATCACCAAGCATAGGGCCCCAATATATATCTTTGAAAGAAAAACAAGGAAAAATTATTAGGGTTGGGTGAATTATATGTTTAAAAATAGAATACGGCAAGCGAATAAAAATTTTACAACCTCACGGCTGAAACTACAATGATACTCATGGAAAGACTATCCAGCAGATTGGCTGAAAGTCTTTGGAAGAGAGCTAACCATCATTTTCAAGATGAAAGAAAGAAAGCAAAATCAAACCATGCGAGAGCATGCTTATTGTTATCCAAATCCTCAAGAAAAGCCAATAAATCACCAAGCATAGGGCCCCAATATCTTTGAAAGAAAATCAAGGAAAAGTTGTTAGGGTTGGGTGTATTATATGTTTAAAAAGAGAATTCAATATTGCTGATTTCCTCAAGTGTGAAAAGTGACACTAACCTAGAAATGTTAATTAATACATTTCCACAAAGGTGGCCCAATTCAGACTTAAAGGTGAATCCTTAAGTTGAAAGAAGAGACTATTATATAATTTTTGAAGCGCCTTTCAGCATCAACTTGGGAAGTACACTCAATGCCATTATAAGAGATGTTGTAGAAAAATTGTCTTTGGCTACAGGAGGAACTTTATGAAAGAAGACAATATTCTTGTCCTTATCCGGAAGATAATGTTAAGCTACTAGTCCATTCCAGAATTCTCTAGCACACTCTGTAAACTTCTAGCAAGATCTGAATTCAGTTAATCCCAACTGAATTCAGTTAGTTTACAACTGTTGTAACCAACTCCAGCTAGTCAGCAGCTGGTTTACTTGTATCCTGGATCATCAGCTATAAATACACACCTACTGTAAGCTCTTTGTATTAATGAAAATTATATTCAAACTCTTCTTCCCAGTTCTCTGCTTTCTCAACAGTTTACTGTAGCAGAACAGTTTCAGTGCCGTGCCAGTTTTCAAGGAATGTGCCGGCCACTGTAGCTTCAACATATCTTCTCCCAGACTTCTTCATGGTATAAGAGCAGGGATCCAGATCATCTCACCATGATCCACTAGCTCATTAAGATCTGTTAGTAAGATCAGAAGATCTTAAGGTGTGATTTTTTTTTTCCTTCATGACATTGAGGTCAGAAGACATTGAAGTGATACTTCCTCCTCTTGAGAGTGATTCTATGGCATCACCTACTTCAGTGAATCATACCAGATCAGATGAAGCAGTAAGGTCTTCTGAAGATCAGGTTATATCTCCCAAACTTAAATTCTTGACTTCAAGGATTCAATCACTTGTACCCAGTCAACTTACCTCTGAAAATTATCTTGTCTGGAAATCCCAAATCACTCGAGTGTTCAAAGCAAGTGGATTTTTTGGATTTCTAGATGGATCATCAACTTGTCTCCAATCATCAACTAGTTCTGAATTTGATGCTTGTTTTTTGAATGATCAGTTCCTAGCAGTGGCTTTGAATTCAACAATTTCTTCTTCTATACTACCCTATGTGATCAATCTGGAGCATTGCCATCAAATTTGGGCTACATTGGAATGTAGATTGAATTCCTCAACTAGATCTCATGTAATTCAACTAAAGAATGAGCTTCACAATATACGGAAGCAAGATCTACCGATGCAGCAATATTTAAATGAGTTCAGGAATAAGGTAGATGCCCTTGCAGCTACTGGATCCAAGTTAGATACGGAGGATGTGGTGCTGTATATTTTGAATGGCCTCCCAGCAGCTTATGATTCCTTCTCTACTGCAATTAGAACTTGGTCATCAACTATTACTTTGGATGAACTCTATGCACTTTTATGCAGTGAAGAGATTATCTTGTCTAACAAGGAAAAACAACAGTCCTCTGTCGACTCTACATTTGCACTACTTTCAGTTCGTGCCAGAGGTCGTGGACGTTTCTACTTCACCAACCGAGGACGAGGCAGGTCAAAAACATCAGGATGGTCCTTTCCAGGTCGAGGCAGAGACCAGAGAAATTTATTGGAATGCCAAATTTGTAATAAACGAGGTCATTCTGCTGTAAACTGCTGGCACATGATGGATTCAAATTACTGTAGCACAGGTTGGCAATGAATGGATTCTACTTACAATGCATCCACAATGGCACATACTCCTCAGGCTCTTCTAGCAAACTCTGCTTCTCAAGCTTCATTTGTAAGTTCTTCTCCATCAACAAGAACTGGGGATTGGATCATTGACAGTGGAGCTACGACACATATAACGCCTAAGCAATCAGTCCTGCATCAACCTGTTTCTTACAGTGGGTCTGAGCAAGTAGCACTTGGAAATGGAGCTTCTATCCCTATTCATCACCTGGGTTCTGGTATACTCCCTACACCGTCTCATTGTTTTAGACTATCTCATCTTCTTCATGCTCCATAAATCTCCCATAACTTCTTGTCAGTCTATAAATTAGCGGCTGACAATCATTGTGTTCTTATTTTTGATTCGGATGGTTGTACCATTAAGGACAAGCATACAAACAAGACTTTGTTTCAGGGACGTTGCAGTGAAGGACTTTATAGGATTCCCTTCACTTTTGTTTCATCATCGGTATCAGCTTCCTCAGCTCCAAAAGCACTCTTAGCTTCAAAATCGTCTTCTTCCATCTGGCATCAGCGTCTTGGACATCCAGCTGCCTCTGTGCTTTCCACATTTTCCACTCATATACAGCCACTTTCTTCTCCAAACTCTTCCTCTGTCTGTCAGACATGCAGCATGGCGAAGAGTCATAAACTCCCATTCAAGTCCAGTAATGCAGCATCAACAAAGCCTCTAGAACTCATTCATTCCGATGTTTGGGGGCCGTCACCTGTTGCATCTTCAGGAGGAATTAAATACTATGTTCTTTTTGTAGATGATTTTCTCGTTTTTGTTAGGTCTATCCTCTTCGTAATAAGTCTAATATCTTTCAGTATTTCTTACAATTCAAATTCATAGTTGAAAATCAATTTTCCTCCACCATTAAAGTGTTTCGGTCTGATGGAGGGGGTGAGTTTAACAATGCAAAATTTCAAAGTCTCTTTTCCCAAGATGGTATTGTACATCAAATGTCCTCCCCATATATACCTGAACAGAATGGCCTGGCTGAGAGAAAGCATCGCCATCTCTTGGAGGTTGTTCGAAGTCTACTTATTCATGCCTTTCTCCCTTCAAAATTCTGGGTTGAAGCACTTTTGTCTGCTACATACCTTATAAATTGCTTGCCTACACCACTACTTAATTGCAAATCCCCCTTTGAACTTTTGTTTAATCGTGTTCCTGATTACAGTCATTTGAAAGTATTTGGATGCCAATGTTTTCCTTGGCTTCGGCCGCAAGCATTGAATAAATTCTCTCCAAGATCTACTCCCTGTGTTTTCATTGGTCTACACAACATAAAGGCTATCGATGCTTCAACTTGAAATCAGGGAAAGTTATCATTTCTCGGCATGTTGAATTTCATGAGTCCTTGTTTCCATTTTCTCAAAAGTCTTCTCTTTCATCCTCTCAGCCAGCGCTTCTTCCTTATCCTCTTCTTGTTCCATCCTCACACTCTTCAGAGTCATCTGCTGTGTCTTCTACTTTCCAACAAACATCACCACATAACTGTTCTCCTGCACAATCTTCCTCTGTTTCTGTTCCTGCTTCCCAGTCTTCTTCTTCTTCTTCCCTGTCATCTTCTTCTCATTTACTGCCTTCTCCTCCACAGCCTTCTCATCACCCTATGGTCACCCGTCTTCAGACCGGCTCACTTAAACCTCGGCGTATTTTCTCTCTACTTAGCACTGCATCTGTTCCCACTGAGCCTTCTTGCTACTCCACTGCTATTGCTGATCCCCATTGGCGAGCTGCCATGTCACAAGAATTCAGTGCTTTAATTGATCAGCAAACCTGGGAGCTGGTTCCTAGGTGTCCTTCACAGCATGTTCTTGGCTGTCGTTGGATTTTTAGGTTCAAAAGAAATTCTGATGGCTCCTTGGCCCGGTACAAAGCTCGAGTTGTGGCATAAGGCTTTAAACAGGAATATGGAGTTGATTTTACAGAAACTTTCAGCCCTGTGGCCAAGTTTCAAACAATCCGAGTTCTTCTCTCCCTTGCAATTACTTCAGGCTGGGATATCCGTCAATTAGATGTTTCAAATGCATTTTTGGATGGTAAATTGGATGATCAGGTGTTTATGGAACAGCCAAAGGGTTTTATTGATCCTCATTATCCAGATCATGTTTACCGTCTTAAAAGGCAATCTATGGCTTAAAGCAAGCACCAAGATAATGGTTTGCTATGTTCACTAGTTTTCTCATTGAGCAGGCATTTTAGAGCAGTTCAGTTGATCCCTCTCTTCTGCTTTTCAATCGAGATGGAGTTGTCCTATATCTGCTGATTTATGTTGATGATATATTGCTTACTGGTAACAATACTAGTGCTATATCTTCTCTTTTTCTTCAGCTGCAGAGTAGATTCAAAATGAAGGACCTTGGCTCCTGTTCTCATTTCCTGCGCATCACAACGACCTTCACTTCAGCTGGTGTTTTTCTTAGTCAGGCTACTTATGCTAATACTTTATTACACCGAGCTGGGATGCTGACTTGCAAGCCAACCTCTTCCCCATTGCCACTTAAACTTGGAGCCTCCTGTTCGAATGATGCCTTGTTTACTTCACCTGAATTGTATCGAAGCTTGGCAAGTTCCCTTCAATATTTAACGGTTACACGTCGTGACATTTTCTATGCCGTTAATTACCTCTGCCAATTCATGCATTCTCCAAAGATCTCTCATTTTCAGCTGCTAAAGAGGGTTCTTCGTTGCATTAAAGGGACCTTGAATCATTCTCTTCATTTTAAGTCAGGACCTCTCATTCTCTCCGCATTTTGTGACTCAGACTGGGCTGGCGACTCACTTGATCGTCGCTCTACTTCTGGTTTTTGTGTCTTTTTGGGTTCCAATTTGATTTCTTGGTGTGCCAAGAAGTAGCCGACTGTTGCTCGCTCTTCTACTGAAGCTGAGTATAGGGCCTTGGCTATCACAGCTTCTGAGTTGATCTAGCTACGTCGACTACTTTGTGAGCTTGGTATTTCAGTTGATTCACCCACTAAGATCTACTGTGACAACATTTCGGCCATTGCTCTTGCTTCAAATCCCGTCTTCCATGCACGAATGAAGCATATAGAGGTGGACTATGATTTTATCAGGGAGAAGGTGCTTTCCAAAGAGCTTCATATTGCTCATGTATCTAGTGCTAATCAACCGACAGATATCTTCACAAAATCATTCATTGCTAGAAGACATTCTCTCCTCTGTTCCAAGCTGAAGGTCTCTTCCCTACCTTCAGCTTGAAGGGGGGTGTTAAGCTACTAGTCCATTCCAGAATTCTCTAGCACACTCTGTAAACGTCTAGCAAGATCTGAATTCAGTTAATCCCAACTAAATTCAGTTAGTTTACAACTGTTGTAACCAACTCCAGCTAGTCAGCAGCTGGTTTACTTGTATCCTGGATCATCAGCTATAAATACACACCTACTGTAAGCTCTTTGTATTAATGAAAATTATATTCAAACTCTTCTTCCCAGTTCTCTGCTTTCTCATCAGTTTACTGTAGCAGAACAGTTTCAATGCCATGCCAGTTTTCAAGGAATGTGCCGACCACTGTAGCTTCAACATATCTTCTCCCAGACTTCTTCAGATAAGATATGCGAGATCTTTGTCTCCATGCGATATTCTTCTTTGTGGTAAAGATCATTCAAGGATTCCTTGAGGATTTTCCAGGAGGTGAAGCTCAAACAAGAAGATATCACAGTCTCCTCTTTCGTATCCAAATCATTCAACTGTGCCCAATAGTTTTCATTTGAATTCTGCTTGCAACATATATACATAAAATGTACATACATATGCATACATACATCCATCCATATATACAAACATATATATATATATAGTATCATGCTCCAGATCCGGAACATGATTTGTCGCGCCCTAGATCCAAAGCATGACATAGCCATACACCGAGAGGTAGGGCCCATGATAACATGAAGCCAAATATTTTATTTAGTTTTCAAATCCATCTCAAATATAATAGAATAAATAGGAATCTAATTTTATTATTCATTAAATAAAAACCAATATTGGTTCAGAGCTTCTAAATCTAAATATAAATACTAACCCCCTAATTTTCAATATTCAGAAAATCATTAACTACAAATTCATAGTCAATTTAAAATACTAGAATCCTTGTACAAAATTGTCAAGCTTGCTAGCACGAACTCCATGCCTGGACCATCTTCCGTCCCTACTGATCTTATTCACTTGGAGAGAGAAAAATAAAATAGAGGTATATGAGCGACATAGCTCAATAAATAAAACTTTCACTATCTTACCGGATCAAGCATAAGTTTTTCATACCAATAAATTTTTTAAGAAAAATCACAAATATTCTAAAATAAGCATTTCATAGTGTAATATATTAAAACAAATCATAAAGCCAATCATGCATCCATAAATCATTCATAAAACATGGTTCCTGGTGTATAGCATAAAATCATAAATAATTTATCATTGATCAAATTACTTCTTTCAGACTAAATGCTAAGATCACTATTATACCCGTAATAGGGCCGTAATCGACAAACACCACCTACAATTATCTGTTGGTAGGGTCGTATGCCAACTACTATTACCTACTGGCAGGGCATATGCCAACTATTATTACCCGCTGGCAGGGTCATATGCCAACTACTATTACCTACTGGCACGGTCGTATGCCTACTATTTTTACCCACTGGCAGGGTCGTATGCCAACTACTATTATCCGTTGGCAGAGTTATATAAAATTGAATGTTGATCTACCCCACTTTCAGAGGCCATATATAGCTATCTAAGTGCCTTTTTGCCATAATTCTTAAAACAAATCTTCTTAAGTCATATTTCTTGAATCATACATGAATAAAATACTAAATGGCTTTATAGAGTTCATAAGCCATAAATAAGTATTTAACAGTAGAATAGTCATGAAATTATTCTTTTCATAACAAAAATATAATTTTATAAATATGGAGTTCATAGTTCACAAATAGTGCTTAACGATAAAACAATCATGGATCTATTAATTCGCAATAAATCATGAGTTTCATAATATCGTATACTTGATCCTTAATTTTAAGAAAACATGATATCATCAATATTTAACATTATTTTCATATTTTCATAATACCAAAAAATAAGTGAAATATTGAGAATTAGTAAGGAGTATAACCTTACTTACAAGTTCAAAAATTAGTAAGGAGTACAAGATTTACTTACCTCTTTCATCTTAAACCGTCAAACTTCACTAGGCGATTCAATTAACCCTATTAAAAATATTAAAAGCGAGATTAATTTTTATTCGAATAAATTGGAAAGGAGATGGTTGGTCGAATGACATTGTTCGGCAGTTTCAGGTGGGTCATGCTTGAGTGATTCGATCAACACTTCGTAGGGCATAAACTTGATCAGGGTCGAGGTTAATCAACATGGTTTATCAATAAAGGTTTCAAAGATATTCAACAGGATTAGGGTGATCGGTCCCGTAGGCAGCCCCGGCACAAGAGAACAAGGGTCTTTTACAGAGTCAACTCAAGTTCGTAGATTAAGTCAATAGGACCCGATACTAGATTTCTTGGACATTCTAGAGAGAGAAAATGGAGAGAGGAGAGAGAAGGTAGAGAGAGAAAGTGGAGAGAAGAGAGAGAATATGGAGAGAGAAAGAGAGGGATGGTTCTCTCTCCTCTTCGTCTTTCTTTCCTTCTTCCTCTTATTTTCTTCTCTCTCTCTTTTTTTCTTTCTCCTTCCTTGGCAAAACAGAAGAGAGAGGGAGGACGGCCAGTGGTTGTGATCATGTGGTCCGACAAGGCGGCGATTGGAGACATGAGGTGGACGGTGGCCGGCGGCGGTGACATGCTCAAAAGAAGGGAGCTAAAATTGGGCCCCCTATTTTAGATCCAATCCCGATGATTTGCCGGCTAAAACCCAAGCAGAATCAACTAAATCATTAGCAAAACAAGGGAAGCAAGAGGAGGTACATTTACCTTGGTCTAGCAAAGCCTCCGGAGGCTTTTTTTTGGGTGAGGAAACAAGGAAGAAGGGACAAAGAAGAAGCTTGGAATCGGCGGCTATCTTTGGCAATTTCGGTGGAGGAAACCTAAGGAGGATGAGGGAAGTTAAATAGGCGACGTCTTTGAGTCCTAGTCGAACTTGGCTTGCCTTGGGAATCATTGATTCTCGCCAAATTCGGAGGAGGAAGAAGATGAGTCTTCTTCCTTTGTTGCTTTGTGACTGGGAGCATGTTGAGGCCTTGGGAATCATTGATTCTCACATTTTTTCCCCCTTAATAGAGTTTCGTCCTCAAAACTTAACGTTCCTTAATTCTTAAACAAATAGGCATACTTAGTCTGTCATCTAACATTCCACCATGCTTCCGCTGTGCAACTCTGATCTAACCAACTCTCTTCTATACTCATCTTATGCCTAACCTAACGAACTATAAACTTAAGCTTATGTTCCACCTATGGCTAGACTTTATGTATTACCCATGTTCAAACCTATTGCTCTAATACCATATTTGTCACACCCTAGATCTGGAACATAATTTGTCGGCCCACGATAACACGAAGCCAAATATTTCATTTAGTTTTTAAATCTATCTCAAATATAATAGAATAAATAGAAATCCAATTTTATTATTCATTAAATAGAAACCAATATTGGTTCAGAGCTTCTAAATCTAAATATAAATACCAAGCCCATAATCCTTAATATTCAAAAAATCATTAACTGCAAATTCATAGTCAATTTAAAATACTAGAATCTTTTTACAAAATTGTCAAGGTTGCTAGCACGAACTCCACACCTCGACCATATTCTGTCCCTACTGATCCTATTCGCCTGAAGAGAAAAAAATAAAAATAAAGGTATATGAGCGACACAGCTTAATAAGTAAAATTTTCACTATCTTACCGAATCAAGCTAAGTTTTTTTTATGCCAATAAATTATTTAAAAAAATAACAGATATTCCAAAATAAGTATTTTATAGTACAATATATTAAAACATGTCATAAAGCCAATCATGCATGCATAAATCATTCATAAAATATGATTCCTGGTGTATAGCATAAAATCTTAAATCATTTATCATTGATCCAATTACTTCTCTCAGGCTAAATAGTAATATCACTATTATACGTGTAACAGGGCCGTAATCGACAAATACCAACTACTATTATTCGTTAGTAGGATCCTATGCCAACTACTATTATCTGCTGGCAAGATCGTAGGCCAACTATTATTATCCGCTGGTAGGATTGTATGCCAACTACTATTACGTGCTGGCAGGATCGTATGCCAACTACTATTACGTGCTGGCAGGGTCGTATAAAACTGAATGTTGATCTACCCTACTTTCAAGAGCTATACATAGCTATCTCAGATCCTTTTTGCCATAGTTCTTAAAATAAATCTTCTTAAGTCATATTTTTTGAATCATAATTTCTTGAATCATACATAAATAAAATACTAAATGGCTTTATAGAGTTCATAACACATAAATAAGCATTTAACAGTAGAATAATCATGAAATTATTCTTTTCATAACAAAAATATAATTTTATAAATATGGAGTTTATAATTTATAAATAGTACTTAACGATAAAACAATCATGAATCCATTAATTTGCAATATTAAATCATGAGTTTTATAATATCGTATGCTTGATCCTTAATTTTAAGAAAATATGATATCATCAATATTTATTAGACAATGAGTAGAAATTTAAGAATTAGTAAAGAGTGTAAGGCTTACTTACAAGTTCAAAAACTAGCAAGGAGTACAAGATTTACTTACCTCTTTCATCTTATTTCATCAAACTTCACTAGGCGATTTAGTTAACCCTTTAAAAACATTAAAAGCGAGATTAATTTCTATTCGAATAAATAGAAAGGAGACGATTGGTCGAGTGACAGTGTTCGGCAGCTCCGGGTAGGTCAGGCCTGAGCGATTTGATTAACAAATCATAGGGCATAGACTCGATCAGGGCCAAGGTTAATCAACATGGTTCATTAATGGAGGTTTCAAGGACATTCAACATGGTTGGAGTGATTAGTTCAGTAAGCAGCTCAGGCACCAGGGTAGAACTAGGGCCTCTTACCCATTGGTGATGTGCGGTACTCGGTGCCGACCCCATCAACAACTTGCAAGCCATCAAACAACGATACAAGAAGTTGAGCGTCCAGATCCACCCTGGCAACAACTCTTTTGCAACCGCCGCCGACGCCTTCAAACTAGTGAAGGAGGCTTGGGACAAGATATCCAAAATCTACGCCGACGCCCAAAGCAGTGGTGCAAAGAATCCTGCAGGACCAAAAGCTGGCCAGGGTACCGATACTCCTACCAAGAATTCCAACGGACCCAATGCTCATCGAGGTACCAAGACTCCTAATAATAATTCCAGTAGTCGAGATGGAGCTAATGCTCATAGAGGTCGTGATACTTCCTGTACTCCCGGAGGACGTACTACTAATGCCAACGGGGGTCCAAGTAATACTGCTAATACTTCACATGCATGCTTGTGGAGGAGGTAACGAAGTTTGTGGTAGTTCGAATACTGCTGATCCTGCTAATGCTAGACGTGGATGTTGGTACTGGGGATTCTCTAATGCTGATGGGTCTTACCATAATTTCCATCAGTACTACCATTGTGGTACTAATACTTCATCCACCAAGGCATCTAGTGGTTTTGGTTCTATCAACGTGCTATGTCCAAATTGTGGTAGGCAAGCCATGAACTTGGACGCAGATGGCCTGGCAATAAGATGTAACCGGTGCAATATTTTAGCGATGCGCGAAGAAAAGGATTATGCTGCAATTAGGAGGGAATATAAGTGTCCAAGGTAGCAACAATGTAAGCGTCAAAATCCTCGAGGCAATTAAACACCGTTGTGATTCAAGGTGGTGGAAATATCAGCATCAACAAAGCTGCATCTGTCACAACCAAGGATGGCCAATACATCAATATTGGGCACAGCATTGCAACCAAAATCAACGGGCACGCCAAGGTTCATATGAGCAGCAAACCAACATAAACAGTAAATGGGTCTGGGGTAGTTGTTCAAGTAGTCTGCTTAATTATTAGTAAAAGTTTCAGTTCCTTTAGGTTCAAGTATTCTGCATATTATTAATAGTTTCAGTTCCTTCAGGTTGTCGTATTACATTCTACTGGTACTGCTTTAATTATTTGCAGTTGACATGACTTGACTTATATGATTTTTCTACTTAATGATGACTATGCACATCTACATACTGTTAGAAGAATGATTGAGGTTTTTTGTCTGTCACTTGTATCATTTATGGTACTTGTTCTTGAAAATGGGTTCATAAGTCGTATCCTAGAAATAAAGGTTACGATGAAATGTGAGGTACCGGGGGATAGAACGCAAAGGATGGCCCATCGGGTGTAGCTGCTGGCCGCAAAGGGGAAGAGGTCACAGCTAAAGCTAAAAGCAGGTTTGATTATATCTAATCATATTTATTTTTATATTCGGTTCAAGTCAGATTTGAATAGTATTTTTTAGTCTAATTGTCTTGAATGTTTACTGATTCCAGAATCTTCATTTACCAGAATTAGTTGACTAAACCGAATCAGTTGTAACTGCCCCAGTTCAACTGATTCGATCCTGATCTCTATATAAAGGATTGTAATAACATCTGATGGATTTGAATGTATTCCAGTGAATAGAACTCTTCACTTCCTCTCACTGAAACTTCTCTCTGAAACATTCTTGATTTCACTTACAGTAACAGAGAAAATCTTCATGGTATCAGAGCAGGCTACTTTCCTCTCTTCTTCTTCTGCTCCTCAAATTCCCACCCTCGTCCCTCCTCATAGTTGATGCTGCTCTCACGAACTGATCCTTCAGTCTACAAATCCAGCAATAGTTCATCCTTCTGCTGCCGATCAACCAACGATGAGTTGCTGCTTCATCCCATCCTATGTCTTCCGATTCATTCATCTTGGAGGTCGTTCTCCCAGAACTTGATCCAGATTCCATGGATACTGCGAGTACAAGAGACGACGCCAGGGATTCTGAGGGTTTCGCTATACCACCCAAACTAAAATTCCTGATCTCTCGCATAAATTCCCTGGTTCCCACTCAGCTCACAGCAGAGAATTTTCTCACCTGGAAATCCCAGATCATCCGGTTGTTCAAAGCAAGTGGATATCATGATTTTCTTGACGATCCCTCCTCCTCAACCTCAGGTATCTCAGCTGACTCCGACCATTGGTTATTTCTTGATCAGTTCTTGGCATCAGCTCTTCAGTTCACCATCTCTCCATCAATTCTACCGTTTGTCATACATCTGGTACACACGCACCAGATCTGGTCGGCTTTAGAACGTCGCTTAAACTCAGTATCACGGTCCCATGTCATTCAACTAAAGAATGAGCTTCACAGCATTAAGAAAAATGATAGATCTATGCAACAATATCTGACTCATGTTAGGAATATTGTCACTGCTCTTGCATCTGCCGGGTCTAAGCCGGATACCGAGGACATTATACTACATATTCTGAATGGTTTACCTTCCTCCTATGACTCTTTTGCAACGGCTGTTAGAATTAGAAGCTCCTCACTTGATCTGGACGAGCTATACGCTCTTCTTAGCAGTGAGGAAATCATTCAATCGGCCAAGGAAAAGCAGTCGTCTACCTTTGACACAAATCTTGCACTGCTTTCTCTCCGTGGGAGAGGAAGAGGCCGATTCTCCTCTGCTAGCAGGGAGCCTCACTTCAGAGGCCGTGGCCGTGGTCGATCTGGATATTGGTTTCCATCAGGCCGAGGCAAAGATCCACGGAGCTTACCAGAATGTCAAATTTGTCTTAAGCGTGGTCACACGGCAATCACTTGCTGGCACAGACTGGATCCTACTTTTTCTTCAGAGTTGTCTTCTTCTTCCTTCAGTCAGAAGGCCTTGTTTGCTAACCCTTCTAAACACTCAAGAACTTCCGATTGGGTTGTGGATAGTGGTGCTACATCTCACATGACTCCTGATCCGTCTGTTCTTCAGAACTCTTCACCATATCAAGGTTCTGAACATGTATCCTTTGGCAACAACTCCACCATTCCGATTCACCATACTGGGACAGGAATTCTTCCAACACCATCTCACAACCTTCAGCTGTCTCAAGTTCTTCATACCCCTGGTATTTCACATAATTTATTGTCAGTTTACAAACTTGCTCGTGATAATAACTGCACACTGATCTTCAATTCCTCTGGATGCTCTATTAAGGACAACATCACCAACTGAACGATCCTTCACGGTCGTTGTACTGATGGGTTATACAGGTTTCCTTTTCAGTTCGCTCCACTCACTACTTCCAACTCCCATATCTCTTCATCTGGTTCTACTGCTCTTCTTACTTCCAGTACTTCACATAATACATAGCATCAAAGACTTGGACATCCCGGATCTGCCGTTCTTCGCACTCTCATGACAAGAAGACTCATTCCTCGTGTCCGGCAGCTTACTTCCTCCTATTCGGCTTGCCATATGGCCAAAAGCAGCAGACTACCATTCAAGAAGGCAGTTCATACTACTACAGCTCCTCTTCAACTCATTCATTCAGACGTTTGGGGACCTTCCTCTGTCTCCTCACAGCAAGGTTTCAAGTATTACGTTTCATTTGTTGATGACTTTACAAGATTTGCTTGGGTCTTTCCAATTCAATACAAATCGGATGTCTTTCCTATATTCTTACATTTTAAGAACATGGTTGAAACTCAATTCACGGCTTGCATTAAAGTGTTTCGTTCAGACAATGGTGGTGAGTTCACCTCCAGGAAATTTTCCTTTTTATTCTCTCAGTATGGTATCCTTCATCAACGGACGTCTCCCCATACTCCAGAACAAAACGGGGTTGCCGAGAGAAAGAACAGGCATATTCTAGAATCTATTCGGAGCCTTCTTATCACTTCTTCTCTACCGGTTTCATTCTGGGTCGAAGCTCTTTTAACTGCTGTGTTTCTCATCAACTGCGCACCGTCTCTCCCACTTTAAAATACAAATCACCTTACGAGCTTCTTCATGGACATCCTCCAGACTATTCTCTGCTTCGGGTTTTTGGATGTCAATGCTTCCCCTGGCTCAAGCCTTATCAGCACAACAAACTAGCGCCACGCTCTCTTCCTTGTATATTTCTTGGTTACTCTACTCAACACAAGGGCTACCGCTGTTACAGTCCTACAACAGGCCGTGTCTACATTTCCAGGCACGTTCAATTTGATGAGCATATCTTTCCTTTCTCTCAGGTATCTGACTCTCCTTCCAGTACACCGGTGCTCCCCACGACCTTACTGGTTCCGGACTTTTCCGATGGTCCTTCTCCATCTCATACTCCAGTAGTACTATCTCCCTCTTCCTCACCTGCAACGGCTCCTGATCCGTTGCCTTTCTCTTCTCACAATCTTCATACTGGCACACCTTCACCCTCTTCGATACCTTCAACAACAGTTCCCACATCTTCGTCTGTGCCACCACCAACAGTCAGACACCCTATGATCACCAGATCCCAAACAGGGTCTCTAAAACCCAAGGAAATATTCTCTCTTCACACAAATACCTCTTCTCTTGTCGAACCTACCTGTTACTCTACTGCTGCTCTTATTCCTCATTGGCGTCAGGCAATGTCTTCGGAGTTCAATGCTTTAATGGATCAGCAAACATGGAGACTAGTTCCCAGACCACCAGATCACAATGTTCTTGGATGTCGATGGACTTACAAAATCAAGAAACACTCAGATGGCTCCATCGCACGCTACAAAGCGCGTTTGGTTGCTAAAGGATTTCATCAGGAGTTTGGTGTCGATTACACTGAAACATTCAGTCCAGTTGCCAAATTTCAAACAATCAGAGTGCTTCTTGTTGTTGCCCTGACCTCAAATTGGCCAATTCGACAACTGGACATCTCAAATGCTTTCCTCCATGGTACGCTCACTGAAACGGTGCTTATGGAACAGCCGCCGGGTTTTGTTGATCCATCCTTTCCGCAGCATGTTTGTCTTCTTCAGAAGGCGTTGTATGGGCTGAAACAGGCTCCACGTCAATGGTTCTCTACCTTCTCCTCTTTCCTTCTTGAACAAGGCTTCACTGTTAGCAAGGCTGATCCATCTCTGTTTCTCTTCACTTGCAAAAGTATCCATCTCTACATCTTAATATATGTTGATGACATTCTATTAACTGGCAATAATTCGGATGCAATTGCTGATCTTCTGCTCAGACTCCAGCTCCGGTTCAAAGTTAAGGACTTGGGAAATCTGTCTCAGTTCTTAGGGGTGCAGTTTGTCTTCTCTTCCCAAAGTATCTCTCTTAATCAGCAGCACTATGCAACCACCATTCTGCAACGAGCTGGGTTAGAGCATTGTAAACCAGTGTCTTCTCCCTTGCCTACAAAGCATGCGACTTCCTCTACCGATTCTATCTTATTTTCAGACGCTGCACTCTATCGTCGACTTGCCGGCTCACTTCAATATCTAACAATTACTCGACCTGATCTCACATTTGCAGTAAACTACCTCTGTCAATTCATGCATAAACCATTGATCTCCCACTATCAGTTGCTCAAAAGAGTGCTTCGTTATGTGAAAGGCACATTGGATTTTTCACTCACCTATCGTTCCAGTTCCTTCGCTCTCACAGCCTATTGTGATTCGGACTGGGCTGGTGATCCCTCTGACCGCCGATCCACAACTGGTTTCTGCGTCTTCCTCGGCGATAATCCTATCTCCTGGTGCTCCAAGAAGCAACCCACGGTTGCTCGTTCATCTACGGAAGCCGAATACAGGGCATTAGCCATCACATCCACTGAGATCATCTGGCTTCGCCGGCTACTGAGTGAATTCCACATTTCTTCTACCACTCCCACTGCACTTCTGTGTGATAATGTTTCTGCCTTGGCATTGGCTGCCAATCCGGTTTTTCACGCCCGAACGAAGTATATAGAAATCGACTACCATTTCATCCGGGAGAAGGTGAATTCTGGAGAAATCAAACTCAGTCACATCTCCTCCATCGACCAACCAGCAGATCTGTTTACCAAAGCACACTCTTCTCAACGACATCATCTCCTCTGCTCCAAGCTTCGTGTTCTTGCGACCACTCAGCTTGCCGGGGGGTCTTGAATGTTTACTGATTCCAGAATCTTCATTTACCAGAATTAGTTGACTAAACCGAATCAGTTGTAACTGCCCCAGTTCAACTGATTCGATCCTGATCTCTATATAAAGGATTGTAATAACATCTGATGGATTTGAATGTATTCCAGTGAATAGAACTCTTCACTTCCTCTCACTGAAACTTCTCTCTGAAACATTCTTGATTTCACTTACAGTAACAGAGAAAATCTTCAAATTGGACCCAAATATCAATGTGAATAGTCAGTTCAAAAATCTCTCGGAAACAAATATGAATGTGAATATATCTGATTTTTCTGGATTCAGATCCGGATCCAGATATCCGAGTAAGTAAAAAAAAGAAATTTAAATTAAGTTAAATCAAAAAATTAATTAAGTGATTAAGCAGACCTAAACTAAAAGAAACACAGATATCGGATGACCAACACTTAAGATATTAACCCGAATATAGAATACCCAATTTGAATAAAATTCTTCGAATAACTCCGCACGCCTGAAAGGCTCAAACCTCTCGTTCGTCCATTTCGTCCCTCTTTTCTCTTCATCATCTTCAAGCAAGTAAAGTTTCGAAGATCTACTTTCTAGTGTCCATCCGACGATTACAACCGGTGATAGTCATCAGACGCCTTGGAGGTGCCATAGAATATTCCGTCTACTTCGGTGACGAACAACCTTAGCGGTATATCCTTTATAAAATTATTAGTTTTTATTATTGATAAATACTTGTTAAATTTATTTTTTTTAATTGAATCTTTTCTCTATGATCATGTCTTTATTTACTAATTTTAATCATTAAATTTTGATCAAATTTAATAAATATCCAAAAAATTATCCATTTATATCCATATATGGATGCATTTAATATCCGATTCGCATCCGTATCCATTTACAACAAATATTGATATGCTTAATATTCAATTCGTATTCGTATCTATTTAGAATAAATATGGATACTAATTTTGATATCCATTTAATATCCATATCTATATCCATATTCGTTGAAAAATATAGATACAAATATAGATGTATTTATATCTTATCCATTTTCAGCCCAAGTCACAACACTACAACGATAGGGCTCTCAAGAAAATAGCAAGACCAGGAGAGTCTTCACTCAAGATTGCAAACAGAAAAAAAAAAGGACCTCCGCCACTATGAACCCAAAATAAAATCTCGAATGAGAAACAAAGCCAGAGTATGGTCCAAAATTAATTGTCCCCGAGATAATGTGATATTCTAACTTTTCTTGAGAAAGTTCTTACTACTGTTGCCAATATCAATTATTTTTTTTTGTAATGTCACGGACATAACATGGCCATGCTACTAAAGGGTACTACCCACAATAATTTAAAGCCAAATATTTCATTTAGCTTCCATATCCATATCAAACAAAATATAATAAATAGAAATGCAAATTCATCATCTATCAAATAATAAGGTCAACATCGGTCCTGCGCATCTACAATTAAACATAAATATTCAACCCATAAATCATGATCTTTAGAAAATTTATTAGGCTACAAATCCATGACTAACTAAAAATCTAAAGCTCTACTACATAATCACCAAGTTTGCTGGTGCATACTCTAAGTCTGGATCATTCTTCATTTCTGTTGATCCTACTTATCTAAAAAGAGAAAAATATAAATATGTGGGCGACATAGCTCCGTAAGTAAAGCTTAATTACACTACCTTATTTGATCAAGCATAACTTTTTCTATTTTAATGCATCATTTAATGAAAAATAACAGTTCCGGCAAAAGTAATGCATTTCTTAGTATAATATATTAAAACAAGTCATAAAGCTAGTTATGCATGCATCAATCTTCAATATTTCATAAACATGGGTACATATAAATTCATAAATCATTGTTTCACCATTTTGTTGTATCATAATTTAAATCATTGCTCATAGATTTTTGTGCAACAGTCACTTTATACCCATGACAGAGGCATATTTCATAATTGACAAAGATTCATTTTTCATATGCCAACTTTATAAATGCTAGCAGGGTCATGTTTTATATGGATGCTAACTCTAGGATGTTGCCCAGAGGTGCAGCCCAAGAGGGGGGGGGGATAAATTGGGTCTCTTAAAAATTATTAACGTTAAAATGTATGGAGAGTATGAGTTACTAATATCTTATAGATTCAGCAGTGAAAATGAGATTGCACAAATATGATAGTAAATAAAAGTTAGGAATGCAGTAAAGAATATGCAGAGGAAAGGAAGAGAAGAACCACAATCACAAACACCAAGGTTTATAGTGGTTCGGTGCACTCCCAGCACCTACGTCCACTCCTCAAGCCTAGCTTAAGATTTTTACTATAACCCAGCCGATTACAGCATGATTGTTTTTCGGGCTCACAATCAAAAACCCAATTGGTTTTTCCAGGCAACCAACCGAAAACCTTTTATTTTTCAGGATCACAAACAACCCAGTTAGTTTTCAAACAAACCAATCAAAAACTTTACACCGTTTATTTTTCCGGGCTCACAAACAACCCAGTTGGTTTTCAGATGAACCAACCAAAACTATCATCCTTGCTGAATACATCTGATTCAGCAACTTCCAATTAAGGCTTGGAAGAGCCTTTACAAGTTTCAAACCAATGAAACTGTTACAGCAGTAATTAATCCAATTAAAAGAATGCTATAACTGAAAACTTAAAGCTTCAGAGCATATAAAAAATAAATCAATGAAAGCAAAAGCTGAAGCCGATGAAGTAGTCTGCTGTGGAAGGATGTTCTAATGTCTGAACAGCAGCTCTTCACGATGCTGTGAGAAACTTCGACTGATCTCCTCACAAGAGAATGTTTCTGATTACAGTGCTGGTGAGGAAGATGAACTGTTAAGCTTTTCTTCTCTTTTTCTCAGTGAAAACTTTTTGTTTTCAATGGAATCTTTTTTCTTTTCTTGTTGTTTCCATTCTGAGGTTTTCTCGTATTTATAGACAAATTCTTCGGCGAGATTTGAATTCCTTTCTTTCCGTTCTGATGAGAATCTTTTTTGTTACAGAAGAAGACAAAAATCATTCACAGCTTTCCGTTGTGGTCCCAGCAGTACAAGTGTCGACTCATGTTCTTTTTGGATCGGCACTTCAAATCGTGGAGAGAGCTTTTGCTGTGTCATCCTCAAAGGGTCGACTCTTAATTCTTAAGGATCGGCTCATCTTCATCAGGAGTTACCTCTTTAAACACAAGGGTCGACTCATCTTCATCAGGAGTCGCTTCTTTAAACACAAGGGTCGACACACGCTTTAGATTTTCGGCCGGCGCTGAGATTGAGCAGGAGTTGACTCTTCAAACGCAAGGATCGACTCTTCAATTTCAGGGGTCAGCTCATTTTGAACAAGGGTCGACTCTTCAAGCTTTTCTCAGACGATAAAAACTTTCTCTTTACTTTAAACTACACAAGGGTCGACTCATGTTTTGCGAGAGTCGACTCTTTGACTGTGTTTCTTGAATAAAACTTATCAGAATCAACTTAAACTTGTCCTTTTTGCTTAGAAGTTGACTCAAGCCTTTCAAACAGAAAACTTTAGACTTCTTCTCTGATCTCCATGGACTAGATTAAGATCAATTCCTTTTAGAACATGTCCAATGAGATATTTGCGAAGAACTTAAGATTTTGCAGTGCTTCAATTCTTTTGATTTTTCTTGACGTATAAAACTTCACAATTAAGCCAATGTCAAAAGGTATGGTCTCAATTAGGACTAAGATCAATCAATAAGGTTCTTCAATAGAGGTTTCTGAGACATTCAATTGGGCATGTTTGATCAGTCCGGCAAGTGGCTTGAGCACAAAGACAATTCAGGGCCCCTTTACGGGAGTCAATGTGGGTCCATAGGATAGAAAAGTTAGACGCTTCCTTGGGGTCCATAGATCTTTTAGAGACAGAGAAAGAGGGAGATGAAAGAGAGAAGAGAGGAAACGAGAGAGGGGAAAAGAGAGATGGGTTCTCTCTCTTTTCCTCTTCTTCTTCTTCCTCCTCTTTTCTTTCTTTCTTATCATTTTTTTTTCTTCATAAAAAAAAGGAAATGGGTGGTTCATGGTGGTTGCCATGGTCGAGGTCCGATTGGTAGTAACCAGTGGTGGTGGTGGCAAAGAGCGGCCGGCGACAACCGATGGGAAAGGCTATGCTTGTCCAAAATGTAGAAAGAAAAGAAGAGGGGCAGCGCCCCTAGCTACCTCAGTCGTGGCCCACTCGGCCCAAAGGAACTTCAATAGGGGATGAGGACACATCAACAAGGGGCGTGGACGATGGCTCTCGGTCAGCGGTTGTGCACGACCCTAACAACTGACGGCCGTTCAACAGCCCTGTGGAGTCTATAGCAGTCATAGTTTACTGTGGCTTATTAGCTCAACGGAAGAGGGGGGAAGTAGAGGATCGCGATTGCATCCTCTATTTCTATACCTTCTACTTTTTTTGTTTTTTTGAATTCTTTGGATAGAAGTTGGCTGGGCATGCCGACTTTGATGCAAAGCGGGCCCAATTTGGGTGGGTTCTCACAGGTAATATCTAGATCATTAATGTTAATCCATTTTAACTAAGTACATAAGTAATTGTAGAATGCATCAAGGCCCAAGTCTGATACCAAGAAAATGGTTCAGGACCATGTGTCGTATGAACTTTGGTGCTTTAGACCAAGAACCCACTATCCTTGGTGCTAGAATCTCAAATGGCAGAATTTCCCTTGTCATTTAGAATGTAAGTTATGAAGTTGTCACGTTGCAATCCAAAAGCACGAACCAAGCACATAATTTAATCCCCACAGAACTTGCATGACCTTTCGTCACACACACACACATGCAGATAGTGCTACTTCATCCTCCAACGATCCTTCTCATGGTCTTGTTCCGTATGTATGATTCTACTAAGGATGTGGTTGGGAAGCTTGAGATGGGCGAAAGCTACTTTCTTGATACTTGTGTATCTATAGATAGTAAAGTATGTCTCTAACTGATTGAGCCAATTATCTAGCTTCTCTGCATCAACAGATTCATTATATATAGGGATCTCATTTCGATATTCAACTTTGAAAAACTAAAGAGGAAGATTATAAGTGCTTATACTCCTCACTAGATGGTAGATTCTCGATCTCTATATGTGGGATATAACTTTGGTATAGAAGTTACTGGTGTTTGTGTTGAAGGTGTCTCTAATCAAGATATGATCTTGGTTAGTTGTGCAATCTTCCCCTTTAGTGATGTGAGATATCGCTTAATCTCATTATCCATCAAGATAGAACTAGTAGCCATACTGACTTTTGTTATTCAATATATTTCAAATACTAATAGCCCTTCTCTCGATGACTTGTACCACTTGAATGTCCGGACCAAAAACTAAGGCCCCAACAAATGTAGAGAAGCGAAGCTCTAATACCAACTTGATTCAATTAGGGATAAGAAAGAATTCTCTCAAGTCGCTCAACTCGAATATCTTAAAAGAAATTTAGAAAGATGAAAAAATTGATAAAAGTAGGGTTTAGGCCTCTATTTCGTTCATTGATGATGCAAAAACTAAAGTATATAGCCTCTATTTATAATAGCACGGTCCACCCTTGCAAAATACGGATCAATTCCTCCTACATCAAATAGGACTAGCTTTTGAAAAATGGATATAACAAGTAGAAATAAATATAAAAAAATAAAATTCTATAGGAGGTAGATGTCAACTCCTACATCAACTTTGCCTTCTGCTGCTCTTCCTAATTCTTTCTAGATTGGGATATACACTTAATCAAAAATCTTTCTCAAAATCAAAGTTTTTTTTTTAGACCAATAAATTTTGGAGCTCAAACAATGTAACTTTAGCCTGTTTCAACCTTCAAAGAGGTCGGTACTACGTCGTATATCTCGAAAACTTATCCAACTTGAAAAAAAAACATCATCTCAATTGGACATCGTATAATCAAGTTATAGCTTTTGCAAGTTTGGCACACGATTCAGCACTCTGATATAGCAGATAGTGTGCCTGAGTCCTGCCCAACTCTATCTATTGTAGCTAAAGTAGTTCACATTGAATTTGGTGATTCTTTTGAATAGTATACGAGTTTGCAAGAGGCATGATCGTTTTCTTTTCATCATGGACAGCCCAGACACTGTTTAACGCACATGGGATGTTCTTCCTCCAATCTGAGCCAACTTAGGAGCTGAAAGTTTAACGCTCAGAAATAGCTAATTGAATTGTGGTCATCAACTAACTCAACAAGTGTCAAGGTGGGTTACTTACAATAATGATCTTGTCCGGTTTCCTTTGTGCATGTGACAACATGGTGTACAGGCTCAATACTAGACTTGGGGTGTATTTTTGGTTGGTGAATTTCTTGGACCCTGCCTCTGCTCTTTCATACATAGCTTCATGGATTCTTTTGGTAATTACCACACAAGAGTTGGAGATGATAAACACTACTAAACTTGAATTTGAGATGGTAAAAAGTAAATGAATATGTGCATGTGTGCGTTAGATGGATTGTGCTATGGTGCAGCTGCAGGGAAATTGACATGCGCCTTCAATCTAATCAACATCAGCTTGTACGTTTAATCACATTGCCTCATACGGTTTGAAGGGCAAGGATTCTTTCCATAGTTGGAGATCCTCTCTCCTAACAAATAGAAAAGAGGACTTTTTACTACATTTCTTGAATAGGTTTAAAGGATAAAAGTGGACTTCTTTTTTTACCAGTGGAGAGGGAGGGAATATAGGAGTTACTAAATATATTTGATGGCATTTGTGTAAGATGTGTGAGAGGGCAAACTGTGAGAAGCACAGTCCTGGTAGCTAGACGGGAGTCTAGCAAAAGATAGAACAACTAAAGCAGCATAAATTACTCCATGGATAAGCAGTGAAATCCTTTAGATAAGCTGTTAGAGCCCAGGAAACACAAAGGACACAATATGCTCTGTGCTCAACAATCATTCAGTAAATGCGTGGGAGTTGAGAAACAAACAAGAGGGAGAAGTCAGGATACCACCGTTCCATTACATTGTGAACACCTGAAAGATTCAACCAGCTTCTTGCTGCCATGGCAACTGCCCTCTTTTGCCTTTTGCTGAGGATGGTTCATTTTTACATTCTAAAAAAAATGAAATCCAACATCTTGCATGAGCTTTGGTGTCAGAGAGAAAGATAAGTGTTTGATACAAATAATATGTTTTCAAATTTAAAAACAACAACAAATAAAGGTTCCTGACACTTCCTGAGTGCAAAGCAGATAAAGAACCAAATCATGCAGGTTAACTGAAGTAATAGGCAAATAATAGAGTAGCACATGAATAGAGGGCTTTAGAAAATGTTTGTACCAGAACTCCACTAGTCATCTGGTGGGGAAGAGGGGCTCTTCTGGGGATAAGATTGGCCAGGGGAAGGGGACCAATCATGAGAGGAACAACAAGAGATTTAGGATCCAGGAAGTGTTGGCCGAGTCCCACCTTATGTGAGGTGGGATCCAGCAATTTAAATAAAGAAACAAAAAGAGGGAAAAGAGGGGTTAGGGTTTATTATTCTATTAGAGGGTGAATGAGAAAAAAAAAAGGGTAGCCGTCTTTGGAGAAGTGCTTGTGGAATCCATCTCAAGGAGGAGGTGAAGATCTTATTCAAGGCATCTCAAGAGGAAGAAGAACCTTGTGCAAACTTACACTCGGTGAGATTGTTCTCATTTTATTATTGGAGCCTAAACTCTTTTTCATATAAACTCTTTGTTTGTGATCCAAGAAAGAGATCCTTGATGTATATGTGATCCTCTAGCTTAGCCTTGAGAAGATACTTTGTAAGCCCATTATTGTTGATAGTGGAGGTCTGTGATGGACTTAGGTCCGGTGGTTTTTTCCCCTCATATTGGAGGGTTTTCCACCTTAAAAATTCTTGTCGCTTTTTTGTGGTTTGATTTTTTTGGTAGTTCTTACATTGATTAATTATTGTGGTATTTTTATTCTACTCACACAAAGATAGAAAAGTTTTTATCTAGTGAAGGGGTCTTTCCTAACAAGTGGTATCAGAGCAAGGTTTTGTGCCTACAAGGTGTTTGATAAAATTCTTGTGTGACTTGAATGGAGGATTCTATGGGAGGCATGATTAAATTGACATCTTCCAACTATGCCATTTGGAAACCTAGGATGGAGGATATCCTTTATTGTAAGGATTTGTATGAACCTATCCATAGAGATGAGGCTAGGCCAAAAGAGAAGACTGACAAGGAATGGGAGATAATGAATAGAAAGACAGTTGCACAAATTAGACAATGGGTTGATCTGAATATGTTTCATCATGTTGCTCAAGAAACCAATGCCTTCTCTTTGTGAAAGAAATTAGAGGCCATGTATGAGAGAAAGACTGCACAGAATAAAGCCTCTTTGATTAGGAGGCTTGTCAACTTGAAGTATAAAGATGGGAGAAGTGTGACAGAACACTTGAATGACTTTCAAGGCTTGGTGAATCAGTTGACTACTATGAAGCTTGTCCTAGATGAGGAGTTGCAGGCTTTGTTACTTCTTAGTTCTTTGCCAGACAGTTGGGAGACTCTTGTGGTATCTCTAAGCAATTCTGCACCTGACGGCAAGGTCACTTTGGATATGGTAAAGGATAGCATGCTAAATGAAGAGGTTAGAAGAAAGGAACAGGGAATATCTCCTGAAGCTGAGGCTCTTATGACAGAAAGAAGAGGTAGAAGCAAAAGCAAGCATCCTTACAATAGAGATAAATCCAGGGGCAGGTCAAAGTCAAGGAAAAGCATAAAATGCTATCATTGTGGCAAACTAGGACATATGAAAAGAGAGTGCAGAGCATTGAAAAGAGAGCAGAACACAAAAAAAGGTGAAGCAAAGACAGAGGAAAAGGATGTTACAGTAGTTGCAGCTGATGCAGATGTCATTGTTGTTAGTGATTGTTGTGTCAACCTTGCATATGAAGATAGTAACTGGGTGATTGATTCCGGTGCTTCTTTTCATATCACTCCACATGGTGGTTTCTTCACATCCTATACTTCCGGTGATTTTGGTTGTGTTAGGATGGGAAATGATGGTTTATCCAAAATTGTTAGCATGGGGAGTGTATGTTTAGAGACCAATACAGGGTGCAAGTTGCTACTCAAAGATGTTAGACATATTCCGGATATCCGCCTCAATTTAATCTCCACCGGCAAGCTTGATGATGAAGGTTATAGCAATCATTTTGGTGAAGGAAAATGGAAGCTCACAAAAGGCTCTTTGTTGATAGCAAGAGGAAAGAAAAATAATACTCTCTACATGATGCAAGCAAAGCTAAAGAAAGGAGAGGTGAATATAATTGATGATGATTTCTCTACAAAGCTTTGGCACTTAAGGCTTGGGCACATGAGTGAGAAAGGACTTCAAATTCTAGCCAAGAAGGAGTTGCTACCAAATACCAAAGGTGTGTCTTTGAAAACTTGTGTTGATTGTTTAGCCGGAAAACAACATAGAGTTGCATTTCATAGAACACCTATATCTAGAAAAATTAACATTCTAGATTTGATACATAGTGATGTATGCATGATGGATAGTAGAACTCTTGGTGGTGCACTTTATTTTGTTACCTTTATTGATGATCATTCTAGAAAGGTATGGGTTTTTGCTTTGAAATCCAAGGATCAAGTCTTGGATATATTTAAACACTTTCATGTCATGGTTGAAAGAGAGACAAGCAAGAAGCTAAAGTGCATCAGGGCAGATAATGGAGGTGAGTACAGAGGGCCATTTGAAAAATATTGCAAAGATTATGGCATTAAACTTCAAAAGACAGTTCCTAAAACACCGCAAGAAAATGGAGTTGCAGAGAGAATGAATAGAACAATTGTAGAGAGAATCAGATGTATGCTCTCTCATGCAAAATTGCCAAAATCATTTTGGGGTGAAGCTATGAGGACTGCAGTGGATTTGATCAACCTTTCTCCATCGGCTCCTTTGGATGGTGATGTGCCAGAAAGAGTTCGGACAGGAAAAGATGTATCCTACAGTCATTTGAAGGTGTTTGGATGCAAGACATTTGTTCACATTCCAAAAGATGAAAGGTCTAAACTTGATGGAAAGTCTAAAGAATGTATTTTCTTAGGTTATGGCCATGAAGAATTTGAATACAGGTTGTGGGATCCAAAAGACAAAAAGGTGATCAGGAGTAGAGATGTTGTCTTCTTTGAAGATCAGTTCATTGAAGACTTTGGAAAGCAAGAGAAGCCGAAGTATTTGAACAGTTCTCCAATTAATCTTGATCCAGTTCCTCCACCTATAGTACATGATGATGATAGGGGAGATGTGCAGGATGACAGTGAGCATAGTGATACAGGTGCTAGTGAGGGTTCTACAGATGATAATGGTCATAATGAAGCTTCAGAATATGGTGAGCTATCAAGTCAGTCTGAAATGATAGAACCAGAGGTCAGAAGGTCTACTAGACAGCACAGAGCATCATCTAGATATCCTGCTTCAGAGTATGTTTTTCTTACAGATGAGGGGGAGCCAGAATGCATCCAAGAAGTGCAGAATCATAAGGACAAGGATAAATGGTTTCAAGCTATGCAAGAGGAAATGAAATCCTTATATGAAAATCATACTGTTGATTTGGTAAAGCTTCCTAAGGGTAAGAGACCACTCAAGAACAAATGGGTATACAGATTAAAGGAGGATGAGAGCGGCTTAAAACCTAAGTACAAAGCAAGATTAGTTGTGAAGGGCTTTGGTCAGAAGAAAGGTATAGATTTTGATGAAATTATTGCTCCGGTTGTGAAAATGTCATCTCTTCGGATTATATTGGGTTTGGCAACTAGTATGAACCTTGAGATTGAACAACTTGATGTGAAGACAGCCTTCTTGCATGGAGACCTAGAGGAAGAAATTTATATGGAGCAACCTGAGGGGTTTAAAACTAAGGGCAAAGAACATCTTGTTTGCAAGTTGAAGAAAAGCTTATATGGGCTTAAACAAGCACCAAGGCAATGGTATAAAAAGTTCGATTCTTTCATGATGGGCCACGGCTACAAGAGGACAAAATCCGATCATTGCGTCTATGTGCAAAGGTTTAGTGATGGTGATTTTATCATTTTATTGCTTTATGTAGATGATATGTTAATTATTGGCCGTGATACTAACAAAATTGATAGGTTGAAGAAAGACTTAAGCAAGTCTTTTGCCATAAAAGATATGAGGCCCGTAAAGCAAATGCTTGGCATGAGAATTTCTCGTGATAGGAAGATCAAGAAGCTTTGGCTATCACAAGAAAGGTATATTGAAAGGATGCTTGAGCGGTTTAATATGAAAAAAGCTAAACCGATTTCCTCTCCACTTGCAAATCATTTCAAACTCACAAACAAGCAATGTCTTACAAACGAAAGGGAGAAAGAAGAGATGCAAAAGATTTCCTATGCTTCAGCAGTAGAAAGTTTGATGTATGCCATGGTGTGTACAAGACCAGACATAACCTATGCAGTTAGTGTTGTGAGCAGATTTCTCTCGAATCCTAGCAAAGAACATTGGGATGCAGTCAAATGGATACTTAGATACCTTAGAGGTACTTCCAAAGCTTGCTTATGCTTTGGAAATGGAAAAACTATGCTAGAAGGATTCACAGATGCAGATATGGCTGGTGATATTGATACTCGAAAGTCTACATCGGGATACATGATGACTTTTGCAGGGGGAGCTGTTTCATGGCAGTCCAAATTACAGAAATGTGTTGCTTTGTCCACTACAGAGGCCGAATATATTGCGGTGACAGAGGCATGTAAGGAAATATTGTGGATGAAAAGATTCCTCCAAGAATTGGGCTTGAAACAAGAAAAGTATACTCTCTATTGTGATAATCAGAGTGCCATTCATCTTAGCAAGAATCCTAGCTTTCATTCAAGGTCGAAGCATATTGATGTAAGGTATCATTGGATTCGGGATGTGTTGGAAGAAAAGCTTTTGCATCTAGAGAAAATGCATACCGATGAGAATGGGTCGGATATGATGACTAAAATTTTGTCTAAGAAGAAGCATGATATTTGTATACTTAAGGTAAGCTTGGTGGAGCCTCTCACATAAGGTGGGAGGGGGAGAATTGTTGGCCGAGTCCCACCTTATGTGAGGTGGGACCTAGCAATTTAAATAAAGAAACAAAAAGAGGGAAAAGAGGGGTTAGGGTTTATTATTCTATTAGAGGGTGGATGAGAAAAAAAAAAGAGGGTAGCCGTCTTGGGAGAAGTGCTTATGGAATCCATCTCAAGGAGGAGGTGAAGATCTTATTCAAAGCATCTCAAGAGGAAGAAGAACCTTGTGCAAACCTACACTCGGTGAGATTGTTCTCATTTTATTATTGGAGCCTAAACTCTTTTTCATATAAACTCTTTGTTTGTGATCCAAGGAAGAGATCCTTGATGTATATGTGATCCTCTAGCTTAGCCTAGAGAAGATACTTTGTAAGCCCATTATTGTTGATAGTGGAGGTTTGTGGTGGACTTAGGTCGGTGGTTTTTTTCCCTCATATTTGAGGGTTTTCCACCTTAAAAATTCTTGTCGCTTTTTTATGGTTTGATTTTTTTAGTAGTTCTTACATTGATTAATTATTGTGGTATTTTCATTCTACTCACACAAAGATAGGAAAGTTTTCATCTAGTGAAGGGGTCTTTCCTAACAGGAAGGTTGCTTTGTCTCCTGTTCCTAAGCACGTAAAGGAAATTAGGGAAAATTTTCTTTGATGTTGTCTTGTGGTGGCAAAGCAAAATTTCAGTAATCGGAGGAATAAGGGGTTCGCTGTTCCTAGCGTGTCTAGGCTTGATTGCAGAACTTCTCTAGTGTGAAGCTAACTTGGACAGCCCATGGTTGGTTAATTTGGTAATAAACTCCCTCAGATTCCCCTAATTAGATAATGAGCTAAGCTCGAGCTTCATACAAAGCAAATAGGTGAGTCGAGCTGAGATTCTCCAACATGCAAACATTATGCGGAAGAGACTTGGGTTTTGCTGGAGAATTGACTTGTGCAAGTGATTAACCTGCCAGGCAAGAAATTCATGACTGAGTTCATCAATGCTTTTGTTTCTTGATTTTCTAAAGCGCAATTAATTATAACAGCCTCAAGCCCAGATTAGCTCATTAGCCCTAGGCTCTTGTTGGCACGAATACATGTGCAGTTTGGTGAATATATGGGCAAAGATTGGCACCATTGCAAGCATGCAGCAAAGGAAAAATAGTTATTCCCGACACCTAACTGCCGACAGTAGGGAGAAGCGTCGGCAATTTCACTGGCGTGCCCAATTTTGCCGACGCGTTTAAATAGCATCGGAATATACTGACGCTTTTTTTATGGGTAGGAGGAGCCTGACTTAGACGATGCTAAAAAGTATCATTAGAAACCAAAATGGAAACAATGCTTTAGCAAGCATTGTCGGAGGCCGATTCCTTCAACGATGCTTTAGAAAGCATTGTCGGAGACCCATTCTCCCCCCTCCCCCCAAAATCCCAAACCCCAGCCGCCCTCCTTGCAAATCCTTAACCCCCGTTTTCTTCTCTCCTTACAAATCCCTAACCACCTCCCCTTCTCTCTTCGAGCCCTTGACCCTCGACACCCTCCGCATGTTCCAGGCTATCTCCCCAACTAGCTCTCAGGAATGTGCAACACGATCACCTTCTTCAGCTCGCCTCTCTCTCCCCTCCTCCCCTGCTCTGCCCTTTTCTCCGCTCCGCCCTCTGCAGCGGCGAAGGATGAAGAGGAAGTGCACTAGCCTCCGATCGATGTCCTCTTCTTTTTTTGGTTCGATGATGGAGATGTCTGTCATGAAGATGATATCGGAGAAACCCGTCGTCATCTACTCCAAGAGTTGGTGCTCGTGAATTCTGATTTCTCTCTTTGATGACGTCGATTGATTCGCTTACATTTTGGTTGATGGGGACTGGAGGTTTTCGATAGAGGTCAAGTCGCTCTTCAAGAGGATTGGAGTGGAGTCTCTCGTCATAACTTGATCATCTTGGTGACTTCTTATTCTTGTTTATTGAATCTTTTCTCGTGGACCTTCATATTGGTTTCTTGATAGTTTTCTCATTGATTTCTATTTAATTTGAATCGCATTAGTGGTTGGAATTTTCTTGAACTATATAGGGGTTGTTATATTTCTTGGTCAGGATGGAATATGTGATATGATTTGTTTCTAAGACTTAGAAATTGGAATCTTGGCTGCTGATGTTTTGGATCTGTTGCATCGTGAAACGGTTGTTGTGTGTTGATTGTCAAATTTAGGTGTTTGATTGGTACTCAGGAGGAGGCCTCCTTCTCGATCTTGAGGATGTAGGTAATGGGATCCTGGAACTCGGCTAGGGTAGGGTGGTACTCAGGAGCTAGGGGGAGAGATTTCAGCCATTGAGGAACCTTCGTGGGAGGGAGAGGTGGGGGCAGCTTCCGAGCTTCGCCATTGGAAATTCCGGTATCTTGATTTGTTGAGCTTGCTAAAAGAAACAACATTTTAAACGTAGTTATAATTATTTTTTATTAAAAATAGCGGTTAAAAGCCGACGCTTTAATACGTCGCTAACTGCCCGATGACGCTTTTAAGCGTCACTAAAAAGCATTGCTAAAAACTGACTCTTTAGCGACACTTTTGAAAAGCGTTAGAAAATTTTTTTTCCCACTTCCACCTAGCCGACACTTTTGCGATGCTTTAGAAAGCATCAGCGAAAAAAATAACGATGCTTATAAGCATCGGTATAGGCTTTAAAAAGCGTCAAAAAAGACAATTTTTTTTGTAGTGATGATTTCGTGCAACTTTTAAGATTCAAGTTACTTGTAGGGATGCAAATGGGTCGGGTCGGACCAACCACAAGCATAAGTATTCTACCAAAAGCATGACCAACCATGCAAAGAATATCTCACTTATTCATAAGTGGTAGCGCATTCCAACTATTCACTACTCCAGGCATCAAAATTAGAAATTTTGAATCACTACAATAAGGAGTTTTGCAATGCACTAGGCCAGGCAGCTGGGCCTGCACCCTCGTGGCCCGCAGACCCAAATGGTTACTTAGTTCAGGTCAGGTCGTAGGGTTGGAAACCCAAAATTGCCCAAATTTTAAATGGATCGGGTCGGGTCGAGTCAGGTCATAATTCAGAAAAATCAGACCCGCTCAAAAAAATAGAATGGGTCCAATTTTAGAACTCAATCCAGCCCCACCTATCCTTTAAAATAGGTCGAATCGGATCTAAACGAGTCGGATCGGGTCGGGTCATGGGTCAAATCGACCCGTTTGCAGCCTTAGTTACTTGTATGCACAACGGGGATACCTCTAAGCCTGCATGCACCAAAATGCATGCTTAAAGCACGTATTTACATACAAAACTGGTCGATCGATCAACCAATTGTTTACTTGATAACTACTTCGTCCGTACTATATTTTCTTTTGGGAGAAACAACAAAAGAAAAATTTCATATGTTAAGATATTAATCATCTCCATGCAAGACTGATATCGATTAAGTGGAGATCTCAATTTTATTATTTTAAGCTGGGAAAGCTTTGGACTGAACCGAGTTATTCTGTGATCATGATTGATAGTAGCCAAAATATCGACATCTCTTCCAATATGGTAAAGGTGAGACTAGGTACTTGTTGAAGGCATTCATTTTATACTTGCTTATTAAAAGTTATTTTTAAGTAACTAAAAAAAAAAATCTTGGACACTGCATCGACATCTTACTGATTGATATTTCGTGTTGCATGTTGGGCTGGTAGATTTGAGTCATAAACTGCTATCCTAGATTTGAACTTGTTAGGGAGCTTGAGTCTATATTTGGAATGCAAACTCTATCCTTCCAGAATTGGATTGGATGTGGGTAGGATCGATCAAACGGGGAGGGTTCGAAAGAGATTAGGTCTGTGTTGGATTAGGTATGGATTTGGTGATCTTTATAGATAATAACAGAGATGTCAACTTCTCCAATATGGTAAAAGTGAGATTAACCATCTATCCAAGGCATTGATTTTATATTGACTTATTAAATAACCCAAAAAATCTCAGATGATGCATTGACATATTATTGATAGATATTTCATATTGTAGGTTGGACTGGTGTGCCAGGTCAAAAACTATACTATCTTAGATTTGAACTTTGTGGGGAGATTGAGTCGATATTTGAATCCAAACTCTATCGGTCCAAAATCAGACGGGATGTCTGTAGGAGCACATCGGGATTGGGTTCGAAGGAAATTAGGTCCCTGTTGAATTAGGTCTGATAGAGCTTGAGTTCAGTTTTCAAGATACCATTATTTGAAAAGCTGTATCCTCTTTTATACCCTTAGAATTATTCAATAATGAAAACTCAACGTATAATAAGTTTTATATGAAATCCATGGTATTAGACTAAAGTTATCCATCATTACCAAGTAGATTATCAAGTATTCATTAGGGTCCACTTTTAGTTTGGGTTGGATTTATAAAATTCAGATTAATACTCGAAAAATGGCCAGGGCTGATAGGGTTCAGTTCTACTTTAGTAGATCCAAACATGAACCTTAATGGTTACATGGATCTATCTTTAGACTAATACTGGACCCTTGCATCTATGAGTCCAAGTTAGGTCCATGTAGGACCTAGGGTAGGTAAAAAACTAGCACTCCTGGTGATATCTATATATGGGAACTGGAGACAAGTTATAACATTCGACAAATTTATTATGACTATATTAAAACAATACAATTTTTAAAATAGTCTCATTACGTCTCTACGTCTCTACTTTAAATCCGAGACCATATGTATTAACTTGGTAGATGGCTCGAAAAGATCCAATATTTGTTTAACTTAATCTAACTAAAATATGGTTTTAAGTTTCATTGCACACTATTACTCTGTAAGTAATGCAGAAGATTTCATTATTTTAACCTTAGCTCTTTTATTCAATTTAGTTTTCAAGTTTAGATTATGATTGTGTATAAGATTGGCGGGTCAAATTCAACATGCTAGGTCCAACCCAAGCCACTGAATTCAGAGATTGATTTAAAAAATATATATATGATCCATATGTCTATTGGTATTAAACTGAGATCAAATTGAGATTAATTTTATTTTCTCGAGATTATCCACTCTATTTACAAAATATATATATACTTAATTAAATTATTTTTTAATTAATTTTAATTTATTTCCTAATAGTTTAAATTATCATGCAAATTACAGGGTGTCGTTTCACGTACAGCAGGAGGCCCAGTCCCAACGCATCAACGATTGCCCCGCCGTCAATTGATTCCGGGGATTGCGGAGCCGGAACCGAAGAGGATTCGGACTCTTTTTGCAGTCGCTGTTTATGGAGTTTATATATGCATCCGAGTTCTCCAAGATCTCCACGCAAACACGGTTCCGTTGTTACTCCCATACCCACCGCCCCTTCTTTGTTCTCTCCTCCATCCAATTCCCTTCTCCTCCTTTTGCTTCTGGAGATGCAGAGCAACCAAGAAGAGGCAGAGAGGGCCATGGCCATGGCCGAGGATCTGTTCAAAGCCAACGACGTCGAGGGGGCCATGAAGTTTGCCCTCAAGGCCAAGACCCTCTTCCCCTCCCTTCCCGGCCTCCCGCAGGCGATCGCCGCCTACGAAGTCCACATCGCCGGCGAGAAAAGAAAGCGAGGTGACACCCACTGGCGCTACGCGGTACTCGGCGTCACCCCTTCCGATACCTTTCAAGCCATCAAACGACGATACAAGAAGTTGTGCATCCAGATCCACCCTGACAAGAACCGTTCTGCCGCCGCCGACGGAGCCTTCATACTAGTAAAGGAGGCCTGGGACATGATATCCGAAGGCTATGCCGAGGCACAAAGTTGTGGTGCAAACACCCATGCAGGACCAAAAGTTGCTCGTCAAGGTACCAGGAATACTCGTAATACTTCCAGTAGTCATGGTGGAGCTAATGCTCATGGAGGTCCTAATAGTTCTAGTACATATGGAAGTCCTACTGATGCTAATGGGGGTCCAAATACTACCCCTAATTCTTCACATGCTTTTGGAGGAGGTAACAATGCTTCTGGCAGTTCTCGTGGTCATGCTGCGCAAGGATATTGGTACTGGGAATTCTATAATGCTTATGGGCCAAACTCGTACCGTAATTACCATCAGTGTAATTTTTATGGTGCATACTTTATCCGGCAACGCGTGGTTCTAGTTCCATCGACTCCCTGGCATGTCCCAAATCATGCAAGCCATGAGCATCGGGCAAGAGGCGGGACCAAAAACCATGAATTTGGATGGGCATGCCGATGTTAACATGTGTTAGCATAATTTTAGAAATTACGCAACAACTTTTGTTAGCATAATTCTGATCAGTATTTTTTTTTTTATTAGAATGATTTTGTTAGAGTAATTTTGGAGATCATATAACAATTTGTATCAGCAAGTATTACTTTCTTTTATAAGCATAATCTTACATCAGTTTATATTATTTTTTTTGTATGAAGTCTGTAAATGAGTATATATAACTCCCAGATATACTGAATGTGACGGAATAGAAAAATAAAATTATTTTTTTTCTTTTTTTTGGTTTTTTTTTCTTATTCTGCAAATATTT
This sequence comes from Phoenix dactylifera, assembly GCF_051530095.1. Taxonomy (NCBI): domain Eukaryota; kingdom Viridiplantae; phylum Streptophyta; class Magnoliopsida; order Arecales; family Arecaceae; genus Phoenix; species Phoenix dactylifera. Next base: position 20,487,330 of record NC_143197.1, read on the forward strand.
TAACAACATAAATTCAGCACAAACAGTGAATGGGTCTGAGGTAGTAGGTCGAATCTGCTGGTTGTTAGCAAAACGTTTAATTCCTACTGTTTTTCATATTATGTTCTACTGGTACTGCTGCTATTATTTGTAGTTGACATAGGTTGAGTTGTGTGATTTTTCTACTTAATGATAACTATACATATTTGCAAGCTGTTAGAAGTGGTGGAAAAATACAACTAAGAACTAGTCCCACAAAAAACTTCCGCTATTTAAAATAATAGAATTATAATAGATTCTTCCTAGTTCAACTAGAGGCTGTACAAAAATCCAAATCGTTCAATCCGTAGCTCTTAATGCCAGAAGCTAATTTGGATAATCATCCAGCACCTTTTTTTCCTCTCTAGTTTTTTTTCGAGAACTTGGATGACCGAAAACTGGCCTAAATACTAAAGTGAGGATCGTCAAGTCGTAGTCCCTTTATCTATATCAAGACCCAAGAAAAGAGATCGACTTTTCTATGGACTCAGTTGGCAATCCCAATCCCTCTTGTATGTCTAAACTATAAATTCAGGTGCCCAAGCAGGGGCAGCCCAATGCATTGGTGGCTTAAGATGAATTCACAAAGGGAGGCCTTTTTTAAAAAAAATAATAAAAATTTTAATAAGTGTAAAATAATTTAAAAATTTATTTAAGCCACTGATGAAAATGCGCTATGTGTCTGAATGCATTGTGATATCAGAACCCAAGAGTACTTTTTGTTGTTATGATAAGCTCGTTAGAGATTTGGTTTTCCTTTTTAAGCCAAATTGGCAGTTCCTGACAGTTGAACACCTCGATCATGTTGGAGGGGAACTGTTCTCCATTTGTGAAACGGCTAGGAGCTTATTGTTGCCACCAGGAAAAAGTTTCAGCATTCTTAGGTTCAGGAATGCTTGCTGAATAGTGAATACTTACAGGGTTTCTATGTGCTTTGTTACATGCGGATTTGTAGACTGAAGCTTGGAAACCAATTGGAAGTTGGCATTTCAGAGCTTGGTTTCAGGCAGTGTGAGGCCTGTTTTATCATTCAGAGATATTTTGGGTTCCATTATAATATTCCATCACAGTAAGTAACAATTTTTGAAGTGTAACTATAGATGGAGGTTGCATTGGTATCAATCGACACTCCACCTCTGCTCTCATGTTTTACTGGCACGGCACAACATAGTTTGCACTACCATGGCACGGTTTTATTTTTCTACTGGCAACTACGCTCAATTGTTTCGTCTCTTCATGTTTACTTCAGTGTGCTGAATCTTAACTTGCAGACTTATCAATTAAAAATTTAAAATATGATTTATATCTCTGTCTGAAGATAAACTGCCATAGCAAATAATCACTTTACTCTACTTCAGTTTTTCAGCAGGCTTTGCATATGTCTACTAGCATTCTACTTTAATTTCAGCAGGCTTTTCACTCTTCCCCATATAAATTTAAGATCAATAATTTTAGAAATACTTATGGCAGAAAGAAGTCTTTGCATAGTTTGTTCCGACATATCTTCCTTTTTCTAATCCTTCAAGCAACGTTAAGATGACCCTGGGCTTTATCATGCTCTTTATCTTTTGTCAGAAAATTTCAATAATATTTTATGGAATTGTTGATGCACGGATCGTTTGTAGCAATAGCAATGCTAATACTCTGGTTACATGCCCTGTTCTAGATTAAAAGACTCAGCATATTTTCAAGAATGGCTTGTAAAAAACATGCACTAAGGCATAATTCTTTAATAATGGGAAATGGAGAGAACTAGAGTTGTTTGCTTATAACTGGAGTTCATGTCAAGTTTTTATAGTTACTTCTACTCTTGTATGCAATGTTGTTTGTAATGTGCGTTTTTATTCAGATTAGGCTTTAGAGTGGGATGAAAAGTAAAAAAGAAAAATCCATGTAATATGGTTTTATGCTTTCATGTTTATTTAATAAGCATCACATGTAATCTCCAAGACTCCAAACGAAGTCAAATTTCTGCACTTGATAAGAGTCCAACAATCCATACCGTTCTTTTTCTTTTTCTTTTTTCTAGGAAGCCAATATCATTCAGTTGGCCCAGCATACTTTGAAGACATCTAGGGGAAACAACAAAAAAGCTGGATATGTGTAAAAAACAATTAAATAAACCCCAACCTCTAAATTTCCTTCCCGCTACAAAGCATAACAAAGGAAGAGAACCATTGAACCAATATACTGAATCAGAGATTCAGAATAAATTAAAAGTAAAAAATTTTTGGTTGGTCGAGTATATGATAACAAAAATAAATAACCCATTACCCATGTTACCCATTACCCAAGTAACTCAAGTTAACCAACAAAGAGAACAGTCAACAGAACAATGAACACCCTAAAGAGTAAAGGCGGAATGGAAGCTCACCTCCGGCAAGGATGGAAGGCTGGGCCGTCGGCCGAGAAGGAGAAGAGACACTGTCTGCCGTCACACTGGCGATGCTGCCTCCCTGATTCCCTCGTCACTCTCTTCGGCCGCGTGCCGACGGGGAGGACCAAGGAAGGTGAGAGCAAGTGGCGAACGGGGCCAATGGCGAACGGCGAAACGGGCGATGGATGAAACTCGGAAGAGCTAAGGAGTAAGTGAGCAACTGAGTAAGGAGAAACTAGAGTCTAGGGAAGGAAGAACCGAAGAAGAGTTTAGAACTTAAACTCTTCGCCGAAGAAGAGTCTTCAGCCGAGCCGAGGATGGCGGTCCGGCAGATGGAGAAGACTGGCTATGGATCGTAGCCGTAGGGGCGTAGGGCCCTCCATAGCCCCGTTGTTTGTTGCCGTTGGCTCTCATGCCTTGCTGGTCCGCTGGATGCCTGCCTGGATCCTAGATTCGTACTTCGTAGGTAGGGCAGCAGGCAGATCCAGGCGGCAGCTTGCAGCTATGAATCCTAGGATGGGCAGCTGGAGAGTGGAGATGAATGGCGATCCTAGGCTGGAGAGGAGGCCTTCCTTTGGGCCAAGGCCTTAGACGACCGCCTCGGTCGCCTAAGGCTTGGGCTGGCCCTGTGCTGGCGGTCGCCTAAGGCTTGGGCTGGCCCTGTGCCCAAGCTAGTCCCATCTCTAATTCGTTCCATCATAGAAATTGGTCAGTATCATGGAACTAGGTCAGAGAACTCAAGGATGAGACTAGAGATTTGAGCTGGACCAACCTTCACCAAATATGATAGAAGCCTAAAATAAAAAGTACACATAGATCTCACAATGGATGGAACCCAGAAACAAGACAACAATAGTAATATGATATGTTTTCATAAAAAAAAAAAAACAGTAATTATTGATAGACAGTATAGAGCTCTGAATAAACGTTAATGAAACAAATATACTAAAATCTGACAACTTCTCCTCGAAATGGATATTACCATAAGGTGTTCACCAAAATCAGCTATAGAACAAACATCATTAGCATAAACAGTAAATCCTTTAGCAAGAAATTCTTTCGATTCCATGCAGTTGAGTTGCTACAATCCTCTAAACTTACACTAAAAGAAACATGTAACCAAGGTCTCATTGAAGGGAAGAGGAACAATGTACCTCCATAATGTATGATAGACCTGGTTCTAGCCATACCATTACTCATCTCAAGCACCATTTGTTCAAGTCTAGTTGCTAAACATCTCATTATTACACCCCACTCTCAAAGTTTTGTAAAGATGAGGAGGAGATCGCTCCAATATCACATATGCTGGTAATGACACATGGATCTGTGAACAGAGGAAACAAGAGGGGGGAACTAAACTAAAGCAGCTGCACTGATACAATCTCACCAATGCTTCCATATTAGGAGTAGAAGACAAGAACCACATATTAAGTTAGAGAGAACAGGGGAAGAGCGACAGGGAGATAAAATGTGAAGCATCTTTTTATTTCTCGCTCATCGTTGCTCCTCGAGTGCTTTCTCTTCTCTGCCACGAAATCCTGCAAAAGAATCGCATGTTTCACTTGGTTAGAGTGGAAAGACAAGAATCACTTGGAAACAAAGGTACCACGTAGTCATTTCCATTTCGGTAATATATCAATAGACCATCTCAATTGCTAAACAGTTGCATGCATAACTACTAAACAAAAACGAATTACAAAACAAAACGTTATAAAAAGTAACGTGTCACAATGAGACAACAATTATAAAATAAAATAAAGAAATAGCCCTGAACCATTTGGAACTAAGCATTAGTAACAAAGCTCAAGGACAAGAAGTGAAACGCTCAACAGTACTACTTTCCCTATTATAAGAGCCAATACATACCCAGTATCATTAAAACAAATGATCTTTTTAAGGTGAAACCGATCAAATTCATCTAGAGGAGGAACAGAGTAGAAAAATGAGTATCCACAATCTACATTAAACAACTGCAGAAACATAAATCACATCAACATGAATCCATACCCTTTAACACTATTCTCCATTTTCTCAAAATTACATAATCGCAGTTCAATCAGAGTCCAAAACGGAGCTCAAATGAAACTAAACTCCAATTTGATAAACGTTTTAAACAATCATAATCCAATGCCAAAACAAGGAAGATCCTGTTTTGATTCAAAAAATCTGAACTTTCCCAAATTCTACGAGAAACCAAGAAGCAAGCATCAAAAAGTTGGCATTTTTAAGGCGTTTGCACCTTCTCGGATGCCGGGAACGATCTTCCCTTCCCTCCCCGGCTGGCACTCCGGCGGGTACTCGAAGAGGGAAATGGAGAGCTGCTTGTGGGCGACGCCGATGTCAAATAAGATGACACCCGAGGAGGGGTCGGTAACGAGGATCTCACGGATGGGGAGCCAGAGGAATAGCTCCTCCTGCGAGACGCCGACGACGCCATGGAGATCACCGTAGCTGAGGTTTCCACGCACCACGCGGTCGAAGAAGACGAGGCTGTCGAACCGGGCATAGCAGGGGTAGTCGAGATGGACCTCGAGGAGGCCGGAACGGGGGTCGAGCGAGAAGGACTCCACCGCGCGGGGGAGGAGCCCCGGGGGAAGACCATGGGCACGGAGGAGATCATGAATGGAGCCCGGAGAGGCCAAGGGAAGGAGGAGGGCGAGACAGCCAAGGAGGAGAAGAGATTCGGAAGCCATGGCGAAGACTCCTGAGAGAGAGAGCCAGCGAGCGAGTGGGGTGTCTGTACAAAAAGGAGGGGTTTTGGAAGCAGGACAAATGAGCTGGGGGGAAGAGAGAGGAGAGTGAATGGTGTGAGAGCAGGGGAGGGGGCATGCCTTCCGGTGGGTAAAAAAGGAGGATGATATTTGAATTGCCCATAATAGCCTTGTGTGGACATATCTTGGAAACTTTTTTTTTAATTTTGGCTAGAAGCAGCATTATTTGGAACAAAACAAAAAGGCATAGATCAAGTAAAAAAAAAAAAAAAGATAACATTTTTAATTATAATATTTTTAAAATGTTTCTATCTATTTTTTAAAAAATTAAAATTATAGACCTAAGTATACGATAATGATGTTTGGTAACATAGGATAAAATAAGCTAAGAAAAAAATATGTTATTCCTCTCATCTATTTCAATTTATGTCACATCAAAACAATCCCTAAGGTATAAGAATGCAAATAAAGAAAAAAAAAAGGCGTAGACAGGTCATTATGCATAAAATGATATAGATAATTATGCATGAGTGATCCCTAAGGTATATTTGCTTTAAAATATAAAAATAATCAAAATATTGTATATTTTATCCACTAAAATGAAATATATACATTTTTATCATTTTTTAAATATTTTTATTTTTATTTATCTTGCATACCATGGAGGAACAAAATACTTTAGAAAATTTCTATCTATAAAAAAATTGATAAACAAAATTATATAATTTTGTTACTCTCCAAGTGAACTTAATTTATTTAAAAAGTTAGTTTCAAATTATATAATTGAATTTGACAAAGCCATCCGGCAAGTTGGATAACTATAGGGTAGGTTATGTTTAAGCTCAAATTGCTGATAATATAAAAATTAATCGTACATCAGAAAAATTCTATCATATTTAGGAGGCAAGTTACATGTGAATGTAGCAGTAACGTCCGTGCTCACATTTGGAGGACTTTGGAACGCTCGTACACGCATTTGCATTTGCTCATGAGAATGTTCCATGTGGCCCCTCATTTTCATTTTTTAGCCTAAGCATAGTTATAAGACACACAACTAGTTAATAACATAAATTAGAGCAAGAAGTCATATTCTTGTGTGACTAATTTTGGGCATCAAGGGATGGTAAAAGAGAGAGAATCATCAACTTTGCTTTGGTGGGATTTTGAGGATACTTTGCTGTAATCCAACTTTGCTTTAGCAAGACCAACCCTAGATACCTTAATTTCTAATAGTTTTAGAACGTTTCTATGGTGATTTTTTTTTAAAAAAAAGTACTTTCAAAAAGGATGATACGCTGCATTAGAATGGCAAGTTAAGTTAGTCCTCAAAATAAGGCATCTTTAGGAAAGACAGTCAATTGTCATCAACACTAATGAATTATCATTGATAAGCACTAGAAGAGATCATGTTTCTTGCCGCATCTATCAAGACTTAGGGCAATCATATAATCTCTCGGCAAAAAACCAAGTAAAACAGAGAATCACTTGTATTTAAGCTATAACATAACCTTTTGTTAGTAATAAAAACTTTGATTCATTAAGTATTGCAAATAATGTTTCCAAGCTCTCTTTTATCACTTCAAAATATGTTATAATATACGTGGAAGGGTATCTATTATATTGGTCCCTAAAGGAGATGGTTTGTTCTAAATTTGTAAAATACCAGGGGCATCCACGTAAATTTCAAAAGTGCCAGAGAGGAATGGGAATCGTGTTAGAGGAAGACAAGAGTGGAAGAAAACGGAGGAAGCGTGGCAGGCGATGGCTTCTAAGGAGCTCGTTGGCCACCCCATGCCGAACTGAAAAGGGAAATGAAAAGGAACGGGGATTTGTATTTTAGCCCCTTTTCTTTTTAAGTTTTCCTTTTTTAACGCAAGTAGTGTCCCTTGAAGAACCATGGAAGTTGACAAGAGTTTTTGTCTCACACGTGAAGCAATCCTGAAATCGAGTACAAGTATGAGATTGAAGTGTCATTTTTACCTTGTCAGCCATTGGATCTTAACATTGCAAATAGTTTTTCAAAATTCATGAAAAATAGGAGCAAATCCTAATTTAAATGCCTAAGGTCTATCTCCTATTATACTTGTAATATTTTGAATGCCAAATAATTATTAAAAAAGCATAGAATATGTAAAGTTATAGTAAAGTTCTTTCTTCAGGGGGATAATGCAAAACAGGAATTTGAAATTGACAATTAATATGAGCAAGGATGCTAATAGAAAAATGTGTGAAGATTATATTACACATTAGTTGTCTTGTAATTCTCACTTTTTAGCGGACACAATTCTTTAATTTAGGCACTAAAATGTGGTATAATTGTGATAATATGCAGCAAAAATGATGTTTTATGATCGAGAAAGAGTAAATGTGTATATAATATTCTAATAATTCTAAATAGCATCATCTTTCCGCTATTGGACGAAGGTTTTATGTTCAAGAATTACTATGGTGTTTTCTAGAGTATATGGTGCCGATAATTCTTCTATAATTCGAATTGCTTATTATTATTGTCTTATTTATTATAGAATATAAAATAAGTTCTCTGCACAATAATGATGATGATAATGGAGATCAAAATAACAAGATGGAAATTTCAAATAAATGAACTTCCTATTTCAAGAAAGAACGATGGTGGCTTGGAGGAGCGTAGGCATAGAATTGGTAATAGTTAAAATGAAGATAATCATGAATTCAAAAACATTAGGAGATAATTGCCCAAGTTTGCATTGACCATCAATTTTACGCTTTGTTGTCGACAAAATTACCTAGGAAGCCACTCTAGGAACATTATCTAGTTTAAATTAATTTCCAAAATTGACTTGAATATCGAGGGAAGCAATAGAAATTCATTTCTAAGTATATAGGAACTAACGAAAAATATATTTTAAACCGTAAGCAAATATCCGGTGAAGTATCTCGCATCAAGCCCAAAGTATCCTTGTTTATACAAAATAAGAAGTCAAATATGATAATGTAGGTACGTAAAACAATTGTGTGCATTCAGTCTAACAAATAGAAACATGCATCCATGTTATCCTATGTTTGTGCTGATATTGGCACCATATTTGTTTCTCGACATCAATAAGTCATGCCAGAGCTTGATGTCAATCCAAGATTGCCACTCAAGAAAATATTAGAAAAATTCAAGAAGGCATATCTCGTTTTCTTACTAGAGGTGAGTAGGCAAACTCATGGGAAGCATGAATTGGAGAATGCTTATGTAAAACAAAAAGGTTATATACAAACTTACAAACTAGAAAGTGGAAACATGTCTAGGGATCATATATATTTCTAGACTCTTTCAAGACCACCTTGAAAAAGCCAAATATGACAGAAAATCTGGCAGATAATCTTGAGTAACTTGTCAAAATTGTATAAAGAGAGGGAACCCCGAGCAGTGACACAGAAACCTAAAGGCGCCTGCAGAAAAACGCTCCCACTATTTAAGCATTTGTATTGTGGGCCAATATTGGTGCTTTTATTTGTTGTCTACTTTGTTTCAGAGCTTGAAGCAGCGACACTAAGGATTCCTATTAAGAGCGCCATAAGATCTATAAACAACCCTTTCTCCTCAATTGGCATCGACTTCAAACTTCCACTGATGCTGTGTTCTTGGGTAACAATGGTGGTATACTTGGTTACTTTCTCGAATCTTCACTGTTGTATTCGTCTAAAGGTGTGGAATATGGTATCCTAATTAATCTTATCTTGTTACTAGCATGTGACATGTGAGAATGATCTGATTGTAGAATAACAATAGATAAGACTTGGCAAACCATTTATGGTGACACATTTTCTGCTGCATGGAAGTCCTTTGTAATAATCACACGTCCCTTTTGCTTCGCAAGGGGAGTTCATTCAATTTAGAAAGGGACGCATAAATTCTTTGAGATAGCATTGCACTCAACTTACAATATTGTCCTATGGCGAGAAGCATGCACAGGAGTTTATTTCTAAAGGAAAAAAGTTCGTTCAGAGAACAAGTTATTATAGATGCTTCTATTCTCTAGCAAATACTCTTTAACTGTCTTTATTGGTTCGGATTAGTGACACATGTTAGGTAGAATTTAGGAAACTGCTTAGCAAATTAATAACATAATTTGTGGCACATATATCACTCATTGAAGCCCTCTCATTTTAAAATGAGTATGATATATAGAAAATAGAATCACAATGGTGCTACTGATAGGTAGTATCTAAATCTCACCTGTTCAAATACGCCATTCCATTAAAATGCATCCAAGATGAGCATAAAGGAGAGTTTGGGGAGTCCATAAACAGGATGAGATCAAGGACATATTGCTTGTTTATAAGAAAAATGTGGAGGAAGAAAATTTATATATGGTAGTGATATTCTTAACAATATGTTTAGAGAAAAGAGCGGCTTTTTGTATGTATATATGTATGTGTAACGACCCAGGATCTCACCCAAAATGGCTAGCCGAAAGTTACTATTTGGGTTCCTTGATCCTTTATAAATACCCAAGATCTACCCAGCGAATAACCGATGTGGGACTAAACACACGCCCGCACGGGTCCTCACATACTCCCCCCGTTCAAGCCCTGACGTCCTCGTCAGGCTAAGGATTCAAATCCATTCAAATCTAATCACAAACACCATCGGCTCATGGTTAGCCCCAATGGATCCGTGCTGCAGTGTCCCTTAGTCCACATAGATTATGGGCCGGGTCCGCTCTGATACAATTTGTAACGACCCAGGATCTCACCCAAAATGGCTAGCCGAAAGTTACTATTTGGGTTTCTTGATCCTGTATAAATACCCAAGATCTACCCAGCGAATAACCGATGTGGGACTAAACACACGCCCGCACGGATCCTCACAGGTATGAATCTACTGAAGTATCAAAGAAATTTCATCAGTAAAATACCTATACTCGAGAAAATCCAAAAATATAGGGAGAGCATTGGTGATAGGTCATCATGTTAGTAAGGGCTGAAAATGGATCTAATAAAAATCCAAATAATAAAAAAGTGCATATAGCACCTATTTCTATTTGGCAAATATGGATATAGACATCAATCAAGTGCTAGAATTTGCTTTAAATGAAACAGATAGAATTTGCTATTAATAATTGTTGGGGGAAAAATGGACCACCTCACAAATATAGTCAAAACACCCGAATCCGACGGCAAGACTGAGCTCATGCAGACCGAGCTCATGCAGGCCGAGCCCATGCAGGTCGAGCCCAGAAGACCGAGCTCATGCAGATCGAGCTCAGAAGGCCGAGCTCATGCATGCCGAGCCCAGAAAGCCGAACTCATGCATGCCGATCCCAGAAGGCCGAGCTCAGAAAACCGAGTTCGTCGTCCACATGCTGCGGCCACGCCTTGCAGCAGTCTCACCATACCATGCTTTGCTTCCCGGCCACGCCACGACACATCAACCAGGGACCATACCCTGCTAACGACTGCCAACAATTAATGCGCATGGTCTCCACAGATCTCCGGCTTACTCAAAATTTCAGTTCATCCACGGTAACTCATCGAGTCATTCAACTACGTCCGGTCACCCACAACAACTGATTGGCTCCAGTCCCATCCTCCACGGCAACACATTAATTCAGACGACCATACTCAATCATGATGGTAGCTCATTTAATTCGCCTGGTCACATCACAGGTAACCCTGTATCCCTCCTATAAAAGGAAAACTTCTTTCTCTTTAAAGGGGGCTTTGGACTTTTACTGACAGTTCATCTCCTTCTCCAAAATTAAGCCCCCCTCTGACTTAAGCATCGGAGGGCCGGCGCTGGAAACCTCGGCCACTGGCTTTTTGCAGGTCCTCCGGAGGATGCAGCCCGCCGACGCACCGCCCGCCACCGGAGCTTCTCCTCCTCAGCCAGTGGTCATCCTCAGGTCCAATTTCCAGCAACAGTTGGCGCTAGAGGAAGGGCCCGAGTCGTGGCCATGAAACTAAGGAGCAGAGGAGTCTCTGATACCCCCGGCATCATGCTCCAAGCCCCGGACGCTCAGTCCAGAATCTACCACTAAGACCTCCAATATCACAAACAGTTCCCGTAGGTTGAGCACCTTTTTCAAGGAAATATAAGCAGATCAAGCTCCATAAGTCCAACCCGAGCAGTTCGACGCGCTGGTGCAGCAAGTCCAAGTGCTAGCCATTGCAACCCAAAGTCTGCAACAAGTGGAGGCTTGTCCTGTGCCGCCTCCACGGGTTCACGTTAAGCAGAGGAAGAAACTTTCTCCCGAGCTATCTCGAATCAAGCATGGCTCCCGCTGCAACGATGTGGGACGTGGGGGCAACCAGTGAGAAGTAGTAGCCCAAGTCTCACGTCAACGAGTTGGAGGGGAAGAGAAATAAAAACGGAGGTCTAGAGAAGGAGAGTTATGAAATTTTAAAATGAGATTGTAAGCCTCTGTGGCAAAGGGTACAGTCCCATTAAATCCCATTGCCCTTCGAACTCTTCTCTATTGTTCCGCGATCAGGACGAAGACTACATGTCCCCACTTTTCTCGTTCGGATCATCAAGGCCTGCGGCAAGTAAGAGACTAGTATGTACTCCCTCCTCATGGGTGTAAGTCCTTAGGACGACGCTCGTGATGTTGCTCTCCCATAGAGCGTCGTCATCACCAAATCTCCCATCGAGCTCGGAAGGATGACTTCGGCAGGCATGACTTCCGAAGGCATGAGCTCAGAAGGCCGCCGAGCACAGAAGGCCGCCGAGCACAGAAGGCCGAGCTTAGAAGGCTGCCGAGCTCAGAAGGCCGCCGAGCACAGAAGGCCGCCGAGCACAGAAGGCCGAGCTTAGAAGGCTGCCGAGCTCAGAAGGCTACCGAGCATAGAATGCCGAGCTCAGAAGGCTGCCGAGCTCAGAAGGCCGCCAAGCATAGAAGGTCGAGCTTAAAATGCCGAGCTCAGAAGGCCGCCGAGCATAAAAGGCCGAGCATAGAATGCCGAGCTCAGAAGGCTGCCGAGCTTAGAAGGCCGCCGAGCATAGAAGGCCGAGCTTAGAAGGCTGCCGAGCACAGAATGCCGAGCTCAGAAGGCCGAGCATAAAAGGCCGCCGAGCTCAGAATGCCTCCCCCAGAAAATCGAGCTCAGAAGGCTGGTGCTGAGCCAAGTCCTGAGAGACTTCGAAGCTCGAGAGCCATTAAAACATCTCCGAAAGGTACGGAACGCCACTTTGGCTTTAAATAATTTCAATATTTTATCTATCTCCAGGTTGGAGAATGCAAAAGACGACCTACAGGTATCTCTATCTCCAACATCGCCTCACTCCGAGTGGGGGCGCACGGTCGCCAACGGACAAGGCCATCTCCGGTCTCCATCTCCATCAAAGATCCCGACCAAGTTCGGGGGGCTTCGCCGCATCAATATCGAGCTTAGTCTCGATCTCCATCAAAGACCCCGACCAAGTTCGGGATGCCCCGCTGAGTCGACAGCGAGCCCCAGCTCCCTCGACCTCGGGAAGCATCGCGGGATCGACAGTGAACCTTTCTTCCTCGACCTCGCGCATGATCCCCCGACTAACGTCGGGATGCCCCGCGGAGTCGACAGCGAGCCCTAGCTCCCTCGACCTCGGGAAGCATCACAGAGTCAACAGCGAGCCCCAGCTCCCTCGACCTTGCGCATAATCCCCCGACTAAGGTCGAGATGCCCCGCTGAGTCGATAGCGAGCCTCAGCTCCCTCGACTTCGGAAAGCATCGCAGAGTTGACAGCGAGCCCCAGCTCCCTCGACCTCGCACATAATCCTCCGACTAAGGTCGGGATGCCCCGCTGAGTCGACAGCGAGCCCCAGCTTCCTCGACCTCGGAAAGCATCGCAAAGTCGACAGCGAGGCCCAGCTCTCTCGACCTCGCGCATGATCTCTCGACTAAGGTCGGGATGCCTCCGCTGAGTCGACAGGGAGCCCTAGCTCCCTCGACCTCGGGATGCCCCGCTTAGCCAATAGCGAGCCCAAGCTCCCTCGACCTCGGAAAGCACCGCCAAGTCGACAGCGAGCCCAAGCTCCCTCGACCTTGGGAAGCACCAGCCAAGTCGACAGCGAGCCCAAGCTCCCTCGACCTCGAGAAGCATCGCAGAGTCGACAGTGAGCCTCAGCTCCCTCGACCTCGGAAAGCATCGCAGAGTAGACAGCGAGCCCCAGCTCCCTCGACCTCGCGCATGATCCTCCGAATAAGATCAGGATGCCCCGCTGAGTCGACAGCGAGCCCCAGCTTCCTCGATATCAGGAAGCATCGCAGAGTCGACAGCAAGCCCCAGCTCCCTCGACCTCGTGCATGATCCCCCGACTAAGGTCGGGATGCCCCGCTGAGTCGATAGCGAGCCCCAGCTCCCTCGACCTCAGAAAGCATCGCAGAGTCGATAGCGAGCCCCAGCTCCCTCGACCTCGCGCATGATCCCCCGACTAAGGTCGGGATGCCCTGCTGAGTCGACAGCGAACCCCAGCTCCCTTGACCTCGCGCATGATCCCTCGACTAAGGTCGGGATGCCCCGCTGAGTCGACAGCGAGCCCCAGCTTCCTCGACCTCGAGATGCCCCGCTGAGTCGACAGCGAGCCCAAGCTCCCTCGATCTCGGAAAGCACCGCCGAGCGCCGCCGAGTCGACAGCGAGCCCCAGCTCCCTCGACCTCGGGAAGCATCGCAGAGTCGGCAGCGAGCCCCAGCTCCCTCGACCTCGTGCATAATCCCTCGACTAAGATCGGGATGCCCCGCTGAGTCGACAGTGGGCCCCAGCTCCCTCGATCTCGGGATGCCCCGCTGAGTCGATAGCGAGCCTAATTTTCCTCGACCTCGGGAAGCACCGCCGAGCGCCGCCGAGTCGACCATGAGCCAAGTCTCCCTCGACCTCGTGACGGCATCTCCACGACATTTCCATGGCACTTGACGCCTCCTACGACCACACGATCCGATTTGAGTGGGGGCACCCTGCTGAGTTGCCCACAAGCCAAAGAAAGCCGCTGAAGTCGACCTCGGAACAAAGTTGCTTAGCTCGGCTTGGATAGCTCGGCTTAAGGCCGTTAGCTCCGACTGCACGAGAGGTACACCCTACTTAGCGCATATAACTCCATAGATATTTGGCTATATTACAGGACAATCGACGACTAGACTACTTCCTTCGCTCGAGCCAAAAAGCAGCTCGAACTCGGAAGTCGGGGGGTAGTGTTGGGGAAAAAATGGACCACCCCACAAATATAGTCAAAACACATGAATCCAACGGCAAGACCGAGCTCATGCAGACCGAGCTCACGCAGGCCGAGCCCATGCAGGCCGAGCTTAGAAGACCGAGCTCATGCAGATCGAGCTCAGAAGGCCAAGCTCATGCATGCCGAGCCTAGAAGGCCGAGCTCAGAAGACCGAGTTCGTCGTCCACATGTTGTGGCCACGCCCTGCAGCAGTCTCACCGTACCATGCTTTACTTGCCGACCTGTTGCCCAAGGTGACAACCCAAGAGGGGGGGTGAATTGGGTCTTTTAAAGCTTTTATGCTACTTCTAAAACTTTTTGATTAACTATGCTAAGTTGTATAGATGCACAGTGAAAGTTAAACTTAGCAAGGGTTTGATGTATAGACTTCGACTTGATTAAATATGCTTGCAACTAAAGGATGTGCGGATAAGAATTAAGCAAGCAATTTATCTAAGTAAGTAAGTGTGTTAGTTAGACAATAACTAGAGGCATTACAAACACAAAGGACATATAGTGGTTCGGTGCACCCCAGCACCTACATCCACTCCCCAAGACCTCTTGAGAATTTCACTATAATCCTACCGATTACAGCCGGTTGTTTTACAAGCTCACAACCCAACTTGTTGTTTTACGAGCGCACAACGAACTCGGTCGGTTTTCCCAGGCTCACCGACTAGAACCTCCCCGATTGTTTTCCCGGGATCACAATCAAACCCTTACACGTTGGTTTTACCCTCGGCTCACCAACAAACCTATCACCGTTGGTTTTCCCTTTGGCTCACCAACAAACCTTAACACCGTTGGTTTTTCTTTGGCTCACCAACAAACCTTAACCCCTTGATTCAATCCCTTGATTGAATCAAGTTACAAGATATTAAAACAAAGTATAAAACAAAACACAGCTTCTTAAACAAGCAAATATGACAATATAAACAAATAGAATAAAGAGAAGCCCTCAAACGAGTTTTGAAGATGGAGGAGCTCGGCTTCTTCTTTACTTGATCCTCCTCTGATTTGGCATGAAGTAGAGGATCCCCGAGGCAGCACACGGATGGAGAGGAAGCTTTCGGATTCACTTGGATGCTCTTCTTCTCTCTATTTCGTTTTGGATGGCCCTTTTGTACTTATGGGAGATTTCCTTTGTAATCTCTTTGAGATCTCTTTCCTAGATGATCTCTCCCACTTCCATAAGTTCTCTCCTAGCTCTCTTCTTGTTTTTATAGCTTTAGATGGCGTGGAAACAAGAATATAGCCGTTAGAGACAAAAATAGAGCCGTTGGACACAGTCTGCACTTCCTGACAATATTACCGTTGGGATTGGAGTCGACTCGCGCGATCAGGAGTCGACTCGCCTGTTGCAGGAGTCGGCTCGTGCTTTACTGGAGACGACTCGGCCACTGTTCCAAATTTGAATTAAAGTGCATGCCTTGACTGGGAGTCGACTCGTCTTAACCTGGAGTCGACTCGCCAACTTCTGGAGCTGACTTGGCAATTTCGGAGTCGGCTCATCCACTGAAGTCCGTGGATCCAATTTTGAATTTGATCCACTCGAGTCGACTCGACTGTCCTGGGAGTCGACTCGAATCTCAGAGCCCGAACTCCCGATTCTCTGTCTTTTGGCTCATCCAGTCTTGGAGTCGACTCGAACTTCCTCGGAGTCGACTCGGCTCTCAGTTTCTGAAAGTTGGTCTTCTCCCTTTTGTCGTGAAGCTATCGTGGAGTCGACTCGAGCTGTCTGGGAGTCGACTCGAATCTCAGAGGCAGTAACTTGATCTTCTGTCTGTTGATGGTCGCGCAGTCTCGGAGTCGACTCGTGTATTGCGGGAGTCGACTCGAATCTCAGAGTCCATGAAATGCTCTCTGACTTTTTCTTTATGTATCGCTGAGAGTCGACTCTTGCTTTCTTTGGAGTCGACCTGCCAACCATCGGAGTCGACTCGCGTTCCACTGGAGTCAACTCGAATTTCAGACCCGAAAACTGCTCTCTGACTTTTCTGCCTGTGACTCCTAGGAGTCGACTCATACTTCCCCGGAGTCGACTCGGTAAACATTGGAGTCGACTCGAATTCCTCAGGAGTCGACTCGAAGACTATTCTTTCGAATTTTTCCTTTGATTTTACTCCTCCAATTTGAACCTTTTGAACTTTAAACTTGGGCCAATGAATTGTAGCTTTCTTCTAACTTTTCTTGAGAGCTTTTGGAGGCCTTCTTGTGTTCTTCCAACTTGCTATGTTCCTTGCAAAATAAATATCTTTCTCCTTGCAACATAAACATTAGTATCTATACTTCAAGGTTTTGTGATCATCAAAATCAATCTATGAATCAATCTTTGGGTCATCAATCTCCGCCTTTTTGATGATGACAAAACTTGGAGTATATGCAATATAAAAGATATTGTTTTCTAGAAGTAATACATAGCTAAGTTGCATGAAGTAGAAAACATATATATTTAAAAAACATACTTCATGATAATGCTTTAGATTTAATCAGCTTAACACAATCAACATATTTCAATTTAAGCTGATTTGTATTCAATTTAAAGCATAAAGGCATTATGAGCATATACTTAGATATTTCTCCCCCTTTTTGACAATATCAAAAAGATAGTGAAACATTAAGCACAAAGATCAGAATGCTCATATATTTCTTTTCCTTATTGTACTCTGATTTGCAAGTCAAATTATTGCAAGGATATGAATCATATAACTCAAGGCAATAATATTAGAATCAGATTAATGAGCATAGATCAGAGCCAATTAAGATAATTTCAGAGCAGAACACATCGAATGTGATACCACAGATAGTTTTCTAAGCAAGTGTAGGTGGAATCTTTCTTAAGTTAATTCAAGAAGTACCACACGAATGGAAATCTAACCTCTCTTCAATAATAAGTATGAAAGCTTGTTCATTTAGGACCTTTTGCCCAATCTATTAAGTATTTTATCAACCATGAGAGCAAATTAATTAATTCTCTTAATGACTTCAAAGTTCTTTTATGATAATAGGAGCATTGGGGCACAAATATCAAAATATACATTCATGCAATTTTTGATACATCTTAGAGCTCTTTTAAAGACTTTCTTTTATTTCTTTAGAAAATAAGCACAATTTGATACATAAAATAATGAATTTGCGCAAAATTGAAGTTCCAAAAAGCAAGCCAATTAGAGCTCATTAGTGAAGTTTAAAAAAAAATAGATTTTCTAAGAGATACTCAAGAAAATTTAACACATTATTCTCCTCCTTTTTCATTAAATTAGAGGCTCTTAAGATTTGCAATTTGGTTCAAGAGTGATGCATGAGATATACTAACCAAATAACACGCCTCAAGGTGTATCATAAAGATTTTCAGATTTAAATTTCAGATGATACATATTGGAGAGTATTAGAATCACTTTTCATTTAGTATTCTTTCTCTCTCCTTTAGTTATAGATTTATGCGATTAAGTTCCATAAGACCTCTCCTTCTGAAATTTTCTTTCTCCCCCTCAATTGATCATTCCATTTAAGAGTTTAGAATCCTAAGATAATGTTCAATAAAATTGTCAATCTCAAAAATATATTTTCTATAAGTTTCAGCTTATTTTCATAAGACTCAAGGTTTGAGATAAGACAACCTTTATAGAACTCATCTCAAGGTAATTTAAAGCACGTCTTGCAATATAAGGAAGTTCATAAAAATCAATCCATAAGATTTAAGGTATACATCAAATTGAAGTAACTTTAGGATAAGATACTAAATATCTAAAGCTCCCCCTCAAAAGATGAGTACTTCTTTAATCATTCTTTTCTTTTGTTGAATTTCAGATTTTAATGACAAACGTGAATAGAACTGAAATTCTATGATATCGAGAATGGAGAGTGATCAAGAATTATTCAAAATTTATAGCAATCACCCTTTTTAATCTATCAAGAACAAGTTATGCTTCCTCTTAATCTTTGAGAAAATGTACTGAAATATTAATCAGAAAATGATTCATTTGACGCTCAGTTTCTTTCAACAGCATTTACATTTTCTTTCTTTTAGAGTCATTTGAGTGAGGTGAAATATTTCTAGCTTTTAGATCATTCACTCTATTGATGGAAGTCTTTAATAATGTAGGAGAGAAAAATATATAGATGATCATTGAGGTATATATATTTATAGAACTCAATTTCTTAATCATGGTTTTTTCAGCAATGTATACATGAAGCACAATAAATATTTTTTTTTTATATCAAAATAGAATCATAAAAAAAAATTGCTTGTAATCAAGATCATTGAAAGACACATCATTTAGACCAATATTAGTACATTTTAACGATAAGAAAAGATATGTTTCGGATGCGTACCGGAGCAACCAACCAAGGCATCAAAATTAATTCTGTTTTTCTTAAATTAAGATTTTATTTAGAAATCATATTGAATTTAAGCTTTTATACAAAATCAGATTCTGAATTTCATAAAGATTTTCAATAGAGGCTTTCAAAGTCATAATTTGAGATATGGATCTTCCACATTGTAGCTCATCTTAAATCATTATGATTGAAGACACATATTTCACACATATAAGAGGATATTCAGAATATTTGTATTTATGTTTAGCACATTATATACCAAAGTTAAGAAAGTTGAAGGATAGAACAAACTCAGTTCATTTTGCCTAAATAGAAATATCCTTCTCTTCTCCTTTTTACAAATTTATTCACCTTTCAGATTTTAACGATGATTGTGAATGACAAATCTGAAATTTCTTTTTAATAATAAAAAAATTTTATATAGTATTCCAAATATTCAATCAAATTATCCAAGCATGAAGCATTGTAAAACATTGAGAACCCATAATTTAAAACATCATGCCACATGCAAAATATATTATGTGTTAAGTCATGCATTAAAATATTAAGAACAAGCATGTCAAGGATCAAAATCAATTCTTTTCAAATAAACTCCCCTTATTTAAACATTATCTTGCACTGATTTCATCCTTAAAGTGTGTTTTCAAGTGATTAAAAATTTGACTTGATTATTCTTATATATTTTCATTTACTTTGTCTTTTATTTTTATTTGCTTATGCTCTATACTCTATT
Source organism: Phoenix dactylifera (assembly GCF_051530095.1). Taxonomy (NCBI): domain Eukaryota; kingdom Viridiplantae; phylum Streptophyta; class Magnoliopsida; order Arecales; family Arecaceae; genus Phoenix; species Phoenix dactylifera. The sequence continues at coordinate 20,506,675 of NC_143197.1, forward strand.
TGCTCCCTATCCGGTGGAGTTGGGAAGGGGCACGAGGTACTACCACTAGCCTCCCTCTTGTGTCGTCCCTAATATGCCCTATACCGAATAGTTGGGTCAAATAGTGCCGGGTACTACCACTAGCCTCCCCATTGGCACCATCCCTATGATGAGCAATATAGAAAGGTTAAAATGTTCACTTCTAACTTTCCCTGTTTGAGTGTAATTAGTTACAGATTTTATCTCTTCCAAACGTCTCACAAATGTTCCGAGTATACTATGTTTGTTTTGCTTTTCCTTAAGATTGGAGTATTTGCCTTTACTCAGATTTTTCATCTCTTGAACAATGTCCATTTTCTTTTCTTTATCTCTCTCCCTTTTTGTCATTCTCAAGTAATTTACATGAAAGAGTAGAATAAAGAGATAATCTTATGTATCATATAGATGTATATTATGCAAACAACATTTTCATTGTGCTCAAGGATTCATAACTTCTCACAAGTTATTTTACATCAAAATTTTAAGCATATACTTGTGTATTTCATGGTTATGACATAGGCAAAGATATATTTTAGTTTGGGCAAACCATGAAATAATTTCTAAAAGTATAAGTCAGTCAATACACATATAGACATGATATCAAAAATTAATAATTAAAGACCTTAATCATGCCATAATAAGATTTAAGTTATTGACTTTGCTCAATTAATTTGTGAGAAAGGTATCTAAAATTACCTATTCATTATATGTTCTTCAAGCCAAACTAGATTTCTTATGTGTGAACTTTTGGCTGAAGAAGATCCTCTCTCTTGTTTGCATGTGAATGTTTAGTGTATCTTACATGAAGATATCCTTCAAGTTGAAATTTCTCATTTTTCTTTCTTGAAGGAAGGTCATTAGTTTCTTTAAGATACAAAGCATTCATCCAACATATATATTTTTTTTTTTAACTAGATGACTCAATATAAGATATGACAATAGTTGCATGTTGAGTCACTTTACTCAAGAGATTCCCTAAATATAAGCAAGCACATATCACTTGAACTAAAGAGATAGTTTCATTAAATCAGATGGTTCAAGGACAAGCATGTGAGGCAATAGGTAGATTTATCAAGGTCAAATCAATTTCTTATTTTCAAAATCAATTTAGTTTAGATTTTATTCAATAAGGCACGCTAGCTAAGTTTTAATCAACTTATCTTAAACAGTTGTTTCTATCACAATTCAGATTATGATTTATTTGTTTATCAATAAAATATGATTCATTAAAGTTAGATTGATGTCTTGCACAAGGTCACATAATGAGCATACAATCTGGTCTACTAGCTGTATGATAAAATAATTATTCTATCATGCTTCAATACAGCTTTAAACAATAGATCTATTTTGCTCATTCTTTTCAAATTCTACAAGATGGGGTCATAGACATACCTTCTTCATGCCAATCTTCTATGAGAGTTTTCTTGTGGACTAACATTGGTCAATGAAGATCCCCTTTCCTGTTTGTCTTAATTTGGAGTTTGAGAGAAGATGTTAATTCATTCATCATACATATTTCAAACTCACCTTGCAATATAACTCTTCATTAGTAGAACCAGAAATGATGTCATTAATGTATACTTTGAGCAAGTGAGGTGTCACACATTTTTTTGATGCAAAGAATTATCACTATTACCTTCTATCAAAAAGGTTATTTAAGCTTTTATATCATGCTCTTGATGCTTGTATCAAATCATATATTGCTTTATCATATTTGTAATGAGTGTTTTCAAATATGGTGGTTATTTAACATATATCTTCTTTAATAAAGTAAGCACATAGGAGTCCATTCTACACACTCATTTGATGGACTATAAAGCTCATAAAGCAAGCAAATGATGATGGTGATCTTTACTTCTAATCATGCAAAAATTTCATCAAGATCTATTTCATCCTTTTTGATTTAGTCTTTTAGTAGTCATCACTTTTTCTTCATTAAGAGCATATCTGAAAAATCCAAGTTGGTTCTAATTATTAACAAGTTTTTCAGATCGTTATATGTAAAAGATTAACCATATACATACATAATTTAATTTTAGTATCTTGATAATAAATCATTAGTCTCATAAAGAATAAAATACCTTGATATTTTTGCAACTAAAAAACTTTTCATTGAATACTCTATATGCATTGCTTGATGAATGATATCCAAGGATAGACATATCTCTATCAGATTTGGCATTATTTTCATAAGAGCATATCAAGCATAACATGTACGACTGAAAAATATAAAAGATATGCAATGGTTCATTTTTCATTTTTTCAGAAGATCAAAATTTTCATCAGAAATAGATCTAATAGAAATCATATGTATGACAAGCAGTGATGATAGTCTTTTAAAAATTATTTAAGTAGATGACTATCATACATAATTGTCTTTTTCATTTCTTCAAGAATTCTATTAACCCCTTTTTACTTATGATGTCCATGGAGCTGAAATAATTGAATTTAATACTATTTTCTGTATAACCTTAATCTGGATTTTGGTTTTCAACACTGTGCCATGATCTTCACAGTTTGGAAACCTTTTTCATTTGAAACGCTTCTACAAGATTTAGTAAATACAGAAAAATACTTCAGTTTTATTCTCCAAAAACAAGTCCAATGTAAGCTTTTGAAGACTTAGAGATGGAAACAACATCTTTAGATTTAGAAATGATTTTTGTTTGTTTCCTTAGTTAGCATGCATAGCAAAACTTTGACCTTTAAGTAGATAATCTAAGCAAGCCTATGGCAAGGTCTTTTGAGATTAAGTACATACTAGCATGAGTTGATTCTATGTGCCAAGGATGGTTTCTTTAATCTTGGTATTCAAAAGCATACCAAGTACACATTATCATATTGATGATCAATAAAAATAATGCCATGGACAAAAATTCTTAATCAAGCATATAGAGGGTTCATAGAGTTATTTTTAATGAATTAATTAATCATTTAGCAACTTATCCAATAGTGAGTGGAGCATACAAAAAAAATGAAGTGATTTGAATATATTTTCTTTTCATACCCAAAAAGACAAATATCACTTATATCACAAAAATGATTAATACTTTCAAGTTATGTTTTAATCAACTAATAAAGTAATTTCAATACGAGAAGATGTAAGAATTACTTATTTCATCCTTTCTTTCATTTAAATCATTCTTTTTAATTACATTTTAAATTCAATTCTTTAGCACATGTCTAGAGCACCCATTGTTTAGATAACATCTTTCATTAGAACCTTGGATAGCTAGACATGCTTGCTGAAAGAATAATCATATTTTCAACTTAGGAACCCAAGCTCTTTTGGGTCCTTGTAGGTTAGCTATAATTGTTCCTTTTGGAACCCATATTCTCTTAATAGCTATTTTGTCCATGAATTTACAGATTTTAGGATTACAAGGGATGTATTTCTGTATCCTCTTGTTGAATTTAACAAACTTAGATCGAACATGAGTAGTAGGAAAACTTTTAATTTTCTGTTTCTCCCTTTTTGGTTCATCAAATTTGTAATGTATAGATTTAGGAACAACAGAAGAGATTTTACTTAGCTTTTGTTTATGAGAATCTGTTTTAGAGTAATTAAAAACTGTTTTAACAAACATATTCTTAAAAGGTTTTTGGGTGTACCAAGGTTGATATCCTAATGTAACTTTATCAAATTCAGCTCCTTGATCATTTATCATTAGGTTCAATTTTTCAGAGCTGAGGGTAAATCTTTCAACAACAGGTTTTAATCTGTCAACTTCTTTAGTTAATCTTCTGTTATCTTCTGAAAGTAACTCATTGTTTTTCTTAAGTTTATCATGACTTTCAGTGAGAAGTTGATCTCTTTGATTTAGTTCTTGATTTTCTTTAATTAAGATTTCAGTTTTACTGGTTAGTTTCAGTTTTTCATCTATTAGAATTTGATTTTCAATCTTCAAGTTTTTGTTCTTACAAATAAGTTTCTTATATTCTAAATACAAATCAGAAAAGGCATCATGGAGTTCATCAAATGTAAAATTGCTTTCAGTTTCAGCATGTACCTCTTGTGCCACCAAGTATGGATTTTCAATATGATACTGCTCTCCTTCTACACATGATGTTTCAGATTTGTTAGTGCATTCATATTTGTCTTCAAGCATATTCCATATTTCTTTAGCAGTCATGCAAGAAGATATGCAATTAAACTCATTCCTATCTAATGCACAATATAAAAGGTTCATGGCATCAGCATTCAATTGTGCTAAATCCTTTTCATTAAAAGTTTGAGAGAGTGTGTGAAGATCATTTATTATGATTTTCCATAAATAATAGTTTTGTGATTGAATAAAGATGCGCATGCGTATTTTCCAATGTGTATAGTTTATGCCATTAAATAGTGGTGGTGTATCAATTGATTGTTCTTCTCCTAGAAAACTATCTATTTGAGTTGTCATGATCTTTGGCTCTAGTCGGTTAAGACTACAAATAATATTTGAGCACCTGCTCTGATACCACTTGTTGCCCAAAGTGACAACCCAAGAGGGGGGGTGAATTGGGTCTTTTAAAGCTTTTATGCTACTTCTAAAACTTTTTGATTAACTATGCTAAGTTGTATAGATGCACAGTGAAAGTTAAACTTAGCAAGGGTTTGATGTATAGACTTCGACTTGATTAAATATGCTTGCAACTAAAGGATGTGCGGATAAGAATTAAGCAAGCAATTTATCTAAGTAAGTAAGTGTGTTAGTTAGACAATAACTAGAGGCATTACAAACACAAAGGACATATAGTGGTTCGGTGCACCCCAGCACCTACATCCACTCCCCAAGACCTCTTGGGAATTTCACTATAATCCTACCGATTACAGCCGGTTGTTTTACAAGCTCACAACCCAACTTGTTGTTTTACGAGCGCACAACGAACTCGGTCGGTTTTCCCAGGCTCACCGACTAGAACCTCCCCGATTGTTTTTCCGGGATCACAATCAAACCCTTACACGTTGGTTTTACCCTCGGCTCACCAACAAACCTATCACCGTTGGTTTTCCCTTTGGCTCACCAACAAACCTTAACACCGTTGGTTTTTCTTTGGCTCACCAACAAACCTTAACCCCTTGATTCAATCCCTTGATTGAATCAAGTTACAAGATATTAAAACAAAGTATAAAACAAAACACAGCTTCTTAAACAAGCAAATATGACAATATAAACAAATAGAGTAAAGAGAAGCCCTCAAACGAGTTTTGAAGATGGAGGAGCTCGGCTTCTTCTTTACTTGATCCTCCTCTGATTTGGCATGAAGTAGAGGATCCCCGAGGCAGCACACGGATGGAGAGGAAGCTTTCGGATTCACTTGGATGCTCTTCTTCTCTCTATTTCGTTTTGGATGGCCCTTTTGTGCTTATGGGAGATTTCCTTTGTAATCTCTTTGAGATCTCTTTCCTAGATGATCTCTCCCACTTCCATAAGTTCTCTCCTAGCTCTCTTCTTGTTTTTATAGCTTTAGATGGCGTGGAAACAAGAATATAGCCGTTAGAGACAAAAATAGAGCCGTTGGACACAGTCTGCACTTCCTGACAATATTACCGTTGGGATTGGAGTCGACTCGCGCGATCAGGAGTCGACTCGCCTGTTGCAGGAGTCGGCTCGTGCTTTACTGGAGACGACTCGGCCACTGTTCCAAATTTGAATTAAAGTGCATGCCTTGACTGGGAGTCGACTCGTCTTAACCTGGAGTCGACTCGCCAACTTCTGGAGCTGACTTGGCAATTTCGGAGTCGGCTCATCCACTAAAGTCCGTGGATCCAATTTTGAATTTGATCCACTCGAGTCGACTCGACTGTCCTGGGAGTCGACTCGAATCTCAGAGCCCGAACTCCCGATTCTCTGTCTTTTGGCTCATCCAGTCTTGGAGTCGACTCGAACTTCCTCGGAGTCGACTCGGCTCTCAGTTTCTGAAAGTTGGTCTTCTCCCTTTTGTCGTGAAGCTATCGTGGAGTCGACTCGAGCTGTCTGGGAGTCGACTCGAATCTCAGAGGCAGTAACTTGATCTTCTGTCTGTTGATGGTCGCGCAGTCTCGGAGTCGACTCGTGTATTGCGGGAGTCGACTCGAATCTCAGAGTCCATGAAATGCTCTCTGACTTTTTCTTTATGTACCGCTGAGAGTCGACTCTTGCTTTCTTTGGAGTCGACCTGCCAACCATCGGAGTCGACTCGCGTTCCACTGGAGTCGACTCGAATTTCAGACCCGAAAACTGCTCTCTGACTTTTCTGCCTGTGACTCCTAGGAGTCGACTCATACTTCCCCGGAGTCGACTCGGTAAACATTGGAGTCGACTCGAATTCCTCAGGAGTCGACTCGAAGACTATTCTTTCGAATTTTTCCTTTGATTTTACTCCTCCAATTTGAACCTTTTGAACTTTAAACTTGGGCCAATGAATTGTAGCTTTCTTCTAACTTTTCTTGAGAGCTTTTGGAGGCCTTCTTGTGTTCTTCTAACTTGCTATGTTCCTTGCAAAATAAATATCTTTCTCCTTGCAACATAAACATTAGTATCTATACTTCAAGGTTTTGTGATCATCAAAATCAATCTATGAATCAATCTTTGGGTCATCACGACCACACCATGACACATCAACCAAGGACCATACCCTTCTAACGACTGTCAACAATTAATGCGCATGGTCTCCACGGATCTCCGGCTTACTCAAAATTTCAGTTCATCCACAGCAACTTATCGACTCACTCAACTACGTCCGGTCACCCACAACAACTCTGGGCTCCAGTTTCGTCCTCTACGGCAACGCATTAATTCAGACGACCATACTGTTGCCCAGATAGACAACCCAAGAGGGGGGGTGAATTGGGTTTTAAAATTAATTTAGATATTTAAAACGTTATGGATGATTAATTAAAAACTATTGCAAGTTATTTAATTAATCCTAAGTGCTGTGAGTGATGTGAGATTAAGAAGAAAAGAGCCAATCAATCACAAACACAAGGTTTTATAGTGGTTCGGAGCTAACCCTTGCTCCTACGTCCACTCCCCAAGTCTCACTTGGGAATTTTACTATAACCCCCTTGGATTACAGCCGGTTGTTTTACAAGCTCACAACCAAACTTGTTGTTTTACGAGCTCACAACGAACTCGGTCGGTTTTCCCAGGCTCACCGACTAGAACCAACCCCGATTGTTTTTCCGGGCTCACAATCAAACCCTTACACACGTTGGTTTTTAACTTGGCTCACCAACCAACCTTAGTCCCCTTGATTCAATCCCCCGATTGAACCAAGTAAATACAAGTTATAGAAAGAAAGGAAAATAAGCTTCTCAAAAGCAGATGTAAAACAATATAATCAAAGGAGGAGTTTAGAAGCCCTCAAACGCTTTTAAGCTGAAGTAGAGGAATGGCTTCTTGAACTCCGATCTCCTCTCGAATGAGTAGTCGACTTGAATGCAGGAGGAGGAGGCTTTAATTGCTGGGAAGATGTAGTTGGTTGCAGTAAATGCTGATCTTCCCCTTTTTCGTTGAAGAGCACGTTGCAGAGCTTGAAAGCTTGAATGCTTGGAGTGGAATGGTTGTTCTCTGCCTTGCTACAGTCTTCTGTGGCTATTTAAGCCAACCCCCACGGAAACTAGCCGTTACACTGCTTTTTCTGTCCGTTCTGCACACTCTGCGCAGCCTGACAATATGACCGTTGGTGGGTTGGAGTCGACTCGCGCGATCAGGAGTCGACTCGGCTGTAGCGGGAGTCGACTCAAGCTTTTCCGGAGTCGACTCGGCAACTGTTCCAAATTTGAATTAAAGTTGCCGTCACGACTGGGAGTCGACTCGTCTTGACCCGGAGTCGACTCGCCAACTTCTGGAGCTGACCTGGCAATTTTGGAGTCGGCTCATCCACAGAAGTCTGTGGATCCAATTTTGAATTTTGTCCACTCGAGTCGACTCGACTGTCCTTGGAGTCGACTCGAATCTCAGAGCCCGAACTCCCGATCCTCTGTCTTTTGGCTCATCCAGTCTTGGAGTCGACTCGAACTTCCTTGGAGTCGACTCGGCTCTCAGTTTCCGAAAGTTGGTCTTCTGCCTTTTGACGTGAAGCTTGTCTTGGAGTCGACTCGAGCTGTCTGGGAGTCGACTCGAATCTCAGAGGCAGTAACATGGTTTTCTGTCTGTCGATGGTTGCGGAGTCTCGGAGTCGACTCGTGCAATGCGGGAGGCGACTCGAATCTCAGAGTCCCAAAAATGCTCTCTGACTTTTTCCTTATGTTCCGCTGAGAGTCGACTCATGCTTTCTTTGGAGTCGACCTGCCAACCATCGGAGTCGACTCGCGTTCCACTGGAGTCGACTCGAATCTCAGACCCGAAAAACTGCTCTCTGACTTTTCTTTGTGTACCTCTTGGAGTCGACTCTTACTACCCTGGAGTCGACTCGTTGAACATTGGAGTCGACTCGCGCACTTCAGGAGTCGACTCGTTGACAGGTTCTGAGATGAGGCTTTCTGTTCTTCTTTCTGTTCTCAGTCGGAGTCGACTCGTACTAGTCTGGAGTCGACTCGAGCTCGTGCCAGTGAACTTGATACGCTTGGAGTCGACTCGAGTCTCAGACTTTGGTTCGTGCAGACTTCTTAACTTATCCAAAATACTATGAACCAAGTCTAGAGACACTTGGACAGGATTTTCACTGAAACACTCAATTGAATTCATTAGTAATCACAAGATATACTCAAATGCTTTGAGCTCATCAAAATCAAATGGGGTTTTAATCAATCACTCCACAATCTCCCCCTTTTTGATGATGACAAAACTTTGAGTATATGTAAAATGACTTGCTCAATAAATAATGGAATAAAATCCATAAATGAATTCAAATGTCTGATAATTTAATTTATCCAAGTTTGAAAGGAGTGAAACAACAAATTTCGGAGTTAAAGCTCCCCCTTTCATTTGGAATTATATAAGCCTTCATATTATGCAATCAATTGTTTGGCTTATATGTCATTAATGATTTAGTTTGATTAAAATTCAGATTCTCCCCCTCAACATATGCATTCAACTATGTTTTGATTCTCTGAATTTCCTTTTAATGCTTTGAAGTTTTTGAACTGAATTTTTTGTTTTTAGAGGGAAAATCTGTCAATTTGTTCTTGAGTAGGATTCAGCTAATCTCCGAATATCCCTTGAATAGATTCTGGAGATTACTCCATTAAGAGCCCCAAAAGAGAGATAATGAGCCTCGAGGTACCGAATCCACTTAGAACAAATTTGTGTGTGTTTTTAAGAGTTTATCTTTTTATTTATTTCCATTGATTTCTTTTACATATTTTTTCATATTTCTCCCCTTTTACACATTTTATACATATTTCTCCCCCTTTTTGTCATCATACCAAAAAGGAGGAAATCAACCACAATCAATGGAACAACCAATCATCAAATGGCACATAATTGAAGATAAGATGTCTACTCATTGTATTGATATGAATTGAAGTAGATTTGAGCATACAATAAGTAAAGTAAAACAATACAAAACAAAACTCAAACACATCTATGTCCTCCTCGAGGATGAAGCTCCCCCTCTCGAGGATGCATCTCCTCCTCTGGAGGATGTGGCTCCTCCTCTCGAGGATGTGGCTCCTCCTCTCGAGGATGGTGCTCCTCCTCTCCATCGGCTCTGCTCCATGAGGAGGGTGACTGCATCTGTGACATGGCCAAGCTGTGTGATGATAGACGTGGTGGCTCTGCTATGTGTAGTGGAGAGCTCTGTCACCGACGCCTGAAGCCCAGTCACCGATGTCTGAAGTGCGTCCAGCTTGTCGATGAGTACATTCGACAAGCGCTCGGCCCCCTCGGTGGTGGTGTGCATGTCACGACCTATCTCCTCTCGCATCTGTCGAGTGGAGCTCGTGACCTCACTCATGCTGTGGAACTGGGCCTGGACCAAACTCCGGACATTGTAGATCTCTTCCCGTACATGAGCCGTCATGTCAGTCACGGCTGTCAAGGAAGGGACCAACTGAGAAGATACGGGTGCAGGAGTGGGAGCAGGCACCGCACCTCGGAGCTCTCGAAGCAGCTCATCCCTCACCTCTCTGACTATCTCCTGTCGCAGCTCCCGGAGCTGCTCAGGATCAATCCGGACCGCCATAGAGGGTGGTGCCGAGGAGGAAGGTCCGGCGGAGGTGGTAGGAGCAGGAGGAGTGGATGGAAGGTCTGGATGGTCTGGAAGGTCTGGGTAGTCTGAATCGGGCTCAGGACTGGGTGAAGGTCTGGTGGTCTGAGCGGTGAGGGTAGACTTCCTAACCCATACCCCCTCTCTCTTCCGAAACCCCATCCTGTGGATGGTCCCCGTACACAAGCGATCTGTCCATCGCAATGCACGAGAGGGTTCCCTCTCAGGAATGGGAATCTCGTACTCCCTAAAGAGAAGAGTAAAAATCATGCCGTATGGGAGGTTGAGCCTAGGTCTATCTAGGGGCTCACACATATACCTATAGATGAGTTTGGGGAAGTTGACCGGGGTGTCCTGAAGAATGTAAGACATAATAGCTAGGTCCCTCTCATTTACAAAATCAAATCTTCCTGTCATAGGGAAGATGGACCTGGACAGAATACTCAAAAGGATTCTCACTTCAATAGGAAGTGAGCTAGCAGATACCTCGTCTAGGGGGGACTGAGGTGGATGCCCTAAGACGACCGTAAGGGCCTCAACTCTATCCTCAGGGTGTGCGGGAGCCACCCCTACTAATGGAAGGTGGAGGATGTGGGCAATGAGATCCTCCGTGACACGCACAGGGACACCTACTACTGTGCCCTCGATACCTCCATCTCCCCGATGGACGGTACTATAAAACTCTTGAACAAGGCCAGGGTAAGTGGGAAGGTCCAACGTGAGGAAGTACTCTAGGCCCTGGGCTCTAAGCCTATCACCTATGGCGAACCCTTCCCGGGAGAGATAGTCAAAGTCGACATACCTCCCGATGGTGACGGCCTTCCCGGCCAACGGCCTTGCGGGAACCGCCCTAGGCGGGGAACGAGCCGGAGGTGGTTCCCTCGCGGGATCGTGCCGCGCCTTGGAGCGCCGCTCGGAACCGGCCTCGGGACGGGACCTCTTCCTAACCACGGTCTTACGAGGCATCTTGACCTAAACGGGAAGAAACACCTAAAGGACGGAGAAAGGTCGACGGAGGAGACTCGGGACGGACAGGAGACGACCTAGGAACGGACGAAAACCCTAAGAACCGGTGAAAAATCGACCGAACAGAGGTTGGAGACGATCGGGGACGACCTAGGAGTCGGCTCTAGGGCTTTTTGAACAGTGGCGGCTTGAAAGAAAAGTGTTTGCGAAACGACAAACCTAGGGTTAAAAAGTCGGATCCCGACTGCGAGTCGACTCCCCTGAGTCGCGAGTCGACTCGACCTCGAGTCGACTCCAGAGTATGCGCGAGTCGACTCTCCTTATGCGCCTGTAGACTTCGAGTCGACTCCCGACAATGTGCGAGTCGACTCCCCCTCAGCTGCCATCTTTGCGAGTCGACTCCCGCAAATGCGCGAGTCGACTCCCCCTTAGGAGCCGGCTCTGAAACTTACTCGAGTCGTCTCTAACTTTGGCACGCACCTAAAACTCATGCTATAATCGTGCCAAATGAGGGAAAATCACCTAATTATGATCTGATTTGATGATCATTGAAAAGAAACTCTATTTTAACCACATTGTAATCATCAAAATCAATTATTCTAGTGAAAACCACCACTAGGATGGATCAATCACTCCTAATCCCCTCCTAAGCACACTAAACCTCTCTTCACTTAGGGGTTTTGTAAAAATATCTGCTAATTGATTATCAGTACAAACAAATTGGAGTGTCACATCACCATTCAATACATGATCTCTTATGAAGTGATGTCTTATCTCAATGTGTTTAGTTCTTGAATGTTGAATTGGATTTTTAGTTAGATTTATGGCACTTGTATTATCACAATTAATGGGAATTTTATCTTGTTTAATGCCATAATCTTCTAATTGTTGTTTAATCCACAAGATTTGAGCACAACAACTCCCGGCTGCCACATATTCAGCTTCAGCAGTGGATAATACAACCGAGTTTTGTTTCTTGCTAAACCATGAGATAAGGTTTTCTCCTAGAAATTGACAAGACCCGCTGGTACTTTTTCTATCAAGCTTACATCCAGCGAAGTCTGAATCTGTGTATCCTATTAAGTTTAGGCTAGATTCTTTAGAGTACCATAGCCCTATGTTCTTAGTTCCTATTAAGTATTTAAAAATTCTCTTAACTGCAGCTAGGTGTGATTCTTTAGGATTAGCCTGATATCTAGCACACATGCACACACTAAACATAATATCAGGTCTACTTGCAGTAAGATACAGTAAAGATCCTATCATACCTCTATAAGTTTTTGATCTACAGATTTACCTGATTCATCTTGATCTAATTTGCATGATGAGCTCATGGGGGTGCTGATTGACTTATTTCCCTCCATATCAAACTTCTTGAGCATCTCCTTGATATATTTTGCTTGATTGATGAAGATTCCTCCTTCAGATTGTTTGATTTGAAGCCCTAGGAAGTAGTTCAGCTCTCCCATCATGCTCATCTCAAACTCACTCTGCATCAAATCAGCAAACTCTTCGCAGAGGCGATTGTTAGTAGCACCGAAAATGATATCATCAACATAAATCTGTACTAATAACATATCTTTGTTTTGCTTTTTCAGAAATAATGTTGTGTCTACATTTCCCCTAGGGAATTCATGTTTTAATAGGAATTTACTAAGTCTCTCATACCATGCTCTAGGTGCTTGTTTTAATCCATAAAGTGCTTTGTTCAGTTTATACACATGATTAGGGTATTGATGATTTTCAAAACCAGGAGGTTGTTCTACATACACTTCCTCATTAATATACCCATTTAAAAATGCACTTTTTACATCCATTTGAAATAGTTTGAAATCCTTAGAGCATGCATATGCTAATAATAGTCTAATAGCCTCAAGTCTAGCTACGGGAGCAAAGGTTTCATCAAAATCTATGCCTTCTTCTTGATTATAACCCTTTGCCACTAGTCTAGCCTTATTCCTTATAACAATTTCATTTTCATCTAGCTTATTTTTATATATCCATTTTGTACCTATAATTGGATATTCAGAAGGCCTCTCTACTAGATCCCACACTTTGTTTCTAGTAAATTGGTTTAGTTCTTCTTGCATTGCATTTATCCAATTTACATCATTTTCGGCTTCTTCTATATGTTTGGGCTCAAAGTGTGAAACAAAAGCTAGATGGTTATTCAAATTTCTAAGTGAAGCTCTAGTCCTAACCGGTTGAGATGGATCATCTAGAATGAGTTCCTTAGGATGCCCGTGAGCATACCTCCAAGCTTTTGTTAGCCCATGATCCACAATAGGCTCTTGGCTTGATGATGCTTCTTCAATCAATTTTTGATTATCATCTTGTAATCCCATCTCATCTATCTTTTCTTCAAGTATTTCAACATCATCATCAAAATTAACCTTCTTACTAGATGAGATGTCACTAGAGTCATCAAAAACAACATGTATAGATTCTTCTATAACTAGGGTTCTTTTATTAAAGACTCTATAGGCTTTACTAGTTGTAGAATAACCTAAGAATATTCCTTCATCAGATTTAGGATCAAATTTCCCTAGATTATCTTTCCCATTATTATGTACAAAACACCTACATCCAAAGGCATGAAAGTAATTAACTTTTGGTTTTCTGTTTTTCCAAAGTTCATAAGGTGTTTTCTTTATAATGGGTCTTAATAAAACTCTATTTAATATGTGACAAGAGGTATTAATGGCTTCTCCCCAAAAGTACTTAGGAAGGTTACTTTCACATAACATAGTCCTAGCCATTTCCTCTAGTATTCTATTCTTCCTTTCCACAACTCCATTTTGTTGTGGTGTCCTAGGTGCAGAAAAATTATGGGTTATCCCCTTTTTACTACAAAATTCGTCAAATAATTGATTTTCGAATTCGGTACCATGGTCACTTCTAATGGCTATGACTGAAGACTCTCTAGCATTTGTTACTTCCTTATGGAACTTCTTAAACATAGAAAATGCTTGATCCTTATGCGCTAGAAACATGACCCATGTGTACCTAGAGTAATCATCTACTATAACTAGACCATATTTATTTCCACCTAGGCTTGTTGTTCTAGTTGGACCAAATAGGTCCATGTGTAGTAATTCTAGAGGCCTAGAAGTAGAGACACATTTTATGGATTTAAAAGAGTTCCTAAATTGTTTGCCAAATTGACATGCTTCACATATTTTGTTCTTTTCAAATTTTAATTTTGGCAAACCTATCACGGAGTCTCTTTTAACTAGTTTAGTTATTGTGTCCATGCTTGCATGACCTAACTTACGGTGCCATAACCAACTAGCATCATTATCTTTAGTTTCATTTACAACTAGACATTGGTTATGTTTTGCAAGATCTTCTAGGTCTACAACATATACATTTCCACGTCTAATTCCTTTAAAAACTAAACTATTATCATTAGAATTTGTTATAATGCATAGTGATGGTTTAAACATAACATCATATCCTTTATCACATAATTGACTAATGCTTAACAAGTTATGCTTAAGACCATCAACATATCTAACATTATCTATAAAAGTAGAATGGGTGATTTGAACTTTACCAATACCAATGATGTGACCTTGGTTGTTGTCTCCAAAAGTCACAGCACCTCCCTTCTTAGCTTCAAGGGTGAAAAATTGATCTTTATCACCCGTCATGTGCCTTGAGCAGCCACTATCCAAATACCAGCAGTTTTTGTTGACCTTGGCTGCAAGACACTCCTACACAAACAAATCATGTCATCTTAGGTACCCAAGTTTTTTTGGGTCCTTCATGGTTAGTCAAGTTGGTTCCTTTTGGAACCCATACCCTTTTAACTTTTCTTTTAGTTATACTTTTCCTAAAATTACACACATTTGCTTTATGACCTACTGTACCACAGCAAAAGCAAGTTATTTTCTTAGTTTTATTTTCTCCAGCTTTAACAAAGAAGTTACTAAGAAGTTTTTGTTTATTTCTTGGTTTATACCCTAAACCCGCTTTATTAAATACGGCTCGTTGACTATTTAGTATCATGTTTAATTTTTCAGAGCTATATGTAAATTTTTCAACGAAGGGTTTGTATTTGTTAAGTTCTTTAGTTAGTGTTTGATTTTCAGCTTTTAGATCATTAAGTTCTTTTGTAAGATCCTTATCTAAGGTTTGTTTATATTTTTTAAGTTCTGAAAATTCCTTAGTTAGTTTTTCATTATCTTTAGTTAAGGTGTTAGTCTTTTGAGTTAAAAGTTGGTTGCTTGTTTTAAGTTCTATATTTTCTTTGGTGATTAAATCCTTATCCTTAACTAATTTATCGTATTTATGTAGGTGTGATTGATTAGCTATTTTTAGTTCTTTATTCTTAAGATTTATAGCCTTATATTCTATCATTAATTCATTAAAAGCATCATAAAGTTCATCAAAAGAAAAATCAAGATGCGTATCGGAAGTTACCTCGTTTTCGTTGGCCATGAAGCAGAAATTGGCCTTCTCTTCTTGTTCTTCATCCGATGATGAAGATGATGCGTCGGAGTCCGATAGGGTGGTGACAAGGGCTTTCTTCTTCTTCTTGTACTTGCTGCCCTTCTTTAGTAAGGGACACTCAGCTCTGATGTGTCCCGGCTTTTTGCACTCATAGCACCCAATCCCCTCATTTTCTCTTTCCTTACCTTTGTCCTTGCGGTAGGAATTTGAGGGGCCTCTCCTTTGATGATAGGACTTCTTGTGGTTGATGAATTTCCTGAACTTGCGCACAAGAAGTGCCTCACCACCATCTTCCTCATCTTCTTCTTCTTCACTGCTGCTACTGCAAGATAAGTCTTTGTTAGATGAAGTAGATTTTAAAACTATTACCTTTTTCTTATGGGAGGACTCTTCCTCGTTGTGTTGTTTCATGGTGAGCTCGTGCGTCATAAGTGATCCAAGGAGCTCTTCAAGTGGAAGCTTGTTCAAGTCTTTAGCTTCTTGGATTGCTGTCACTTTAGCTTCCCACGACCTTGGTAGACACCGAAGGATTTTTCTGACAAATTCACTGTTAGTATAGTTCTTGCCAAGGCTTTTTAGGCCATTGACAATATCAGTAAACCTTGTGAACATGCATGTGATTGTTTCACTTGAATCCATTTTAAATAGTTCATATTTATGAACCAAGATGTTTATTTTGGATTCCTTGACTTGATTCGTGCCCTCATGGGTCACTTCAAGTCTGTCCCAAATTTCTTTTGCAGAATTGCAAGTTGAAACCCTATTGAATTCATTACGGTCTAAGGCACAATAAAACACATTCATAGCTTTAGAGTTTAATTGTGCCTTCCGCATGTCATGTTCATCCCAATCCTTTTCTAATTTGGGTACCTTAACACCCTCTACATATGTGGATGGGATGTATGGGCCATTCACTACAATGGTCCACATCTCATAGTCTTGGGCTTGGATGAATATTCTCATCCTAGCCTTCCAGTATGAGTAGTCGGATCCATTGAAGAAAGGGGGTCTTTGGGTGGACTGACCCTCAATGTGAGAAGATCCAAATGGGATTGTCATTTTGATCTTTTAACTCTTGAGTGGAAGAGTTTTTGGCTCTGATACCACTTGTTGCCCAGATAGACAACCCAAGAGGGGGGGGTGAATTGGGTTTTAAAATTAATTTAGATATTTAAAACGTTATGGATGATTAATTAAAAACTATTGCAAGTTATTTAATTAATCCTAAGTGCTGTGAGTGATGTGAGAGTAAGAAGAAAAGAGCCAATCAATCACAAACACAAGGTTTTATAGTGGTTCGGAGCTAACCCTTGCTCCTACGTCCACTCCCCAAGTCTCACTTGGGAATTTCACTATAACCCCCTTGGATTACAGCCGGTTGTTTTGCAAGCTCACAACCAAACTTGTTGTTTTACGAGCTCACAACGAACTCGGTCGGTTTTCCCAGGCTCACCGACTAGAACCAACCCCGATTGTTTTCCCGGGCTCACAATCAAACCCTTACACACGTTGGTTTTTAACTTGGCTCACCAACCAACCTTAGTCCCCTTGATTCAATCCCCCGATTGAACCAAGTAAATACAAGTTATAGAAAGAAAGGAAAATAAACTTCTCAAAAGCAGATGTAAAACAATATAATCAAAGGAGGAGTTTAGAAGCCCTCAAACGCTTTTAAGCTGAAGTAGAGGAATGGCTTCTTGAACTCCGATCTCCTCTCGAATGAGTAGTCGACTTGAATGCAGGAGGAGGAGGCTTTAATTGCTGGGAAGATGTAGTTGGTTGCAGTAAATGCTGATCTTCCCCTTTTTCGTTGAAGAGCACGTTGCAGAGCTTGAAAGCTTGAATGCTTGGAGTGGAATGGTTGTTCTCTGCCTTGCTACAGTCTTCTGTGGCTATTTAAGCCAACCCCCATGGAAACTAGCCGTTACACTGCTTTTTCTGTCCGTTCTGCACACTCTGCGCAGCCTGACAATATGACCGTTGGTGGGTTGGAGTCGACTCGCGCGATCAGGAGTCGACTCGGCTGTAGCGGGAGTCGACTCAAGCTTTTCCGGAGTCGACTCGGCAACTGTTCCAAATTTGAATTAAAGTTGCCGTCACGACTGGGAGTCGACTCGTCTTGACCCGGAGTCGACTCGCCAACTTCTGGAGCTGACCTGGCAATTTTGGAGTCGGCTCATCCACAGAAGTCCGTGGATCCAATTTTGAATTTTGTCCACTCAAGTCGACTCGACTGTCCTTGGAGTCGACTCGAATCTCAGAGCCCGAACTCCCGATCCTCTGTCTTTTGGCTCATCCAGTCTTGGAGTCGACTCGAACTTCCTTGGAGTCGACTCGGCTCTCAGTTTCCGAAAGTTGGTCTTCTGCCTTTTGACGTGAAGCTTGTCTTGGAGTCGACTCGAGCTGTCTGGGAGTCGACTCGAATCTCAGAGGCAGTAACATGGTTTTCTGTCTGTCGATGGTCGCGGAGTCTCGGAGTCGACTCGTGCAATGCGGGAGGCGACTCGAATCTCAGAGTCCCAAAAATGCTCTCTGACTTTTTCCTTGTGTTCCGCTGAGAGTCGACTCATGCTTTCTTTGGAGTCGACCTGCCAACCATCGGAGTCGACTCGCGTTCCACTGGAGTCGACTCGAATCTCAAACCCGAAAAACTGCTCTCTGACTTTTCTTTGTGTACCTCTTGGAGTCGACTCTTACTACCCTGGAGTCGACTCGTTGAACATTGGAGTCGACTCGCGCACTTCAGGAGTCGACTCGTTGACAGGTTCTGAGATGAGGCTTTCTGTTCTTCTTTCTGTTCTCAGTCGGAGTCGACTCGTACTAGTCTGGAGTCGACTCGAGCTCGTGCCAGTGAACTTGATACGCTTGGAGTCGACTCGAGTCTCAGACTTTGGTTCATGCAGACTTCTTAACTTATCCAAAATACTATGAACCAAGTCTAGAGACACTTGGACAGAATTTTCACTGAAACACTCAATTGAATTCATTAGTAATCACAAGATATACTCAAATGCTTTGAGCTCATCAAAATCAAATGGGGTTTTAATCAATCACTCCACACATACTTAATCATGACGGTAGCTCATTTAATTTATCTGGTCACATCACAGGTAACCCTGTATCCCTCCTATAAAAGGAGAACTTCTTCCTCTTTAAAGGGGGCTTCGGACTTCTACAGACTGTTCATCTCCTTCTCCAAAATTAAGCCCCTCTTTGACTTAAGCATCGGAGGGCCAGCACCGGAAACCCCGGGCACCAGCTTTTTGCAGGTCCCCCGGAGGATGCAGCCCGCTGACGCATCGCCCGCACCAGAGCTCCTCCTCCTCAGCTAGTGGTCACCTCCGGGTCCAATTTCCAGCAACAGTATGGACATAAATCAAAAATTATAGACTTTGTGAGTATATTTTTTCACTCATGTGTCAAATTAATTATGCAAGCCTCCCAACATTCTTTTATCTCTTTAAAAAAATAAATGCTATATTGAAAACAGCAAATAAATAATCATGTCTCATGTTACTTTCTTATTGCATCCTTGTAATTCTACCAAGCAATAGTTTTTGGATTGAAAGATTGCCTCATAAGGATGTAATCGACCAAATTAAAAATATTGTTGCATGGGTAGAAAATTTAAAATGTATTGATTCCTACCAAAAACACTTAGGCTCTATTTTATTGGAAATAGAGCTTTTTGAAGTAGAGTTTTAAAAAAATCTATTTGTTGTTTGATAACTACATTTTTAAAGTGCTGTGGAACTTTAATATGTATTTAGCAAAATAATTGAGAATTACTTTTGGTATGACAAAATGATCTTAAAAAATATTGCATAGTCTTATACAACAAAGTATAATAAAATATAATATATATTAATACATAAAATATATAACATAGTATAATATTACTATAATGTAATATCTAATATAGTAATATAAGATTGTATACTATAGCATAATAATATAATATAATTTGATATTATATAACATAACATATCAATGTATTATGATATAATGTAATATAATATTATATTTATAGTATAATATGATATTTTGATATTACAATACCATCAGACTCTTTGCGATAAAATGAAGAATGAAGCCAAAAAAAATTTTTCTCAAAGAAAAATCAAAACAATGAATAAATAAATAGAGAAAAGAAATAATATCTTGATCATGTGGCAAAGGAGAAAGCCAAGGACGATTAGGGTTTTTTGTTTGTTGGAACTTCTGCAAATTTCTTTCTTCATGCATTATGATATAAATGGACACTTTCTGTAATTATATGATTTTATCATGAGTATTTTGGTCTAAAAAAAAATTTATAAATCTAAAACAACTTTCCAATGCATGCTAAAAGTACTTTTTTGAATAAACTCCATTTTGGAGCTTCTTTCAAATAGACGTTTTCAGCTTTCTAGCAAAGCTAAAACAACTTTTTAATTTTTTACCAAACATTTATATTCCGTCCAAAAGTACTTTTAGATGGAATAGAAAGTGATTTTTGGTCCACTAAAAGCTCTGTCAAATGGGGTCTTAGACTTGCTGATTTATACCGTTTACTTGATGGAAACATACTATGCTATGTTTGTCAAAAAGAAATACTATTATTGTAATTTACTCCATTTTGAGTTTTGAGATCTTTATGATATTAAAAAGGGTTGGAAACGAATAGTAGCTGAGTACTAATCCATATCTGTATATATATCCATATCTGTATATATATATATATATATATATATATGAATTGAATATTTTGTTGTGTCTTTCTTCCATCATATATAAGTACAAGTAGTAGCTGAGTACTAATCCATATCTAGGTACACCGAAATATAGAAAAGTATGAAGGTCAATATTATCCAATCAATTTTCACATCTAGTAGTTGTGATCCTACTACATGTGATGCATGAAATGTTCTCCTTTAGTAGAATAAACCATCAAGATTGCTAAACCATGTATGGTAGTTCATATTATGAGATAATTTGACTCTCTTTTGTCAAGAACATAGGTCAAAGACAAGATTCCTGTTAGAGTTCCCTAGGATAGAAATATGTCAATGTAGAAATATTGATCCATTCTGCAATCCCAATTAGTGGTCAAATGATTGATCCAGCCCATGTCAATCATGGGTCAACCCATTACCCCATGATATTATAAAAAATAAATTGAATAATACTAAAAATAATAAAAATAAAAATTCAAAAATAGAAATTATTAAAAAAAAAGAAGAAAGATGATAAAATATGGAATAATATTTTTAATATATTATCTGTACCATGAAAATGAGAGATTTTAAACTCTTACAACTTATTCCACAACAAATTAATGTAAAAGGCATATGAATGAGCACCTCATAAGCATATCTTATAAGATTTTCATATTGTCAGATGGGAAACGTAATTTACAGTTTAACAACTAGAACCATAAATTGAATCCATAATACCATCCAAATAAAAAAAAACAAAATTCTTCAAATAGTGGGTTGAGTTGAGAAGACCAATAGTAGGTTGCCCACGTTGTTAGAAAATCTAGGTCTAGCGTTGACCCATACCATGTAGGCTTATGGATCACAAGTCGGGCGAGCTAACCTGGTCGACTTGATCAAGCCTTAAAACATTAGTCACAATTATTGGAATCAAAAGTGACCAAGAAAACTGTTGATAGATAGAAAATTTTTAATTCTAGTTTAGAAATAGGGTATAAAATTTTAGAAGACCTTTTATCCTCAATAGGTATAATATATCCTAGGAATAAGTGGGACAAGTTGTAATTTGCCGTTTGTATAAAATTTTCTTGTCGCCATTTAATAATCGCACAATTGATAGCGTTACCGTTACTTTTTTTAAAAAAAAAATTTCTTGCTTTATATAATTTTTTGCTAATTAATGGGTTTTTTGGCCATTTCAAAATGCTTGGTGGGGATTACGTAGCTAGGATGCCCAATTTTGTGGGAATTTATAGAATTGCAAATCCCTTGTTATAGCTTTCACCTAACTTTTAGGGATCAGTAGTCTAACCCTTCAAGGCTCAATTGGCAGTTACCTCTAGGATTACTGCCTTACGCAAGCCTCTATCTTATTTTCGAATGATGCACCTAAAATAGATAGAATCTTTTCAATTAATGTTAGCAAATGCCCTGAGAGTATCCGTTACCTTAAAAAATTTATGTTGACCTACAGCCAAATATTAATATGTTGTTTAATGATTTGAGTTTTGTAACTAAAAATAAATCTAAGTGGGTTAAGACAACATAACAACAAAGTGGAATCAAGATTTTGAATAAAGGATATGACTAAAATAATGAATAAAATAAAATAAATAACTAGAAATAGGATACAATAAAAATATAATTGAAAATTCAAAATAGGAATGAAAGCAATCCTTTTGATTAAAACAAAATTTAAAAGCAAGAAAAAACTTTAACATTAATCATAAAAAGCCATTAGTTAAAATATTTAACATAACACTACATGCTAGAAAATTTTAAAGAAAAACATAAATATGAAACCAAAATTGTGTGACTAGAAAAATTAAGATAATTTAATTATGTTGATATTTAAAAGGATTTAATTATTTTAAGAAAATATTTTTATAGAACAAAATAAAAATTAAAACTTAAAAATTTATTGTAAAAAATATTAGAAATAAAAGGATAAACTATAGAAACTAACAAATACCTTTGCTTGAATAAGACTATTCTTATTGTGATGCTTCATGTTCCTTAATAATAGTGCCTATTTAGGGCACTGGCATAAATTTGTAAGAAAGGATGGTGATGACCGTTTGATAAGAAATCTAGGCATTCTTCTATTTGGCACAAATATAGAAATATAAAATTTATTTATGTGAGAATAATAGAATTTTATTAGACTCTAGGAATAGAATTTTGTGAGGCGTCTAATTTTTTATTTCTATATGGACTCTTATTAGGATTTTGGGTTGACTATATAAATCCATTACTCTATCAACTAAGAAGACAATTTAAATTACTGAGATTTGACAATACAAAATAATGAGTTGCCCTCTATCTCTACCTTCTTCTCATCCTTCTTCTTCTCTTTCCTACTCTTCTTTTTCTCTCTCCTTCTCCTTCTTTTGTCTTGCATCAATTTGGTATTAGAGCCCTCTATCATGCGTCAAGTAACTATAGGTAGAGAAGATTTAACTAAGATTTCAATAGAAGAGATATAGAAAGTTATAGAGATAAAATGAAGCAAAGAAAGAGAGAGGTTATGGTGGATAATGGAAAATACAACGATAATGTGAAATGGAGATTTGGCGAAGGTGGAGATTTAGGAAACAAATATGCCGCATTCAATAATTATAGGAATTTATACTTTTTTTGCAGAATTTGCACTCAAACAATGCAACGAATCCTTGACAATCCAACTTATTAATATGAGACAACTCATATATTGGCAGTAAATATATCTATTGGTATAAATCAATATAATCGGATATATTGGTCAATATGATATCTAAATATCAATCAAAATTTTCTTATATGGCTTTCATTAATACCTCTTCCTCTATTTTTTTTCTGGCTGCTGCTAGCTTTACTTGGGCTAATGACCTTTTGTACTTATCTTTCGGCTTTCAGACTACAGGTATGACTTCTCTTCCCCTTCTTTTCTTACTAACAGCTGCTCTCAAATTAGATTAGTCAGACTAGCTTAGACAGAATAACTTTTCTTATGAAACAGAGGAGAAATGCCCCAACATTAAGTTATTTTCATCTATGGCCTCTATAAATAGACAATGGAGACAATCTGATAAGTCTCTTTCAGTTAATGGAGGGACAGGCTTCCTCAATCGAAGGTTGATAGTCAACGGTACAATAACATATTTGGATTTAGTGCCCTCATATCAACAACTATAATGAAATAAATCTATGTTTGCCATAATAACCGACATCTCATAAATCTAGATTCTTATAGCACTGGTCGAGATTTTTGAGATCTTAGTTCTTTCTTGTTTGGTTGGGGATTCCAAACTCTTTTTTTTTATGAAGAGGAGGCAAAGCCACCCGACCTTTATCAGAAAAGGAGAGTTTACAAAAACTATTAATAAAAGATTTGCAAAAAAAAAAATACAAAAAAATAATAAAAATCTTTTACAAAAGATAGTGGTCTATAGGTAGACCTGTTAAACTATTCAACAAACTGAACAATCTTATAAGTAATTTGAAGGATCTCTTTATCTTCAGTATGCAACTATATAAGCTCTGTACCCTGATGTGAGTCGGCCTTTTTCTAAAAAATAGATCAACGTCTCTCAACGTGCAGCACCAATGTTGCAAATTATTCCAAAGTTTGAGATGAGGATCAAGCAGCTTCTCTGAACAGAGATGCTTTCAGCTGAAGAAGGTTGAAAAGATTTCTACAAAACACAATAGATAGTGATGCCGGACCAAATTTAAAATGGAAGCAGAAGAAGAGGGGAAGAGAAGGAGGAAGAAGAAGAGAAGAAAGAGAAGGGAGGAGAAGAGAAGAAGAGGAAAACGTGGGGGAAAGAAATTCTTAATTCTTCATTAAACCCTAATCATGAAAATAGTTCCCTATATATAGGGCCCAAATACACAACTTGCATAAACCCCCCTTACACAGAAATAAATCCTAATAAACCCACAAATAACACAAATAAGCCCTAAAATGCAAATAAGCCCAGAAATAAAATAAACCACAAATAAACCCTAAAATGCAAATAAGCCCAGAAATAAAATAATAAAATAAATATGCAAATAAACGGGTCTGGCTCAATCCGGAGGCTCAGGATCATCTGGATGAAGGGCTCTGATGTCCCCATCAGATAGAACTTGATTACTTTAAGAAAATTTAAATATTTCGCTCATTCCATATTTTTCAACAGATAGCAGCAATAACTGATCCGCAACTTTTCATATTGGTTGTTGGAATTTTGTATTTCTCCACTCAGTCCACAGATCACTAATACTGGTAAGCCGTCCTCTCATATTTAGCTGCACTTTAATTGTTGTCCATAAACTACGGACAAATGGATACCTATTTAGTAGAGGGTAGATCATTTTAGTTCTTCTTCCACACAACACACATCTATCACTAACCTGTCATTCTTTCTTAGCAAGAATCTCTCCTGTATACAGTCGATTTTTTAGTGCAAGCTGTATAAATTTTTTTACTTTTTCTAATAAAACTGCCTTCCACGGGCTCTTATAGAAAGGACAGTGAAGGCCACCATGATTAAGAAATTTCTAGAGAGAGTTCACCATAAAACAACCTCCTTATGAGAATTTTCACTGGAAGACATCTCTAATTCGAGACGGTCTTACATGAGAGAGAGCTTCTTTGAGGATATATAGTTGATCCATTTGTTGTTTTATAAGGGGTCCTCTTACTTTAACTTTTTGAGAGAGTGTTCTCCATGACCACTGCAAGGCAACCGTACAATCTTGCCTTACTGCATTAGCATAGAGCTCAGTAAAGAAAGAGGAGAGCATCAAGGGCCCCAACTAGCTATTCTCCCAAAAGCGGATGTTCATGCCATTTCCCAATTTAAATGACAGATAGTTCGCTAATGTCTTTCCAAATAGGGGATAGGCTTTTGAGGCTTTTTCTAATCCTCATTCTAAATTTCTTTCTCCAATAGTAAGCTCTTTGAATAAGCTTCCACCAAAGGGAGTCACTGCCCTACAAAAACTTTCAAGCCCATTTTGCAAGAAATATTAGGTTCCCATGCTCAATATTTTTTATCCCCAGCCCTCCTTGTTCTTTGGACCTACACACCAAATTCCAATTCACCAAGTAATTGAAGCTACTAACATTGTCCACTCCTTTCCAAAGGAATGCACGGTGTATTTGATCAATCCTGTTAAGGACCCATTTTGGCAATTTAAACACCGACATATAGTAAGAAGGGAGAGCTGACATCATGCTATTATTCCAAATCCCTTTCCAAGCAGCCAATCTTCTATTGATCTCCTCTAACAGTGGAAGCCAATATTGTTTTGTAAGACTCTTGTCAAATAGTGGCATGCCCAAGTAAGTAAAAGGTAGGATACCTTTCTTGCAATTCATCAAAGCAGCCATCACATCAGATTCCTCTTCATGCATATTAAGGCCAATAATGGAGCTTTTATTGAAATTATTCTCAACCCTAAGTCCCTTCAAAGGCTAGGAGAATGGCTTTCACTGCGACAATACTTTCTTTTCTTTTGGCATAGAAGAATAGAGTATCATCAACAAATTGAAGGCTTTTAATATTGTGAAAGACATCAATTTCTTCAATTCCTTCAACTAGCCCTATCGATCTTCTCTGTTTAAGAAGCCTTGTCAAAACATCAGTAGCCAAGATAAACAAGGAAGGAGATAAGGGGTTATTTTGTCGAAGATCTTTGCGACATTTGATCTAATTTCCTAGTTTATCGTTCATAAGGAGAGCCACTACAGCTAAAGATAGTAAGCAATGAATCCAATGGTTGAAGGTCTTCGGAAAACCTCTTACTTAAAGAGCTTCTACCAAAAAATCTCAGTTCAAACTATCAAACAACTTTTCAAAATTGAGCTTGCAAAGAATTCTTTTGAGGTTCAATCTTTTACAATATGTAATCATTTTGTGTGCACTAAGAAAGCTCTTAATAATAGACCTCCCTTTGATGAAAGCAGATTGAGAATCATCAATTAGTGAATAAAGATGCTTCGCAAGCCACATAGAGGGTACTTTGAAGATGATGTTATATAGGCTATTGAAAAGGCTGATAATCCCAAATCTCGCGGTGAGAGAGCACCCTCTTTTTGTAGGAATAAGGGATATGTAGGTAAAATTCAATCTAAAGAGATCGAGTGCACATTTGTGAAAGTCTTCAATGAGAGCCATAATATCATCGCCTATGACATCCCAAAATTTCTTGAAAAATACAACAGAAAATCCATCAGAGCCAGGGGGTTTTAAGCTTCCAAATGAGAAGATGACTTTCTTAACTTCATCAATGGTAAAGGCCTATGTCAAATTGTTTAGATCAACCATGGACTCTCCATGCAAAGAGGAACAATTAGTTTTGACTTTTGGCAAAGAGTGTCCACCAAACATGTTCTTAAAGAAATCATGGAGTTTACTAGAATTGCCATTTTGATTTTCGTATTCAATGCCATCCTCAGTGATCGAAGCAATAATATTCCTCCTCTTTCTTCCTAAAGCAACCTTAGGGAAAAAGTTAGTATTTTTTGTCTCCAATATACTTCCTCTTTTTTGTAGATCTCGTCTAATAATTGTTTTAGTAGTTATCTTTTATTAACCTCCTCTAGTGAGAGATCCACACCTTCCTTCTTATCAAGGAGATTTATCTCATGAAGTAAGGTTTCTTTCAGTTCTCTATTAGAATTTTTTTACTTGACGCCCATTTCTTGAGAGCATTTCGAACTCATTTTAGGATTTGAACCCATTGAGCTGCTATATTAGAGGAACCTCTGATCTTTCTCCAATTATTGACTACAATATTATGAAGATTTGGCTCCTTGTTCAACCAAGCTTCAAATCTGAAAAATTTTGGGCCTTTGAAATATGACCTAGCAGTCTAGCGCAATCAGTACATGATTGGGGGAAGAGCTTAATAGAGCTTTTTGGAAAGATGCTGGGAATAAATCCTCCCATTCAGTAGAGAGAAGGAATCTATCTAATCTTGCTAGAGAAGGATGTTCACGTCCATTGCTCCAAGTAAAATCATAGCCCTTCAAGATTGTCTTTAACACACTGTAATTTTGCTTTCTTATTTTCTAGCAACTTAGTCACATTAAAGTCACCACCAATTAGCCAGGGTCATGAGTGCATGCTTCTGATATCAATGAGACTTTAAAAAAATTGGTCCCTGAAGCATCCGTCATTCGGCCCATAGACAGCGGTGATAACCAGGTCTTGCTGCAGGGCAAGAGCAAACAGGGTCATAGTTAGAAAAAATTAATTTTGGAAGGAGGTTTTGAAGAAAAAGAAATAAGAATTCCATGCTATCAAGATGCCACCTGAAGAACCAACAGAAGCAAGATGGGCCCACTCATCAATCTTGTTGCCACCTAATGCTCTAAGAAATGCTTGTGATGGCGAAGAAATTTTTGTCTCTTAAGGTATAATGATATCACAATTTGAGGATAGAATGAGGTCTCTGATTGTACTATGTTTGCCACCAGCCCCAGCTCCTCTAATATTCTAAGATACGACAATTATTGAGATTAAGCAATCCTCAACTCACTAAGGACATGAGAGTTCCTACCCCAGTACAATTTATGAACACTATAGAGAGATGAAACGGAGACCACTGATTCCACCAGCAAATAAAGGAGTCCACTCGAAGGCAACAACCACGGGTGATCATCGGAAGCAAGAGACAATCGCAGTCATTCGAGCAGTCAATAGATTCAAGAAGCTCACCAAGATAAGGCCGGCGATTAGCAGAGATAACATTAGCAAAGATACAGTATCTAAAAAAGAGATGACCTGAGTAACTACAACTGCGAGGCGGCAGCCCAACATGAAATCGCCAACAACAATAGAAAGGAAGAACAAGGAACAAAAAGAAGAGGAATTTATGGATTTTAAATATCATCATTGAACCTTCCAATCAACAGCTTCAGCAACTCCTTTTAAGTAGTGGCAATTGCAGCGTTCTCTTTCTCCAGTTCAATCAATGTTTTCACCATCTCCTTAGCCCCTTCTTTAGAGAAAGTATATTCGCATGCCTTTTCCCATTCTAGAAGAAGATGGTGAGAAACAAAGCTCAATGGGCGTGTAGTATGGAGAAGGTTGGGTTTAGTGTCAGGAATGGAGACTTTCTTTTTCCACCTTGTTGAGATGGGTTTGGAGGTGGCTGCCTCACAGTCCTTGTAGCCTTCAGCCAGGGAGGATTTATGGACTCTGGGTGCTTCAGGGATTTGATCTTCAAACCGAGTTGCCACTTGAGAGTCGGGAGCGCAATCCATGCTCTCGACCTTTTTCGGCAGTTTTGGAACTGAGCAAGAGGACTTCACCACCCAAAGGTAGGTTAGAGCTTTCTTTGACTTGGTCAACTCTACATACTTGGGTTGGGGCTTCCAATCTTGTCCAAGATAAATAAACCAAGATCACTATCCTTCTTAGTCCCGTGCACCATTCAAGATGGCTAAGATCTTGACATTTAAAAATCTTGGAGGTAGCCCTTAGTTGCACCACATACAACGATTATAGGATTTTTCAACAATTCAAGTTGTAAAAATTTGCATGCAGATAATAAGGCAACAAATCTTTTATAACCCAAGTCTATAGGTAATACATACAACTTAGGTATTGTAGGCACTGTTGACTCATCTCCTTGATCGACTCTTTTGCTCAAGTTAATATATTCATACATTCAATGATGAGTTTTAGCCTTGGATCTAACCTTCACCTTTAGGTAAAATGTCCCTATCTCCATATTAATTCTATTCACCACCAGAAACTAGACCCTTAAACCATAAAATTTGGATCATAAATAAGTCTAATTGATAGTGTTATGTAGTTTTGATTTCTAAGTACACCCATCTTTGAGACTATAAACTAGGACTCATTAATCCAGCAAAGTCATGCGATCTGAAGTCAAACACAACTTTTAGATCTGTATCCCTCATTTTAGACTCACTTTTGCCTCAAAAGTTATAGTCACCTAATAAACTTAAACATCAATACCCTTACCTATGTCGGTGTTAGTAGTTAAACACCATATTCTTTTTGAATAACCACTCCTAGAACCTATTCCTACCTCCTAACACCCCTTCCTACCTTAGTTTATCTTCTTCACACCTTGTCCTAAAACTTGACCAGCAAACTCCACCCATTTCCTTGAGAAGGAATCACCTATACTAGGATGTTCCACAAGTCCACTGATTAAGAGCCATAGGATTTGAGTGTGCATTATCTTAAGAAATATTGAAATGACCTTCACCCTTCCTCATTGCTCTTCCCATACCTCAAACTAGCAAGTTAAAACATTTCCCAAGGCCTTCTAGAGTTTACGTCTATGATACAAGCACAGATCTCAAGGATCAGGGATTTAGATATGTGACGTCAAGGTGCTGGCATGTAAGCAAAAATGTTAACCTAATTTGGGTTGTTAAATCAATAGATTATGAATATCATAGTGCAAATTATTAGGATAAACCTGGGAGGATTCAATCATAGCCTCTTCCATCACCGTAGGACTTTGGGACTTTCCAATAATACAGAAAAATAGAATAATATTTTTTTGAATTTATTACAATAATTATTATAGAAATCCCATATACCTTCTTAAAGATTTCTTGTATGATTAGTTCCAATAAAGGTTGAAGGAAGACAATAGGTCATGATGCTCGTCTAAAATCAGCTAACAAAAACCATAAAAATTGTAAAGAATGTTAAAATCCTAGATAAAACCTAGTCAAAACTCCCCCAACCCAATTATACGCTACCTTCAACCTTGAGTAACTTTTAGGAATAGTTATTGTCCGACCCTCCTACAAATCAAACTACAACACGGAGTGCATGTTGACCGTGACTTTAATATGTAGTCCAAATTCGAAACTTTTTTTTTAACTCCTGGTTACTTTCTTCTTACTGGAAGTACAAAATGACCAATATGCCCCTCATACTTCAAATCATTAATTTAGCACTCTATACCCACCTTTGAATTTCCTCTGCATTGTCTATCGTCTCTTTAACATCCTGCCATTCTCTTCCAATCTCCATGCTACATCCCATATCCTTTCTCTATGCTGCACCCTAGCCATTTTAGTCTCTCCCACATACCCCAATCTCTAGCTTCCACCTATTCCTCCCTAATCAGCATTTCTCTCTTTTTTTCTCTTATAGTCGATTTCTCCATAATCAATGTTTCTCTCTTCTATTATCGTCTTCTATTCCGCTCTCCATACTTTTCTTTTCTTATGCTCTATATGTCTCTCCAACACACTAGCCCTTTCACCGTCTACTATCGACGGTCTAGCAATTTATCTACACTCCGACATAGTAACCCAACACCTGGCAACCCCTCCCACTATTCTCGAATACTGTAGTGACGCTCCCGCTGACCTCCACCACTGCTCCTATAGTCTTCTACCATCCGTCTCTAGACAAAATGATGTTGATTTTTATTTCTACTTATTTTTTTTTAAATATCTATTATCTTATTTTTATTAATTTTGGTTGATTCTATATCAATGTATAGATCAACTATGTTGACCAAGAGAAAATTGAATTTAAATTTTCTTAGTTTAGGTTGTTAATTTCTCTGATTTTTTACGTCTTATGCATAATGCTATCATTATTTGAAAAAAAAAAGTATTCCCTATTGTGTGGTAGAAATTCCTTTCTACTAATGATAAAAATTATTCACTTACATAGAATTAACATAAAGATGCAGACGCTTGCTATACACTAGCACATAATTAAAAATTGTACACACAATTTCTATCCCCTTGGATAAACTTAATATAAAATTGCACATACTTATTGACTTCTATACTATGCACAAAATACTATTTTATGAACACTATTAGTGCAACTACAGACATATTTACCGACCAATTGCACACAAGTAATAAAGCCATACATATACTCTTTGTCCATTTTCACACACGTATGCTAGTATCTTTAAAAGTAAAACATGTATCATTTTTTGTTATACTCATGTTTGAATATTAACTTGTTTCAGATTTAATAGATGACTACCATATCCAATATTTAATTATATGAACTTAGAATGAATTTTGTTCTTATGTATGACATTTTATACAAATTAAAAATCATATATACTTCTATAAGTAGTTTCTTAGGATTTTTATGCGAATGTTAGTTTTAATGTAGATGCTGATTAGGTCAAAATGGTGGGTCGAGTAGCAATGCTACTAATATAAGGAAGGAAAAGAAATTCAGGGATCTAAGAGAGGGCAAGTACCTCCATTGGCCCCAAGAATATTGTCAATTTGAACAACTCTCATTGAGCTGATATACCCTGAGAAAAAGCATGTGATGATTGGCACTCCCTTGGTCATCTCCCCACCTTTCTATATATCAAGTAGAGTAGGCCCTGTCTTGATTCTTATCTGTCTTTCTGGGATGATGATAAGGAGGATTTTTGATTTGGAAAACAATTAGTACCCATCCTGGGGATTGACATTGCCCTCATTCTTGGATTGCAGGCCACTAGTAATCAATTGGAACTGTAGAGAGAAGGGAAGGTCAAATCGGACCTTATAACTCAATATTTTGGCGGTGACCATAAAAAGGCAACCAAGGATGGTATGAAGGGAAAAGCTAAAAGCTATTGTTGGAAAGCCTAGGAAGCAAGATGCAAAGAATTTTACTAAGTTATGGGTGCTTTTTGATTTTGTGACTATCCTCTTCCTAATAATACACTACTTCATTAATTGTTACATCTTTTCTTGTCCAGTGAGTTTATATTTTGCAGACTTGGGTCCTCATGACAGGCCAGTATTTTTGCCAACTCAGAAGTAGGACCTAAATCTTCATTGCTAAATATTTCCTGTCATGGAGAGTGGATAGCTTCGTAGACACGGACCATCGATTGGGACTATATGACCACCTTCCCTTTTTCCTTGTCTAATCTCTGATTGTCCAATATATCAACAAAAGCCTCAAGCCAATTCTCTCTCTTTCTGGAGTTTCTTCTCCAAACTTCTTTATACCGGCTCTTTTTTAACTTCCCGGAATTTATAATAAAAAGGAAATAGGAAGACGAGCTTCTTGACGAAAGTGCCATTAACTTCATCTTGGAGGATTAAGTGAAAAGTGTTGAAGCGGTTGCCAAGTAACTTAACTCGATTTTATTTACCCAAAAAATGAAGAAATAAACAAACTGGTAATCACCAAAGCCATTAGCTCTAACAATTTGGTTCACGTCTTCGCACTCAAAAAAAGAATCACAAAAAAGGAAAGATTTTCTTCAATGAAGCCGATGAATGGAGACCAAACCGTATAGGTTCATGCCGTCAAAGTTCTCATACATTCAACTCTCTCTCCCTCTCACTCTCTCTCTCTCGCACGTACACCCACACACATATTTAAATAAACGTAAAAGAATAATGAGCTCCAGATCAAACTCATGAGAACAGTGGTTAAAATATGATCACCCAAATTACATTGGTTCAAATTTCTCTACATATCATTCTATTATAATTCTAAATTTCTGTATAAAATATGCACATCTCTTGCCAACCCCGTTACTCGCTCCCAGGTACTAATATAATGCAAGAAGAAGAAAATATGGGATGAAACGGAACAAAGTCATTTATATCATCATGCTCTTTTTATTTCTTCCCCTAGTGACCCAGACATAGGCGAGGATTATCACAATGCTGGTGGTCGTGAGCCCAATAAGTATCACATGACCTCCCAATATCTTCTTCCTCGAGCACTGGTGATTCTTGATTACTTGCTGCTGCTTGCTCTCCCCCAACTCCCTGCAATGGGGGGTTACACCGATGGAAGGTCCAGTGGCCTCCTCAGGCCCGCCGAGCTCCAACTCTACCACTTCGCCCTCCATAGGCCTCAGCCGAGCCATTTCCAGATTGGCGATGAGAACAAGAAAGACCAACCAAAAGAGAAGCAAGCGAGCCATTGATGGAGATGTGGACATGGAGCTCAAGGACCCTGAACAAATCTCTTGGCGCAAAAAGTAGAGCTTCATGGCCTTACATATAAGGCGTGGGTATCTGATGAATCTTGTGACTTCCAATGTGAACTGTGCAGTGATTCAAACTTGATTGTGGTATGACTTGCTTCTCATTAATGTCAACGCGGTGAGATCTCCTATATGTAACAAAAAAGCACTGGAGCCCAATTGATAGCAAAAAACGGCTATGGGGTGCATGCGACTCTACGATGGAAAGAGACGTACCACAATAGTTGGCTATCTGTGCTCTCTCTTCTGTGCATCACAACGTACCAATCACATACAAATAATGGCAGAGTCTAGTCTTTTACCTTTGTAGTTCTTGGGGTAGGTGGGTGTAAATTTATATTGTTGCCAGTCGAGGAATAGAGGCGAAACCCTTGGCATTAACGAGTGAGAATTTGTTCCATTACTATCGTTAGAATAGAACTAATTAGAAACGCCTAAAGAGGATAGGGACGCGGTGAACGCGGTGAAATATTGGGCATTCGGTGGAAAGGGAAATTTGTGGGAGGAGAAAGATTGGGGAAAGATCAAGCTACTGATTCAAAGAAATGGGTTTGGTGAGACAATTACGAGGTTGAAATGGTCTAGTTCTCCACCTTAGGCTTGTGTATTTTCTTTTTTTTTATTTTGGCAAATATACTTGCTTAAATTTATGCATTTAAATATGAATTCTAGGGTTTTGCATTGTTGTGAGTAGTTCAATTGAAATATATTTTTTTTACATAGATTAGAGACCAATGGCAATAAGCTAGCTTGTTTTCAATTGGCATTGCTTCAATCCACACTATGAATATGTGCCGGCCATTATGATTGCTAAGTTTGCATTTCTACAGCTAAAACTATGGTAAGTTCTGGATTTCCAAAGCCCCATTTCTACAGCTTGACAGAACAATGTTGCATGCCTATCAAAAGTAGAAGTAGATGGACTATTTATAAATGCAGGAGAACTTTATTCTTACGATTTGTTTTTATTTTTTTTTATGCAGTGTCATGTGTGAGGGCCAGATATGTCACTTAAAATTCCCTTGAAAAGTATCCCATATGCCCATGGATGCCAAATGGAGTAGGCTAGATGTGATTCGCAAATCACAACGCAGTTCTTGCAGGTTTGAGTTTGCATAGAATTTCGTGTGCAAGTGTGTCTTAAGGAAGGCTCCAGGAGCACCAGGTTGGAGATATAAAGTGCGTCAGAGGCCTCAGAGATGGCTTGGGTTGGGAAATGCAAGCTTACAGTGCTTATAGTAGAGCGCAAATAAAATTCCTAGGCAACATAAGATGGAATTATCATTAGGTACCTGAACAAGACATACTGATGCTAAATACACTAGTTTTGGGCCCACGCAATGCACATAGTTAACTTTAAGGAGCATTTTATGGTTTGCTATTATCCAGCTAGAAAGAAACACCCCTATTATGATCATGTCAAGGCACTGAAAAAGACTAGCATCATAGAGATGTTTTGAAGGAACCCCTGATAGCATCCTGACATTGCGAGATGACTTTAACAGTTTTGACTAAAACCCTCCCTTTGGGGGCAACATAAGAAACATAAAGTTGTAATGCTCATTTTTTGTAGGAAATATGACAAGAAAAAATGGTGACAATGATGCTCTAGTGGAACTTCCAAGAAAATTTTGTGGATGAAAAAGCTTCTAATTATGCTAATGGCATCGTAATGGATATATGGCAACACAAACATGTTAAAGGAATTACACATTGTCCTTCGACAGTCAAGATAATGGATTCCCACTCCCAAAAACAGCTTATTTTCTACCAAACCATTCACTCAGAGCTTATCTACAATCTTTGGCTAACAAACATGACATCAAGTAGGGCTGCCAAAACATTGGTTCGATACACAAGAAACCAGCAGTTCAGGACCATAGATTTTCTGCGTTTTGGCCACAACCTTGGATCAAAGCCCCCTGAAAAACTATTCTGGGAATCTTCAATTTAAAGCAGCTCTCTCATAACTCAAAAGTTTATTCCTTAACTAAGCAATCAACACTATTCATCTTAAGAAGAAATTCAGAAGATGACAAGCCCAATAACAAGCTCCCTCAGAAATGGGGATCTAAAGATTTCTCTGATCTTGGCACCACCATCAAATTGGACTGGGGCTCTGCAGCCAAAAGCCGATGTTCCCATAAGCAAAATAACTTAATGTCAATAAGGCATTTATTGCTATTTAAGAAATCAATGTCAAGAAACTAATTTCACTCACTGGCATCCAGGATTTCAAAAATTCTGATAGATTGGGAGGAGGAAAAGTACTAATACAAGGCATTTAGTATATAACAACTAAATATTTAGTCAGGTATATGCAGCCTGCTGCTCAATGTACAAATGATACACTATCAACTGATGAGATATGAAATACATAAAAATCATTGCAGCACATGACCTTCACACCTGTAATTATGCAGTTTTCCTGAGCAGTAAAGCTGATATATAACAGAGGGCTGAGTCAATGGAGGACAACGAAACAATGAGAAAAGCAACAAGAATGAGGGTTAGGGAAGCTGTCTTCACCTACAAGAAAACCCAAACTTATCGTATTAGAAAGCAATTGGGAATTCTCCCAGATTTGGAGTTCCAGATACATGTTAACTGAATAAAGTTTTAGGACAAAAACTGCATCATGAGAGGCTTTAATTTCAAAAAATTCCACAAATATCAAAATTAGAGTCACATCTACTAACTGACTAAAAGATAGTATACATCATAGATAATAAAGAGACTAGCAAACATATATGACAGATGTTTGCTTGACAACTAGATCCAGCAATATGAGTCTGGCAGGAGCATCATTCTCACTGAAAGTTTTGGAACTTAACCATTCTGGAAGAAGATCAATGCAAGGTTTTGCTATCATTTCCAGTCAAAATAATCAAATATACAGCATATTTCCTTATCAATAATTTCATCCCATGCTTATTATTAGAGGTGTACCAATTGTGTAGCCAATCACTAATTTGCCAACATGTCTGTAATTCCTTGAACAGGTTTCATTTAGGACTTCTTCACTTCTCAGGGTTAGTCAAGTTAAACACTAGAAATAGCTATAAAATGGTCGACATCATATCACATGAAGGAAAAGATAAATGGCCCATGCAGTTGCATAGCTTGTGCCCAAGCACTGTAGCATCATGGCAAAGTGCAATTGCTAAGGTGGTTTCTCTAGTGTATGAAAGTAATCTGTACAGCATAAAATTGACAAATATTCCTGGATAATAAAAAACGGAAGCAAGTTCTAAAAGATGCTATTGAAAGTTAATCTGAGACTTCTAGTTCAGATTGCTTGTGGGAAAGGAAGGAAAAATGTATGGGAAAGCCTGTAACTACAAATGGAAGACACCTGATCATACTTGAGCAAAGCTTGTTTAAGGCAGTAATGCAAGAAAGGTCTTTCAAGATAACTTTAGGTCACATACCCTTGCAGATCCAATGGGCCAAGAAAAAGGAGTATCATAATTGTGATATGGTAAATCAAAACACTAGACCAATGTCGGCGGAACTGGTACCGAGCACCGTACCAGTTGCCCGTGGGACGAGTCGGTACGGGCCCGCGTCATGCTGTGCCGGGCCTGTAGCATGACGCGGGCCTGTACCGACGCATATTCTATGGCAGGGGAGAGGGAGAACGAGAGAGAAAAAGAGAGAGTGAGAGAGAGCAAGGGGGGAGGGAGAGGGAGAAGAGGAAAGAGAGAGGCTAGCTAGGGCCGGTTGGCGGAAGCCGGGGAGCCTCCACACGGAGGAGGCGGAGGTTGGAGAGACGCGGAGGTGGGGCTCCGCCTCCGGTTTCCTATTTCACTCGAAGCAGGACCTCGGAGGGGGGCCTTTTTATTTTTGAGTTTTTTAAGTTGAAGTCAGCAAATCCTTTTTTTAATTTAAAAAAAAAATAAGTAAAAGAGGCCCCCTTCGGGCTCCTATTTCGAATGAAACTGGGGACCGGAGGCAAATCCCCACCTCTGCATCTCCCTGGCCTCCACCTCTGTTCGGAGGCTCCCCGGCCTCCGTCTGGCCCTGGCCGGCCTCTCCCTCTCCCTCTCCCTCCCTTCCCCGCTCTCTTTCCCTTTTCCTCTTCTCCTTCCCCTCCGGCGAGGTGTCTCGGTTTCAATTGCGGAATCGTCTCGATCCGCCGCCGGTACGGCCCGGAACACCCCGAATTGGACGGTTCGGGACGGTTCCGCAGACCTTGCACTAAACACATAGGCGTATTACAAACTGGTATGTTCATACCTATTGCAATACAGTTTGCTATAGTTCAAACTCTGAAAAGACTGAAGGTTTATCTGAATCGATAAGATCACGAGTTAAATTTTAGTGTTGCCTTATTTGGTGAAGACTGAGGCAGCTAGCATGCATAAGATTTCAACTTGGGATCAGGAATGTTGGGACGCTAGAAATAAGGCTTCCGGTAGTTAGTAAACAACATGGATAAGAGGTGGAAGGTGTTCTTGGGATCTCTCAATGTGGGAAGTCGCAAATTGATATAAATCCCATATAGATGGGACAGTGCATAGACTTTTAAACCATATCACATGTTTATTAGTCTTCTATTATGGAGCAAATGGTTTAGTACTTTTGCTTAGGAATTTGAAATGGAATTGATTCCAATGGCCACCTTCCTTGACAGTTGACACAAATTTGATATATATTCAAATATACTCAACTCATCTAACCCTTATTTCAAAACTAGTTGGGACCGGCTATAATGCTAATTTATTCAACTACCTAGAATGTATTTTCTAATCTTACCCCCATCAAATTGAGTTCATTTGTAGGTAGTGGATTTTGAATTATGAAGTCAAATTTGTATGAAGTGGACCAATGAACCAAGTAATATAGGGTAAGGCCCCATAGGTCAGAACTCCAACAATAGCTCAGGCTCTGTCATCAGTTGGACATGGACCTAAGCTCACAATGATGTAGCCAAGCTCTAGCCCAAGTTAACAATTTTTTTTTTAAGTGAAGAAGTAATACTATATCTAGCATCAAACTAAAATCTAACTTATATCATCCAGCCTCTTCTACTTGTTTACATCCCTTTTCCCTTAATCATTTCGATTCACAGATCCTTAGTTTCACCATCTTCTCCTTGCTTCACTGCACTTCTAAGATGTCTCCCACCTTTGCTTCTTCCCCATCCTCGCCTTCACCACATCCTCTTGTTCTTGATTGGCGCTAAATTCATCAACATGCTCCCCTTCATCATCCTCCACTGCACCGCTAAATTCAGTAGTGTCCTCTCTTTACCATCACTGGTACTTGGCCATAGCAATGCGTGTCCCACTACAACACAACATGATATGCATGTCCCCTGTATCCTTCTCAATGACATGCATCCTCTATCATCACTCCAATGCGCTAAGCCCCAAACGATCTGATCATATAATTAGATGGTGTTGACCTAAAAGGTTTGATTTTGATGATACAAAATGTCTGAGTAAGAAGTCTACTAATCACTTGCTTGGAGTGTACTATAATGCTCTCAAAAAGCCAAGAAGACATCAATCTATAACTCTTGATGTGGAAGAATGAAACTGAAAATTATAAAGTTCTGCACAAGAGGAGTCGACCCCAAGAACACTATGAGCTGACCCCTGAACATTCACAGGCAAAAACAAAAGACTTCATCTTTGGGCAGTTTCAAGAGTCGGCCCCAGAATATACACGAGTCGCTTTGGCACTGGCACGCTTTCACAAGTCGACCCTTGAATTAGACAAGTCGACCCAGAACAGTCTCAATAGGAAGATAAAAGGAGGCAAAAGTTTATACTTTCACGAATCGACCCATAAAAATAACAAGCCGACTCCTATTGAACAAGAGTCGACCTTAGAATGGCCATAGACAAAAGACAGAAAGTAGCCAAAATCAGCATGTTATTGAGTCGACCTTGGAACCAAATAATAGAAGAGTCAACCTCACAATGATCACAGACGAAAGATAGAGTGCAACAAAAACAACTGCTATCACTAGTCGACCTCTGAAGCTCACAAGTGGATCTTTGAAAAAGTCAATTCGACTCGTCTGCACCTGACAATAGTAATGGCTAGTTTTTCTGTAAATCAAAATAGCCGTTTTCGCCTCCAACAGCTCTTTCAGCCTGTCTAATGGCTAGAAACATCTTCTAACCACTTCTTGATAATATAAATGCATGGGAACGACAGAAGGAAGACAAGAACAATAAGAAAAAGATTTAAGCATAAGGGAAAGAGAGAAAAGAAAAGAAAGAAAAACTTCAAGTGCATTCAGTGAGAGCCAAAAGAGCACATTTTTCATTGTCAGAGAGAGTTGGTGAAGAGCATTAAAGTTCATTCAAAGCCAACCAACTGCTTCCAAAGCTCCATTGAATCTTTGTATATTTGTCTTTAAGGAGTTGTAATTTTTTTTGTTACTTATCTTCCTCATACTCTATCGTAACAAGTTTCAGAGATTGAAACTTGAAAAAAAGATCCATCCAAACCTGGAATTGGATTGTGTTAAGCCTAGGAAAGACTTGGTGGTTGTTTTGGTTGATTTACAGTAAAAATTTATTAGGTTGGTTGTGAGCTAGGTCAAAACAATCGTACTGTAATTTTGGAGATATTATAGTAAAAATTTCTAGGAAGGATTTCTTAGAAAATGGATGTAGGCGCAGGGTTGGCACCGAACCATTATAAATTCTTGTGTTTGTGGTGATTGATTTGTGTGCTTCATTCTCTTGCATTCTTTCTTACTTGTAGCTCATATTTCTAATCACACACATTAAATCTTCATTCCACTGCACCTTAGTTTAAATTTTTGAAAAACCCAATTCACCCTCCCTCTTGAACTGCATAGATGGGTAATAGATGATCAATATTGAAGCTCGCCTCTCTGTTTCACCTTTCTTCTTTCATTCAAAGCATGCCTCGCCTTGGAAGAACAAAGCAACACATGAAGGAAAGAGAAGAAAGGCCGATTTAATCTAGTGACTAGGCAGCATAACCTCCTCCAATGTCCCATCTAATTTACTGTTTAATCCAACTAGGTGGCAAAACGAGAAAAAAAAGAAAAAAATAAACAGAAATAAGTGACGATAGAAGGCAAGGATAGGGCCGGAATCTCACCTTCTCTGCTTCTCCACCTCTGGGCGCCTCTTCCCAGCATCTTTTCCTAAGTCATGTCACTTTCTTGATCTCTTCTATCTTTCCCCCTTCAGCCCTTCTCTATTTTTCCTTTTTCTTTCCGCTGCTTAAGATAGGACAAAGAGGCTTTATTTTTCCTTTTCCTCCTTCACAGGACAAAAGAACGACAGCACCAAGAACTATGAGGTCTCACCTTTCTTTAAGAAAAACTACCACTGTCCCTCGGACATTCTTTCCCCCTATATGGACTTGACCATCCAAACTCCTTCCCCACTTCCTCTCATTCTTCAATGCCATTATTCCACAAGATCATATTGTTACCTTTAGGCTGATATTTGGCATGTTTGTATAACTTTCATCTAGTGCAATTGAAAAAAAAAGGAAAATTTAACATTTCATTTTCCTGTATTGTACTATAAACAATCATTGAAAATCCTTTTCCTAATTTTCTGCTTTAAGAATAGAATGGCTAGTGATGGAAGTGGCAAAGGAAAAGAAACGATGATAATTCAAATGGTGGACCTTTGTAGCAATTTGTTGAAAATATGGGAAAGTTACAATCAGGTGGTGGAAATTGCACATTTTTCATGCAAATTTTGGAAAGCACAATTTAAAGGAACATATTGTTAAGTTAGAGCCATCATCTCTCAAATCATGGAATTATAGTATGGTCAGCTGTTGATGATGAAATGTTAGCCAACTTCAAAAAACTTGATGATATAGCTAAAACAAAGAAAACATTAAAAGAAGTCCTTAGTGGCTTTAACACATCTTTTCTAAATAGAAAAGGGAAGAATAGAAAAGGGAATAACACTCTCTTTAAATATCTCAATGTTTCCATAAAAGATGAGCATGACTCTTTGATTGTTCATGCTTTCTATGCCAATGGCTTGTCATTTATTTGATCAGTCGCCTTATTTCAAAGACATGATAAAGCATGCATGTGACGATTCCTTGGAGGGGTACACTCCAACTTAGGCTTCAAACCACACTTCAATGAGCTAAGAAAACTAAAAAAGAGTGTTGCCCAAGGTGACAAGCCAAGAGGGGGGGGGGTGAATTGGTTTCTTCTTTACTTTAGTGCTTTTAAAACTTTCTTAGTTAACTGCGATGGATGCTTACTTAGGTTATTAGAGTAAGTTAAACTAATGCAAGAATAGAAAGTAAAGCAAGAGAGAATGAAAGCACAAACACAATCCAAACACAACAATATATAGTGGTTCGGTGCTCTCCTTAGCACCTACGTCCACTCCCCAAGCGTACCCTTGGGAATTCACTATAATCTCGCGGATTACAGTTGGATTGTTTTCCGGGCTCACAATCCAAAAACCTTGTTGGTTTTACGGGATCACCAACGAACCTATACAACTTTGGTTTTCCGGGTTCACCAAAAATCTTGTTGGTTTTGCGGGCTTACCAACGAACCTTTACAACTTTGGTTTTCCGGGTTTACCAAAAACCTTTGTTGGTTTTGCGGGCTCACCAACGAACCTTTACAAAGTTTTCAAACAAATGAAAAGAAAAGATTTAAACTCCTAAATGAGCATATAGAACAATATGAGCAATGAAGAAGAGTTAGAAAGAAATTATCGCTTTGAAGTCGCTTGGCTCTTCTTTGTCAAGGAAGCTTCACTCTTCAATGGGGGAAGGAGCTCTTG
The DNA here is from genome assembly GCF_051530095.1 of Phoenix dactylifera. Lineage (NCBI taxonomy): Eukaryota > Viridiplantae > Streptophyta > Magnoliopsida > Arecales > Arecaceae > Phoenix > Phoenix dactylifera. Next base: position 20,548,646 of record NC_143197.1, read on the forward strand.
ATGCCTCTTTGAATCTGCTCAATCCCTTTCTTTGATTTTTGAATGAAGCTCTTGATGAAGAAGATTCGGGCTCTTTGGTTTTCTTGTGTATACTTTGATTTCCCACTCAAAAGTTATTTATTCTGATGAATAGTGCCCTTTTAAATAGTTTTCAACCTTCCTTGGACAAGCCCCATTGGTCAGATTTGAAAAACTAGCCGTTACATGCCTTGGGAAGGACAAAAAGTACATCTGCAGAACTAGCCGTTACTGTTCAGCCCGTGTTTGGGTCGGCTCAACCTGTCCTTGGGTCGACCCAACTTGGCCTTGGGTCGACTCAAACATTCCTTGGGTCGACCCTCTCAGAGAACACAGAAACATGAATTTCAAACTTCCTTCACTTGGGTCGACCCAACCATTCTTTGGGTCGACTCAAAGTTCACTTGGGTCGACTCAACTTCTTCTTGGGTCGACCCTCTCAGTAATTTCAGAGAGCCATTTTCTGTCTGTCTTTCTGTCTTCCATTTGGGTCGACCCTCTCAGGGTTTGGGTCGACTCAAAGTTCACTTGGGTCGACTCAACTTCTTCTTGGGTCGACCCTCTCAGTAATTTCAGAGAACCATTTTCTGTCTGTCTTTCTGTCTTGCCTTTGGGTCGACCCTCTCAGGATTTGGGTCGACTCAAGCTTGGGTCGACTCAACCACTGTGTGGGTCGACCCTCTCAGTAAATCCAGAGAGCATTTTTCCTTTGCATTTTGAGGTTCTTTGGAGGTTGGGTCGACTCATGCCTACCTTGGGTCGACCCAACTCACTGTTCATTTGTGCTGTTTTTGCATGAGTGTGCCAGATGATTCCTTTAAGTCCCGGGGTTGACCCAATCAACCTATGGGTCGACTCAATTCACACTTTGCTGCATTCTCAAGATTAGATCCATCCAAATGAACAAGACCATATATATATTTTCAATTAAACAAATATACTGAGAGTAATGAACTTATAAATGAAGTATCAATTTAACTTATAGCAAGCTCTAGATAATTGCTTGTTAATCATCAAAATAACACTATCATCCTCAATCTCCCCCTTTTTGATGATTACAAAATAAAGAGTATAAGCCTATTGATACTTGTCTTTAAAATCAGTTTATAAAAGGGATTGAATTTCTGAATTTCAGCTTTTCATATATATAAGTGAAATCTCCCCCTATATTATTCAAAATTTGCCAATTTGACTTTTTGAATGGCTCCCCCTTTCATTTATAATTCATTAGCAATGAAACTTCAAAAATTTGAGATAAAATATGAGTTTCAGCTTATGTATCGGGGTGAGAGAGGAGCGTGCCAAATTTTGAATTTATATGTGCCAAATTCTGAATTATGATAGAAATTTTTGATTTGATGGTTTTTATTGTTACAAATTGCTCCCCCTTAGATATATAAGCTTTCTTATATGATTTTCAATTTGTTTGCCCATTTATTTCTCTTTTTTTCTTTTCATAACTTCTTTACTCACTCTTTCTCATAAAATTAATATTTTTGTTTTTAAACACTATCTTTGCTTCTCCCAAAATCAATACTCTTTCTTTTCTCGAAGTGAATACTCTATCTTTTCTTCTCCCCCTTTATATACTCTTTTCTTCTCGTTTCCTTTATATACTCTTTCCTTCTCTTCTCCCCCTTTTTGTTATCATCAAAAAACATATATATGGGAAAAGATGCAATAAAGAACAAACTTCAGACTTCATTGATCAAAATAGGAACATTTTCATACAATAATGCCCAAAATAAAGATAAGTACAATGTTCCTCAATCAAGATTTAAAGATATAAGGCAAAAGCAAAATACATATGAGAAAAAGCAAGATACATATGAGAACTAGATTTCTAGCCTAGGCTCTAAACATAGATACTAAGATCAGCCTAGGGAGAATCTAATGGCTGGGATCTAGTCCTCATCCTCCTAGCATACGTGGCGAGGGGAGGTCGAGCCTGGTGAGACTGAGTCTGGCGTGGAGCACGTCGAGCTGGATGACTCTGTGCCGATATCTCTGACTCAGCAGCCTGTGGCACAGATGGTCCATGTGTCTCCCTCTCTCTCCGGAGTGCTCCAATCTGCTGCCTCAGATCACTGATATCAGCAGACATGACATCCAACCGGACGTCTAATCGGCTCGTGAGCCCGTCAGTAATAGTCCTCGCCTGAGCTGACATGAGCTCTGTCATCCTGCTCCAGAAGTCATCCGTATCTGTCGGAGGAGCAGATGACGATGGTCCAGCCTCTGAGGGTGCAGTAGGATGATCCATAGGCTCCTCATCCTCACCCTCTGGTGCCTCTCCCTCTGGTGCTTCACCCTGAATGCCTGCACCAGTATGTATCCACTGCCCGTTCACTTTCTCATAACCCATGCGTATGAGTGACCGTGCAGTGTACGTGTCTGTGGGTTGCAGATTCTTGAATGCTTCCTCCTCGAGAGGTAACCCGTGCTGACGGAAGATCAATGTAAGTATCATGCCATAAGGCAATGATACCCTGTTGCTGCTTATTACCTTTCTCATTTGCCTCAATATCATGGCCGGAAGATTTAGGGGAATCCCCCTAATCATGCACTCCATAACTGCAAGATCTCGTTCTGAGATGAGATCGAATCTCCCGGTCTTCGGAAATAAAATTCTATTTATCATATTAAGCAACAACCTCATCTCGGCGGAAAGAGAACTAGCTATTACCTTCTGAGAGAAATCGAAGTTCTCATTTTCCATGATCAGCTGAAGAGCTCTCATTTTGTTATCTGATCTTTCCGGAATAGCTCCCGTGCAAGGTAGGTGTAGAAGCTCACTCAAGCTCTCCTCGGATACACGGATCCGAACCCCTCTAACATCTGAAACAAGCCCTCCCATACCAGTCTTGAGGAAGGCGTAGAATTCTTGGACTAACCCGGGGTATATCACCACATCAAGGGAGCAAAGATACTCCCATCCTTGTCTTTGGATCCATTCCCAAATTCGAAATCCTTCTTGGTTGAAAAACTCCGAATGGATCCTTCTTCCGGTAGTAACCGGCCTACCCGCAAATCTTGCAAGGAGCACTGAGGGGGAAGGAGGGACCTCCGCACGTGCCTCACGCGGTGGAGACACGGGAGAAGGCTCGGTAGGGCGCCTTTCCTCTTGTTGGACTCGGCTCACTCTTCCGGATCTTTTGGCTACGGCTCGTTTGGGACCCATTTCTCCAAGATCTTAAAGAAATCTACTGTTTGGAGGAGTCTAGTGGAGATTGGAGAGTGGGGACAAGGATTTTCGGAAGAAGACAAAGGGCAAACAGTGCCCTAGATGAGCTCTCGGGCCCCCTTTTAACAGTGGGGTCCCGACGTTGGGTCGACTCAAGAATTTTCTTGGGTCGACTCAACGTTGGGTCGACCCTTGTTCTGGGTTGGGTCGACCCAAGTGCAGAACTTGGTTTTCTCTCCTTTTTTGCTTCTAAAAAGTTTTCCTCGCTTTTAATCCTTATAAGCTCCTTATGGGACATTGATACATGAGTGAGAAATTTATAGACAACAAATTTGACTCATGTTTCATGGGATTTTTGAAGTTAGAAGAATGTATCATGAGACTACTAACTTCCTTTCATATTCATTCAATAAAAGGATCACATATACCTAATTCCCTTCTGAGCATACAGAATCTATCTTCACTCAGTGGTTTTGTGAATATATCGGCCAATTGTTTTTCCGTGCATATATGCTCAATGCATACATTTCCATTTTGCACATGATCCCTAATGAAATGGTACCTTATTTCTATGTGTTTGGCCTTAGAGTGCTGAACTGAATTTTTAGTGAGATTGATAGCACTCGTATTGTCACACTTAATAGGAATATTTTCTAGTTTAACACCATAGTCCTCTAGTTGTTGCTTGAGCCATAATACTTGAGCACAACAGCTACCAGCAGCTATGTATTCAGCTTCGGCTGTGGATAGTGCTACTGAATTCTGCTTTTTACTAAACCATGATACTAAATTGTTTCCTAAGAATTGGCATGTGCCACTTGTGCTCTTTCTATCTAATTTGCATCCGGCAAAATCTGCATCTGAGTATGCGAGCAAATCTAGACATGAGTCTCTCGAGTACCATAATCCAATGGTGGTGGTTCCTCTTAAATATCTAAGGATCCTCTTAACTGCACTTAAATGTGACTCCTTAGGATCCGATTGATATCTAGCACATATCCCTACACTAAATACAATGTCGGGTCTACTAGCCGTAAGATAGAGCAAGGATCCAATTAGTCCTCTATAGAGCTTAATATCTACACTTTTCCCTTTTTCATCCTTGTCTAGCTTATTAGTGGGATTCATTGGAGTGCCAATTCCCTTATGATTTTCATTACCAAACTTCTTCAGTATTTCCCTTGTATACTTAGTTTGATGAATGAAAATACCTTCTTTGGTTTGTTTGATTTGTAATCCTAAAAAGAAGCTTAATTCTCCCATCAAACTCATCTCAAATTCTCCATGCATTAAATCAGCAAATTCTTTGCATAGAGTATCGTTAGTGGCACCAAAGATTATGTCATCTACATATATTTGTACCACTAGTAGATTTTTGTCCTTTCTTTTGAGAAATAGAGTTTTATCTACATTTCCTCTACAAAAGTCATTATCAATGAGAAACTTACTTAGTCTATCATACCAAGCCCTAGGTGCTTGCTTTAATCCATATAATGCCTTATGCAATTTAAACACATGATTTGGTAATTCATGATTTTCAAATCCTGGAGGTTGTTCTACATATACTTCCTCTTCAATAATACCATTTAAAAATGCACTCTTCACATCCATTTGATATAATTTAAAGTCCATAAAGCATGCAAATGCTAGAAGTAATCTTATAGCTTCTAATCTAGCTACAGGAGCAAACGTCTCATCATAATCTATTCCTTCTTCCTGATTGTATCCTTTAGCTACAAGTCTAGCCTTATTTCTTATAACTACTCCATTTTCATCTAATTTATTTCTAAATACCCATTTTGTTCCAATTACTGAATTATGCTTTGGTCTTTCAGTTAATGTCCATACATTACTTCTTTTAAATTGATTTAATTCCTCTTGCATGGCATTTATCCAGTTAGTATCTTTTTCAGCTTCTTCATAAGTTTTAGGTTCTAATTGTGAAACAAAAGCAAGATAATCATTTAAATTCCTAAGAGAAGATCGAGTTCTTACCCCTTGAGATGGATCACCAATAATTAAGTCTTTGGGATGTCCATGTGCATACCTCCATTCTTTTGGCACGTCTTGGGGTTGTGGTGGCAGGCAATCTTCTCCCTTATCTTGATTTGGCACGTCATCTATATTCAACTTTTCAAAGTCTATAATTCCTGTATCATCATCAACAATACTTTCTTTCCTAGCAGACTCACTATCAGACTCATCAAATATAATATTGACCGACTCTTCCACTACTAAGGTTCTTTTGTTGAATACTCTGTATGCCTTGCTAGATGTGGAGTATCCTAAGAAGATACCTTTATCTGACTTGGCATCAAATTTACTTAAGTCCTCCTTGCCATTATTTAAGATAAAACATCTACATCCAAATACTTTAAAATATTTTGCAGTTGGTTTCCTATTGTTCCAAAGTTCATAAGGAGTTTTCCTAGTTATAGGTCGTATTAAGACTCGATTTAGAATATGGCAAGAAGTGTTTATAGCTTCAGCCCAAAAGTACTTTGGAAGATTTGACTCGCACAACATTGTGCGTGCCATTTCTGCCAATGTCCTATTTTTCCTTTCAACAACCCCATTTTGTTGAGGCGTTCTAGGTGCTGAAAATTGATGTGATATTCCATTTTTAGTGCAGAATTCCTCGAAGTGTTGATTTTCAAATTCCGTGCCATGATCACTTCGAATTGCTACCAATGTGAGTTTCTTTTCATTTATGATTTTATTGTATAGTTTCAAAAATTCTGAAAATGCTTCATTCTTATGTGCCAAAAATAAAACCCATGTGTACCTTGAAAAATCATCTACAATAACTAGTCCATACTTCTTCCCTCCTAGACTTGTAGTTCTAGTAGGTCCAAATAAATCCATATGTATGAGTTCAAATGGTCTAGTTGTTGAGACTACATTTTTCGATTTGAAGGATGACTTAGTTTGTTTTCCCAATGAACATGGTCCACATATTTTGTCTTTTTCAAAAGTCAATTTTGGCACATCTTTTATTAACTCCTTCTTAACTAGTTTTGATATTAATTCCATACTAGCATGTCCTAGTCTTCGATGCCAAAGCCAACTAGTTTCATTTTTCTTTTCTTCATTAGTAATTAAGCATAAACCATTTTTCTTGCCTAATTCTTGAAGATCTACTAAATAAATATTCCTTTGCCTTTGTCCTACAAGTACAATACTATTATCTTTAGGATTTGTGATTATACATACAGATGCTTCAAATGTAACTTTAAATCCTTTATCACAAAACTGACTTATGCTAAGAAGATTATGTTTCAAACCTTTAACTAATAAGACATTTTCTATAAAAACAGATGGAGCAATGAAAATTTTACCCTTTCCAATGATATACCCTTTACCATTGTCTCCATAGGTTACTACTCCACCATTCTTTGGTTCCAAGGTGACAAATTGATCTTCGTCACCAGTCATGTGTCTTGAACACCCGCTATCTAGATACCAACGTTTTTCAACTTTGTCAGCTGCAAGACACACCTGCAATCAAAATCAAGAAGAAACTTTAGGTACCCAAACTAAGTTGGGTCCTTTAGGGTTAGTACTCCATGTTCCTTTTGGAACCCAAACTTTTTTGAATTTTATCTTTTGATTATTACTTGATTTGTTTTGACTAGACTTTCTAAAGTTACATTCATATGCTCTATGTCCTAACTTATTGCAATAATAACAAGTAATATTTTCATTTTTAGCTTTTACAAAAATATTCTTTAATAATTTTTGTTTCCTATTTGTTTTATATCCTAAACCGGCCTTATCATATACAGCTTTTTGGCTATCAAGAATCAAATTTAATTTGGTAGAACTAAGAGTAAATTTATCTACCAAAGTTTTATATTTTTCAGCATCTTCTTTTAACTTAATATTTTCAGCAATTAAGTTCTTGGTTTCATTTTCAAGTTTCCTACTTAATGTTTCGTAGTTATGAGACAGTTTTATCTTATCTTTAATGAGAGATTGATTTTCTTCTTTTAGAGCTTTGTTTTTATTAATTACCTTTTTATGTTCTTCCATGAGTTCTAAAAATGCATCATGTAATTCATCAACAGTAAAATCGCAGTCAAGTTCAGAATCTACCTCATCGTCATTGGCCATATGACATATTTGGGCCGTGTCTTGATGATCTTCGTCCTCCGAACTTGATTCCTCACTCTCACTCCAATCGGCCATAAAATTCTTCTTTTTCAATTTTCTTGCCATCCACTTCAAATCTGGGCAATCTATCTTATAATGCCCGGGTTTGTTACACTCATAGCAAATGGGAGTTTCTTTCTCCTTTTCTTTGTCCTTACCCTTTTCTTTGCTTGAGTTACCTTTAATGAAGGGCTTCTTTTTATGGAATCTATTCTTACCTCTCATGAATTTTCTGAATTTTCTCCCAAGCACTGCCATCCCTTCTTCATCAATATCTTCATCATCATTTGAATCTTCCGATTCAGTTTGTTGTCTAGGGGTGGTAGTCTTTAGGGCAATAGGCTTTCTCCTCTTGACCTCATCTTCTGAATTTTGCCTCATTGTCAACTCATAGGTCATGAGTGATCCTAGAAGCTCCTCTAACTGCAGTGTGTTGAGGTCCTTTGCTTCTTGAATAGCGGTTACCTTGGCCTCCCAATTCCTTGGTAGAGACCTGAGAATTTTACGCACCAAATCAGAGTTAGAATAAGACTTTCCTAAACTCTTAAGCCCATTTATAATATCAGTAAAACGAGTAAACATATCAGTTATGGACTCAGTAGATTCCATTTTAAACAGTTCATACTTGTGTACTAATATGTTTATCTTAGACTCCTTAACTTGATTGGTCCCTTCATGTGTGACCTCAAGTCTATCCCAAATTTCTTTGGCGGTGGTGCAAGTGGATATTCTATTAAATTCATTTACATCTAAAGAGCAGTAAAGTATATTTACAGCTTTTGCATTTAACTGTGCTAATCTTCTATCATTTTCATTCCAATCCATTTCTGGTTTGGGTATGATAGTGCCCTCTATGTTAAGTGTGGGTGTGTGAGGTCCTCTAGTGATGATTTGCCATAGTTCATAATCTGAAGCTTGAATGAATATCCTCATTCTGGCTTTCCAATATGTGTAGTTTGTGCCATTAAATAGAGGAGGTCTATTTGTGGATTGTCCCTCACTCATTGCACATCCCACTTGGGTTGTCATGATCTTTAACTCTTGATTGTTAGATCAATGAGTACTATTAGAGCACCTTGCTCTGATACCACTTGTTGCCCAAGGTGACAAGCCAAGAGGGGGGGGTGAATTGGTTTCTTCTTTACTTTAGTGCTTTTAAAACTTTCTTAGTTAACTGCGATGGATGCTTACTTAGGTTATTAGAGTGAGTTAAACTAATGCAAGAATAGAAAGTAAAGCAAGAGAGAATGAAAGCACAAACACAATCCAAACACAACAATATATAGTGGTTCGGTGCTCTCCTTAGCACCTACGTCCACTCCCCAAGCGTACCCTTGGGAATTCACTATAATCTCGCGGATTACAGTTGGATTGTTTTCCGGGCTCACAATCCAAAAACCTTGTTGGTTTTACGGGATCACCAACGAACCTATACAACTTTGGTTTTCCGGGTTCACCAAAAACCTTGTTGGTTTTGCGGGCTTACCAACGAACCTTTACAACTTTGGTTTTCCGGGTTTACCAAAAACCTTTGTTGGTTTTGCGGGCTCACCAACGAACCTTTACAAAGTTTTCAAACAAATGAAAAGAAAAGATTTAAACTCCTAAATGAGCATATAGAACAATATGAGCAATGAAGAAGAGTTAGAAAGAAATTATCGCTTTGAAGTCGCTTGGCTCTTCTTTGTCAAGGAAGCTTCACTCTTCAATGGGGGAAGGAGCTCTTGATGCCTCTTTGAATCTGCTCAATCCCTTTCTTTGATTTTTGAATGAAGCTCTTGATGAAGAAGATTAGGGCTCTTTGGTTTTCTTGTGTATACTTTGATTTTCCACTCAAAAGTTATTTATTCTGATGAATAGTGCCCTTTTAAATAGTTTTCAACCTTCCTTGGACAAGCCCCATTGGTCAGATTTGAAAAACTAGCCGTTACATGCCTTGGGAAGGACAAAAAGTACATCTGCAGAACTAGCCGTTACTGTTCAGCCCGTGTTTGGGTCGGCTCAACCTGTCCTTGGGTCGACCCAACTTGGCCTTGGGTCGACTCAAACATTCCTTGGGTCGACCCTCTCAGAGAACACAGAAACATGAATTTCAAACTTCCTTCACTTGGGTCGACCCAACCATTCTTTGGGTCGACTCAAAGTTCACTTGGGTCGACTCAACTTCTTCTTGGGTCGACCCTCTCAGTAATTTCAGAGAGCCATTTTCTGTCTGTCTTTCTGTCTTCCATTTGGGTCGACCCTCTCAGGGTTTGGGTCGACTCAAAGTTCACTTGGGTCGACTCAACTTCTTCTTGGGTCGACCCTCTCAGTAATTTCAGAGAACCATTTTCTGTCTGTCTTTCTGTCTTGCCTTTGGGTCGACCCTCTCAGGGTTTGGGTCGACTCAAGCTTGGGTCGACTCAACCACTGTGTGGGTCGACCCTCTCAGTAAATCCAGAGAGCATTTTTTCTTTGCATTTTGAGGTTCTTTGGAGGTTGGGTCGACTCATGCCTACCTTGGGTCGACCCAACTCACTGTTCATTTGTGCTGTTTTTGCATGAGTGTGCCAGATGATTCCTTTAAGTCCCGGGGTTGACCCAATCAACCTATGGGTCGACTCAATTCACACTTTGCTGCATTCTCAAGATTAGATCCATCCAAATGAACAAGACCATATATATATTTTCAATTAAACAAATATACTGAGAGTAATGAACTTATAAATGAAGTATCAATTTAACTTATAGCAAGCTCTAGATAATTGCTTGTTAATCATCAAAATAACACTATCATCCTCAAAGAGGTTGCTCGTCAAAGCAATCAAGCAATCATTGACTTGCAAGGGAGTGTCGTTTGTTAGTGATGGGTGGATGGATTCAAATAAAGAGTGAAGCTTGATAAACTTCATGGCGGCATTCGAAAATGGGCCAGTGTTTTTGAAAGCAATAGATGCAACTGATCAAATAAAGAATGTGGAACATCTAGCAAGGTTGCTTATTGAAGTCATCAATGAAGATGGGCCTACAAATGTGATACAATCAAATATGGACAGGCCATGCTTCAGGCAGCTGCTATAAGAGTTGAAGCAAAATATCCTACTATCTTTTGGACACCTTGTGTCACGCATACTCTTTAATTTTTCATTGAAAGCTAATTGCATACTGGATCAAGGCTCAAGTAAAAGGTCTGAACAATTAGAATGGATTGGTCAAATTGATGAGAATGTGAGAATGATTAAAAATCTTTTGTGATTAATCATAGTTTGCTAAGAACAATATATAATAAATATTCAAAATTGAAGCTTCTTGGAGATATCAAAAGTAGATTTGCTTATACACTTATTCTTGTGAAACAGATTCATGTTGTAACTTCAGTCTTGCAATAAATGGTGATTGATGAAAATTGGAGGTTCTACAAAAACAATGACATCAAAAAACACAAAAATCAAAGAACTCTTGGTTAGTGGTGACACGTCGTGGGATAAGGTTGAATATTTTTGGACCGCTGAACCAACTTTTTCTATGTTACAGGACTGTATCACTGACATACCCATGCTTCACAATGCCTGCTTCTATGATTACATACGTGCAGAAAAGGATTTTCAAGCATGAGAAGGAAAATGTGAACGAAGAAAGTAGTCCTATAATGAAGTATACAAAGTTTTGATCCAAAGATGGACAAAGAGTAGCATGCCACTTCATTGCTTGGCTCATTTCCTCAATCCTAAATATTATAGTGAAGAGTGGATGAATGAAGGAGCTGGTCATCTGCCTCCTCATCTTTATGAACAGATCTCACAAGGGAGAAATGCATGCTTTGATAACCTGTTTTCAAAATGTTCACTTTGCAGTGAAGTTAATGGCTATGGAAATTTTTGTATATCAATGTGGAACTTTTTGGAATTAGCAAGCTCTTCGCACAAGATATTCTTGGATCTCAATTTATGATGGCGCAATCAAGCTTTTAATGCACTAAAACTTGCAAAGCTTGCATTTAAATAATCTTTGTTTTTCTTTTTTTTTCCTCTGTTCTGTAACCCAGTAGGATTCAACAGCATATTAGATTGGGACTTCAGAGTAGTTGGACCACTCGATCACCAGATTGGATCGACCTTTCTCTTTTTTTTCCCTTCTCATGTCTTTTCATTCCTCCAAGGTGAGGCATGTTTTGAACAAAAGAAAGAAGCAAGGCAAAACAAAGAGGGTAAGGCGGGCTTCACTCTTGACCTTCCAATCATATGATCATATGGTTTGGGGGTTAGCATGATGAGGTGATGGGAGAGCAAGTGTGTCATTAAGAAAGATATGCTGGAAATGCGTATCTTGTTGTTTCATGATGGGACATAACAAAAATTTTGCACTGTCAAGGTATCCTTGTTTATTTCATCAATATTGATGCAAACATTTAAACATCAGAAATATGAAGACAAGAAATCCCTATTTGAATTATGTTCCAATAATAAATATCAGAGAAATAAGTGTTACTCTTCAGATTCCTCTTTTTTCCACTGATTTCAGTGCTGTAGTTATTTCTTGGAAAAGATCAATATTGTACAAAGTTGCCAAGTTAGCAATAATGTTAGTCAAAAGATACCTTATAAGGTTAAATCAAAAAACCGAGGGTGCTGTGAAAGGAAAAACTGCATTGTCATCTATTCTGGAAAGGGGAACAGGTTCTGAACAGATTGTTGGCTGGGTGATTAACCACTAGTGGATCTCTTCTCTCAGACATTCCGCAAATGTTAGTAACTCAACGTTATGATAGCCTCCCCGATATCTTCCATAGAGAATATCATGATCAGTTTTGTTTAGATGCAGTGCTAGCAGAAGAGCTCTTTAGTCTGTTGGAAATTGTTTCAGCTTCCGTAACCACCTCAGAGTATGGGACAGCTCAGGGATTGTTTAATGGTAAAACCATTCTCTGTCTAGCAAATCAAAGTGGGATCGTGTCTCCAGAATCAGAGTGCTGCGAATGGAAGCAACTCCTGACAAGATAATGGACTTTATGTGGCTGATCCTCAAAAGGAACCTAGACGCTAGAGAGCTTTTTGCCAAAAAGGTGGCCTGTCAGCAATAGATATTCATTCTGCAGAAGTACAATAAGTGAATCATCTCGTCATTTTATAAAACCATATGGAACCTGGTGCAGGAAACTCTAAAGATTAGAGGTCTGAATGATCTTGGTTACTACAACTTTGGACTTCTTGGAGAATATACCAAACTCTAGTGTGGCTTCAAGTGTCTTGGGATCACTCAAGTTCAAATGTTTGCTCGATTACTTGGCGAAAAAATAAAAAGAACATCTTAAACAAAGTTTCCAATCAAGATCACCTCATTCAGAAGATTAATTATTGCTTCTTGGAAAGCTTTAGTGAAATCATCTATCTGGCTGGATTACTGTATATAATGCTCTGGCATCTATCTTTGAGGCTTTTTTAATCCTTTTCAATCCTTTTCATTACCTCAAATAAGTTTCTGGTCGGGCATTACTTTTCCATTTTTTTCACAAAAAGAGAGCAAGAGGGAGGGAGGGAGGGGGAGAGAGAGATAGAGAGAGAGACTTCAGAAGGAAAGTTGAATACTTGAAAGATAAGAGGCCACATATATCAAAATTAGGGATAGATTCTGTTACGGGGGAACTTAGCCACCATGCCCCACGTGACCGGCACGCGCGCCCAGGAAGACTACGGCTGCCCTTTGATCCAGCAATCCGACCTCGGGTCGGATATCTTCGGCTCCGCAGCCCGACCCCGAGTCGGCTGCCCCTTGATCCAGCAATCCGACCCCGAGTCGGATATCTTCGGCTCCGCGGCCCGACCCCGAGTCGGCTGCCCCTTGATCCAGCAATCCGACCTCGGGTCGGATATCTTCGGCTCCGCAGCCCGACCCCGAGTCGGCTGCCCCTTGATCCAGCAATCCGACCCCGAGTCGGCAATCTCTCGACAACAACAGACTGTTCCTCTGAGGCACGCCGCGGCCCCCTACTCCACTACTCCCTGCAACGGCCGTATCCGGCGCTGCCCCACGATCTCCTGTAACAGCCGTACAAAGCGGAGCTCCACTATGCCCTGCCATGGCTGTACCCAGCGCTGCCCCACGACGCCCTGTAACGGCCATGTCAGTGGCAGTCCCATCGTGCTACACGATGACGAATCCCCGGAAAAACCCCCCAGCCTGATATATATGAGGCTGGGGGGGAAGGGGGAGGGTAAGATATATCTTCTAGAGTATCATCTCACCTGCTACCTTCTCCTTCTCCTTCTCCTTCGATCTCCTCTGACTTGATCGTCGGAGGGCCCCCACTACCCCGGTGGTGGTGCGAGGCTTGCTTGCAGGTTTCACGGCGGAGGGCGGAGCGCAACCAAAGCAACTCAAAGGGAACCCCGTTCACACCGCTGTGCCAATCGTTCTCGGTTTGGACCCCCAGCAACAGTTGGCGCTAGAGGAAGGGACCGGATCTCAGAGCGATCGTAATGGCACGGCGAGGTGGTCGTGGAGCTTCCAATGCTTCCGGTCGCGGGGCCTCTCGGGCCGCTGGCCGGGAGGCCGCTGCATCTCCAACACGCTCTCAGCAACACTCCACAGCCCCACCGCCCATTCAGATGGTCGAAGCCGCCCAGTTCGACCAGCTAACCCAGCAGGTTCGCACCCTCGCGGAGGCAGTGCAGAATCTGCAGGGTGCGATGTCCCGGGCGCCGCAGCGGGCTCAGGAGCCGCTGCTGCCTGAGCGTTCGCCTGTCCTCCTCAACCCGCGCTCCTTCCTCTCCCATGGGGAGGAGCGCCGGCGCGAGGAGGATTCTCGAGCACGGTCTATTCTGCCGGGACCTTCCCATCGGAGCTGCGCGGGGTACGAGAGGCGGGCCCGGGCGCGTTCCCAGACCCCCCAGTCCTCGAGGAACCCGCGCTCCAGTCGGTCCCCCACTCGCCGCTCCTTGTCTCCCACCCACCGGTCGCGCTCCCTGGACCGGCGGGTGGACGATCTCCACCGACAACTCCAGGTCCTGAAGGGCCATTCCAAAGATCCCTTCGCCGACTTAGAGATCTCCTCCCAGCCGGCGCTTGCCTCGAGGATCCTGCGGACCCCGAATCCCCCGGGGTTCAAAATGCCGGCGATCGAGCCCTATGACGGGGCGGCAGACCCGCGGGATCACGTCGAGAGTTTCAGGACCCTTATGCTCCTCCACGGAGCATCAGATCCCCTTCTCTGCAAGGCCTTCCCGGCAACCCTCCGTGGCCCGGCGAGGGCGTGGTTCGCCGGGCTGGAGGCTGACTCAATCCGGTCTTTCGACCAGTTCACTCGCCTCTTCATCACTCATTTCGCCGTCAGTAGCCGGCGGCGATTGGTCTCCGACTCCCTCTTTGACGTCCGGCAAAACGAGGAAGAAAGCCTGCGGGATTATCTTACCCGCTTCAACAGGGCTACGCTGGAGGTCCGGAACCTGAGTCAGGAGGTAGCTCTTTCAGCCCTGAAGCGTGGCTTCCGGAAGGGCAGGCTCACCTTCTTCCTGGACAAACGCCTGCCGCGGAGCTTCCCAGAGCTGTTGTCCCGGGCGAACCAGTATGCGGACGCCGAGGAGGCGGCCGCCCACCGGAGCAAGGAGGCTGCCGAGATCCCTCCAAAGCTTGGGAAGAAAAGGCGGAAAGAGGCACGCCAGAGGAGGAGCCCGACGCCCCAGCGTCGGCGCAGAAGCCCGTCGCCGGCGAATAACCACGGCGCCCCACGCCCTCGTTCTCCGCCCCGACATTTCAACCGGTACACCCCTCTCCTGACTCCCCGGGCCCAGATCCTTATGGAGATCAAGGGGCGGGAGGACCTCCCGGCCCCGAGACAGATACGAAGGATCCCTGGAAAGAGGCCCTCCCGGGCGTACTGTGAGTACCACCGAGACCACGGCCACAACACAGAGGACTGCTTCCAGCTTCGGGACGAGATCGAGGCCCTTATCCGTCGGGGGCGTCTCGGTCGATATGTGAGCGACCGACGTCCCCCCGCAGACCCGCGTCCGGTCGACCCGGCTCCTCCGGAGCCTCGGAAGCAGAATCGACCCGTTGCGGGCGTGATCCACACTATCACTGGGGGCTGCTCTCGGCCCGTGAGGAACGCAGGGGGCTCGACGGAAGCATCAGGGACGGCCGTCGTAAAGAGGCAGAGGGTCGGCAATGTAATCACCTTTTCTGATGAGGATGTAAAGGGGGTTCAGACTCCCCACGATGACGCCATGGTGATCTCCCTCACTATGGCAAACTATGATGTAAGGCGTGTTCTTGTGGATAGTGGAAGCTCAGCTGATATTTTGTTTTACGAGGCCTTCCAAAAGATGAGCTTGTCCAGACAGTTGTTGCACAAAATGTCCACCCCCCTCGTAGGATTCACCGGTGACGCTGTCCCGGCGGAAGGTGTCGTTGAGCTGCCTGTGACTGCGGGCGTCGCACCCGCAGAAGCCACGGTGCGACTCGGGTTCTTGGTCGTCCGTGTTCCCTCGGCCTACAACGCTATCCTCGGGCGACCCGGGCTGAACGCCCTTCGCGCGGTGGTCTCCACGTACCACTTGCTCATGTGGTTCCCCACGGCGGTCGGGATCGGAGAGGTCCGAGGTGACCAACCGACCGCACGGCAATGTTTTCTAGCAACCCTCAAAGGGAAGAAGCCTGTGGAAGCCCTAAGCGTCGAGTCCCTTGATGCCAGAGACGAGGTGGCCTTGCGGCAGGGGGAGCCGGCCGAGGGTGTGGTCGAAGTCCCCCTCGAGGAAGGCCGCCCCGACCGGGCGGTCCGGGTCGGCGCCAATCTCGATCCGGGAGCTCGGGCCCGGTTGGTGGAATTCCTCCGAGCCAATACCGATGTATTTGCCTGGTCGGCGGCCGATGTACCTGGGATCGACCCGGAGGTCATTTCTCACGCCCTCAACGTCGACCCGACCCACCGACCAATAAAGCAGAAGAAGAGACACTGTGCCCCGGATCGGATCCGGGTGGTCGACCAGGAGGTAGACAAGCTCTTGGAGGCAGGATTCATAAGGGAGGTAAGCTACCCCGAGTGGCTGGCAAATGTTGTACTTGTCCGGAAGGCGAGCGGAAAGTGGAGGATGTGCGTCGACTATACCGACCTGAATAAGGCGTGCCCTAAGGATAGCTTTCCGCTTCCGCGAGTAGACCAACTGGTCGACGCGACTTCCGGGTATCAGCTGCTGTCTTTCATGGACGCCTTCTCCGGTTACAACCAGATAATGATGGCCCCACAGGACGAGGAGAAAACTGTCTTTATAACAGACCGGGGGCTGTACTGCTACAAGGTAATGCCCTTCGGTCTGAAGAATGCTGGCGCCACTTACCAGCGCCTCGTCAACAAAATCTTCAAAGAGCAAATCGGCCGGAACATGGAGGTGTACGTGGACGATATGCTGGTGAAGAGTCGCCATGCAGACCAGCACATCGCGGATTTGGAGGAGACTTTCACCACCTTGCGGAAGTTTCGCATGAAGCTGAACCCAGCGAAGTGCGCCTTCGGCGCTTCGGCCGGGAGGTTCCTCGGTTTCATTGTCAACCAGCGGGGTATCGAAGCCAACCCGGACAAAATCAAGGCCATCCAAGGTATGTCCCCTCCGACCAAAGTAAAGGAGGTTCAGGAGCTCGCTGGAAGGGTCGCCGCGCTTGGACGATTTGTGGCAAAATCGGCCGAACGTTGCCAACCATTCTTCAAGGTGTTAAAACGCCCGAAAGACTTCCTCTGGACGGCCGAATGTCAAGCAGCATTCGACCAGCTCAAGGAATACCTGGCGTCTCCTCCCCTACTGTCCAAGCCGCAAGAAGGGGAGATGCTCTACCTCTATCTGGCGGTCTCCCCAACCGCGGTCAGTGCGGTGCTGGTTCGGGAAGAGGCAAAGCTCCAGAAGCCCGTGTACTACATCAGCCGGGTCCTACGGGATGCCGAGACGCGGTATACGAAGGCTGAGAAGATCGCCTTCGCGCTGCTGACCGCGACCAGGAGACTTCGCCCCTATTTCCAGGCCCATTCTGTCACCCTCTTAACTGATCAACCACTACGACAGATCCTCAGCAACCCCGGAAATGCGGGACGGCTGGTGAAGTGGGCAATAGAACTCGGTGAGTTCGACATCCACTACCAGCCTCGACCCGCCATCAAGGCCCAGGTGCTCGCGGATTTCCTCGCTGAGTGCACGGTGCAGGAGGCGGAACCTAGACCGCCGGAAACGCCCAGCCTCGACCTCCCGACCTGGACGCTTCACATCGATGGGTCGTCGAACCCCGAGGGTGGAGGAGCCGGGCTGGTCCTTACCAGTCCTGATGGAGTGATAGCCGAGTATGCCTTGAGATTTGGATTTCCAGTGACCAACAACGAGGCGGAGTACGAGGCCCTAGTCACGGGACTCAAACTCACCAGGGAGCTCGGCATCCGGCGTTTGAAGGTCTTCACCGACTCCCAGCTGGTGGTCGGGCAGGTCCGTGGGGAGTTCGAGGCCCGGAGCCCGACCATGCAGAACTACGTCCGGAAGGTGCAAGCACTCATTCCCGATCTCGGCAGTGTCGACATCCAGCAGATCCCCAGAAGCGAAAATGCTAGGGCCGACAGGTTGTCCCGCTTGGTGAGCGCAGAGGCGCACAACTTGTCGAGGGCAATCTACCTGGAGACCCTGGAGGCCCCGAGCATCGGCGAGGCTGGAGCGGTGATGGCGATTGATCCGGAGCCGTCTTGGATGGACCCGCTCGTCGCCTACCTCGCCGAAGGGATCCTCTCTGAAGACGAAGATCAAGCTCGGCGACTTGTCAAGAAGTCCGCCCACTACGTACTCTATGAAGGGAGGCTGTATCGGACCTCGTTTACCGCCCCCCTCTTAAGGTGCCTCCGCCCCTCGGAGGCGGCCTACGTCCTCGGCGAAGTTCACGAGGGCGTTTGCGGATCGCACTTGGGGGCTAGGTCCTTGGCGCACAAGATCATGAGGCAAGGCTATTATTGGCCTACCTTGTTGGAGGACTCAAAGGATCATGTACGGAAATGCGACGCCTGCCAGCGCCACGCCAACGTCCAGAGAGTCCCTTCTGTCCCCTTGGCACCAATCACCGCACCCTGGCCCTTCGCACAGTGGGAAATGGATATCCTCGGACCATTCCCCGTCGCTTCAGCCCAGCGGAAATTCTTGGTTGTTGCAATCGACTACTTCACCAAGTGGGTGGAGGCAGAGCCGCTGGCCACTATCACGGAGGCGCAAGTCCGGAAGTTCGTGAAGAAAAACATCATTGTCCGATTTGGGGTACCCCGAGTCCTCATCTCGGATAATGGTCGACAGTTCGACAACAAGCATTTCCGTGATTTCTGCGAGGAGTTCGGGATCGAGCATCGGTTCACATCTGTGTCGCATCCCCAAACCAACGGTGAGGCCGAGGTCACAAATCGGACAATCCTCCAAGGAATTAAGGCGCGAATCGGTCGGACGGGGCAAGCTTGGGTCGAAGAACTCGAGAATGTCCTTTGGGCGTATCGGACCACGCATCGGACCCCTACCGGGGAGACACCTTTCAGCCTAACCTATGGCACGGAAGCGGTTGTTCCCGTGGAGCTCGGACTCCCCTCGCCCCGGGTGGCCGCGCACCGACCCGAGGCCAATTCGGAGCAACTTCGAGGGAACCTGGACCTCTTGGAAGAAGCAAGAGAAATGGCGCAGGTTCGGATGGCGATGTATCAACGGAGGGTGGCCCGATATTATAACTCCAAGGTCCGACCGAAACTTTTCAGAATCGGAGATCTGGTGCTAAGGCGAGCCAAAGCATCTCAACCCGCGGAAGGTGGGAAGCTGGCGCCAAATTGGGAAGGCCCGTATAGGGTTCGCTGGGTAAACCGACCTGGCTCCTACCAGTTGGAGGCCCCAGATGGTCGAGAAATTCCGAGGAGCTGGAATTCCGCTAACCTGCGGGCGTATTACCAGTAGAACGACAAAGCCAGGAAGACAGTTCGAAAAATGTACAATTCTTTTCATTTCAATAATTCCTGGTTACAATGGCGTGTTCGTGTGATTACAAAGAATTCCCAGAGGGGGATTGGGGAGTAAAGAAAATAAGGAAGAGGTGGGGACTCCGTAGAGTTGAAGATCCGGGATCCCGAACCCTCCACCCGAAGCAGCTGCAATCCCACCGGGCGTGGGTGCTTCTCCCCGGAGGCGCCGTCGACGCCTCACGTAAAAGACGAAGAGCCGGCACGGACGAAGAAGAAGTGGACGAAGGAGGAGCTCACGCTGCCTCCAGAGGAACGCCACCTCCAAGGGATATTCCGGTCCTCCCTAGGAGAAGGGGAGGGAAGGAATACAAGGGAGAAGAGCGCGAGGAGGCGCGATCCCGGATGAAGCGTCTGGCGCAGAGCTCAATCGGGAGGCGGGGCTGAAAGGAGGGGGGATGTGATCCCGGATGAAACGCCTAGAGCGGAGTTCCGCCGGGGAGAACCTCCTTGTTGTTCCCAGATGAAACGGCTAGTTGGCGGAAGTCGCGAGGGGCGCGCCTCCCGTTCCTCCGGCAGGGGTTCCCCAGCCACACGCCGGAGAGGAGGTCCACGATCCATGGCAACCTGAATAGCTCCGGCTTGGGAGGCTCCACCGCACCTGCACTTATATTTATAGCCAAATTGTGGCCCCCCGGTCGTTCCGATGCGGGTGGCTCCAATAAAGGCGGGCGCACCGAATCCGGAGCCGTTCCAGCTCTCGAGGCGTATCCTCCCACGATCTCCTAAGCGTCGTTCTCCTTAATTGCATTCTTCATGCAGGACACTCCGGGCGGTGTGTATCCCACGGCCCACGTATCTCCGCTCGCGCCCAGGCCGCATCCGCCTCGAAGAGCGCGCGTATCGCGGCCGCTTAACTGACACTCCTTGCAAGCAGCAACTGGCGATCCGATTTCCCAGGTAACGCCTCAATTAGCATTTAATACCCTTCTGGTGTTCCCCAGGCGACGCTTGGAGAATAGGAGAAACACGATCGTAGCTGGCCACGGAGAAATCCCGTCGAGCGGCAAGCGACAGGCGCGTGGCCAACGAGCGGAATTTCCCGAGGCTCGGCCCTCGGATGCCAGGCTAACCCGATGATCATCCCGGGAGCAGACTAGCCTGAAGCCCCGACCGGTCGCCTCGGCTTGCGCCAGCCTTGGCCGACCAACGAGCGGAATTTCCCGAGGCTCGGCCCTCGGATGCCAGGCTTACCCGATGATCATCCCGGGAGCAGACTAGCCTGAAGCCCCGACCGGTCGCCTCGGCTTGCGCCAGCCTTGGCCGACCAACGAGCGGAATTCCCCGAGGCTCGGCCCTCGGATGCCAGGCTAACCCGATGATCATCCCGGGAGCAGACTAGCCTGAAGCCCCGACCGGTCGCCTCGGCTTGCGCCAGCCTTGGCCGACCAACGAGCGGAATTTTCCGAGGCTCGGCCCTCGGATGCCAGGCTTACCCGATGATCATCCCGGGAGCAGACTAGCCTGAAGCCCCGACCGGTCGCCTCGGCTTGCGCCAGCCCTGGCCGACCAACGAGCGGAATTCTCCGAGGCTCGGCCCTCGGATGCCAGGCTAACCCGATGATCATACCGGGAGCAGACTAGCCTGAAGCCCCGACCGGTCGCCTCGGCTTGCGCCAGCCTTGGCCGACCAACGAGCGGAATTCCCCGAGGCTCGGTCCTCGGATGCCAGGCTAACCCGATGATCATCCCGGAAGCAGACTAGCCTGAAGCCCCGACCGGTCGCCTCGGCTTGCGCCAGCCTTGGCCGACCAACGAGCGGAATTCCCCGAGGCTCGGCCCTCGGATGCCAGGCTAACCCGATGATCATCCCGGGAGCAGACTAGCCTGAAGCCCCGACCGGTCGCCTCGGCTTGCGCCAGCCTTGGCCGACCAACGAGCGGAATTCCCCGAGGCTCGGCCCTCGGATGCCAGGCTAACCCGATGATCATCCCGGGAGCAGACTAGCCTGAAGCCCCGACCGGTCGCCTCGGCTTGCGCCAGCCTTGGCCGACCAATGAGCGGAATTTCCTGAGGCCTAACCCTCGGATGCCTGGCCTAGCGCCGGAAGAATTTCCTGAGGCCTAACCCTCGGATGCCTGGCCTAGCGCCGGAAGAATTTTCTGAGGCCTAACCCTCGGATGCCTGGCCTAGCGCCGGAAGAATTTCCTGAGGCCTAACCCTCGGATGTCTGGTCTAGCGCCGGAAGGATTTCCTGAGGCCTAACCCTCGGATGCCTGGCCTAGTGCCGGAGGAACTTCAAGAGTCAGGAGTCGGCGAGACGCTACCAAGAGTTAAAAAGAGGAAGGACGAAAGTGAAATGAGGAAACACTTTGTTTGCATTAACTTTCGTTGCATCAGGGCCGAGACCCATACAACATGACAAAACGCCAACATACAAAGAAAAGAACAAAGAAAAATACAGAGGGTCAGCTTGGAGGAACCCCTGGGTCGGGAACGGCGAGCACACCCGCAAGGGGTAGGGAGACAGTTGGAGAATCAGCAGGCAATGGCATCGAAGGGGAGTCGAGGAGGGAGACCCCACTCAGGTCAATTTCGGGGTATCTAGCGGACACCCTCGCCAGGCCTTCATCGAAGCCTAAGACAAAGGAGTCGGACCCCGCGTCCGACATGTCACGGATGAACTCGGCGGACTGACGATAGGCCTGTACCGCCTGACGTCCGATTTCCGCGCTCTTCTCGGCCAGCGCCGCCTCCGCTCGCTCCGTAATCTGAGCTTTCGCCTCCATGACCTTCGCCACAATCCGGTCGTCCGCCTCGGAGGAGACCCTCAGCAGATCGGCCCGAGCCTCCATGTGCTTCGCCTCGGCAGCAACGCGAGCAGCCTCAGCCTCCTCCAGGCGCGAATGAAGCTCCTGGTTGCTCGCGCGGGACTCCTCCAAGGCCGATTCCAATTCGGCCAGCTTGGCTTCAAGAGATCGGGCTCGGTTGCGGGCGTTGTCGGCTGACTGCTGGGCCTTCTCCCACCTCTCCCGGAAGTCGGCAGCCTTCCGGGACTGCTCTTCGGCTCGCTCCTCCGCCTTCCTGATCTCGCCTTCGAGACCCGAGGCAACCTTGAGTTGCTCCTGAGTCTCCAACAGTTGCCTCTCGAGGGCGGCGAAGCCGATGACCCGCTCTTCGGCCGCCTGGAGCCTCGTCTCGAGGTCCCTGGTCGTCCTCCCCGCCGCAGCCTGGCCTCCCTCCTCTACAGCTTTCAGTCGGCTCTCGGCCCTCGCCAGAAGCCTCGCCTGTTCCTCGTGGCTCTCCTCCAGACGGATCATGTACTGGGCGAGCTAAGAGATAGGAAAAATGAGGGCGTCAGGCGGGGATCAATAGAGCCTATAAATGACGAAAGCGGCCAGAAGAACACTCACCGACATGAGACAGACGCAGCTGGCAGCTCCGACGTCAGGGATCCCCATCTGCCGGACCCGCCTACGGTCACTCTCCAGCAGCACCGTCTCGATGAAGTTTCGGGCGCCGGCGAAAGTGAAGGCTGACCCCGACTTCGCCCCGGAGCCGGACGGTGGTTCTGCGGCCTTACCCTTACCCATTGCTTGGGGGAGAGTCGTGCTAACCGTGCTCGGGGCGGGGGCCGCTCCAGAAATCGACAGGGTCCCGCTCGGCCGGGGCCTCGGCGCGCTCCTTCTCATATCGTCCGAAGCCGACCGAGTCGAAGGCCGGGCTGGGGACCGATCGCGTCCGACCCGGACGTCTCGGGCGCGCCCGGGTGACGCCTCCGGAAAAGCGGTAGTCTCATCACCGGAGGGCTGATACGGCATCAACTGTCGGTCCGAGCCCGTGGCGTCCCCCTGACCGGTGGGTCCGGACCCGTCTGTCGGCGTCGGAGTCGCCTGCTGGCGGGACTTCTTCGCCGGTGGGACCCCGCTCGGAGGAGTCCGTTTCTTCCTCCGGACCGCTTCCAGTAGGGACGCCCTACTGACAGCCATCGCCTTGTCCGACCGCATGACGTCGTCGATTTCTGCAAAAAGGACGAGATGGTCGGAGACTGAGAAACTGGTGGAAAGAAGAAACGAAAGAGGAGAAAAGAGCTAAAAAAGAAGTGGTGGCGGGCTCACGGTCGGCGGGGACCGAGCTCAGACCGACGTTCACCAAGGCATCCTCGGAAATAAGGCGGGCCACCGGGGGAAGCCGGCCCTCGGCAACCAGCCCCCTCAAGACGGCAACGCCATCGGACTCCTCCCTCGACAACCTCGATAAGCCGATCGGGGACTTCATCGGCGTCTCCCAGGTTGTCCCGATTCCCCAAGAGGGATCTACGTCAATGAAAAAGAAACGCTCCTTCCAGCCGTGAATGGAGGAAGGAGCATCCTTGACGAGGCCGCACCCTCGCCGCGCCGCAAAGCACCACCACCCTCTGTCCCGGGGGTGGCCGCTCAGGCCGTAGCATTCCCAAAAGACGTTCAGGGTGGCGGAAACCTCGTGCATGCGGCAGAGAACCTGGAAGGCCGTCAGGGTACGCCATGAGTTCGGCACCAGTTGCGTCGGCGCCACTCTTAAACCCCGAAGCACCTGCACGACTAAGTCCGAGGGGGAAAAGCGGAACCCAGCTCGAAGGATGTCCTCATTGATGGCGACCTTCCCTGGAGGAGGATGGGACATCCTCTCCTCAGGCCCCGGGAGCGTAATGTTGCAGGCTTCGGGAAGGTGGTACCGGGCCACGAACCTATCTAGGTCTTCAGGGACCAGCTCTGACTGAATGCGGTCCGCCCTTACTTCGTCCATCCCTAATGGCCAGTGAACCTACGGTCAGGACGGGGTCAAGAGGGGGGAAGGCACCGGAACGACTGGAGTACACTAACACGAAAGGAGAAAGTACGGAGAGCCCTAAATTGAAGAGTGGGGCAACTCACCGGAAAGGAAGGAAGAACGGCTCCGAGAGCGTCAAAGGAGGAGCGAACGAACAGTTCGGCGGCAACGGCAGCGGTCAAGGTTTGCTGTACCGGTCGGTACCAGTCGGTACCGACCGTATCGTACCCGTACCGATGGGTACCGGTATCGGTACACCAATGTCGGTACGGTCGGTACCGAGCGTATGGTACCGTACCGACACTCGGTACGCCTATACTAGTGCGGCACCGGTACGGGGTTCGGTACCGGTACGGCGAACCTTGGCAGCGGTACAAGGGAGAAACTTGAAGATGCCTGTGAAGAGAAAGGCGGACGGGGGAGGGCCCCCGGTTAAATAGGCGGAAAGGCGGGTGACGCCTCGGTGACGCTAGAGGACGCCTGGCTGCCGAAAGTTTGTTCGCGCCCCAAAGGCGAATCGACGCCATTAAGGAAGGATGTCCGCCGAAATCCGCAGACCGCCAGATCAGCGACAACTGCCATACGCCATAAAGAAGGCGGGAAGCTCGGAGCGCGCGCGCCTTCCCGAGGGATGGCGGCAATCTCGAAGCATCACTCCCTTCACCCGTTCCCCTCCTGGTTCCAGGCTCGGGAGTGGGGGGCTACTGTTACGGGGGAACTTAGCCACCATGCCCCACGTGACCGGCACGCGCGCCCAGGAAGACTACGGTTGCCCCTTGATCCAGCAATCCGACCTCGGGTCGGATATCTTCGGCTCCGCAGCCCGACCCCGAGTCGGCTGCCCCTTGATCCAGCAATCCGACCCCGAGTCGGATATCTTCGGCTCCGCGGCCCGACCCCGAGTCGGCTGCCCCTTGATCCAGCAATCCGACCTCGGGTCGGATATCTTCGGCTCCGCAGCCCGACCCCGAGTCGGCTGCCCCTTGATCCAGCAATCCGACCCCGAGTCGGCAATCTCTCGACAACAACAGACTGTTCCTCTGAGGCACGCCGCGGCCCCCTGCTCCACTACTCCCTGCAACGGCCGTATCCGGCGCTGCCCCACGATCTCCTGTAACAGCCGTACAAAGCGGAGCTCCACTATGCCCTGCCATGGCTGTACCCAGCGCTGCCCCACGACGCCCTGTAACGGCCATGTCAGTGGCAGCCCCATCGTGCCACACGATGACGAATCCCCGGAAAAACCCCCAGCCTGATATATATGAGGCTGGGGGGGAAGGGGGAGGGTAAGATATATCTTCCAGAGTATCATCTCACCTGCTACCTTCTCCTTCTCCTTCTCCTTCGATCTCCTCTGACTTGATCGTCGAAGGGCCCCCACTACCCCGATGGTGGTGCGAGGCTTGCTTGCAGGTTTCACGGCGGAAGGCGGAGCGCAACCAAAGCAACTCAAAGGGAACCCCGTTCACACCGCTGTGCCAATCGTTCTCGGTTTGGACCCCCAGCAACACCCTCCTATAAACTATCACACAAGAAACACAAAGATAAAGATAGGGTTGACTATTCAGCCCCTCGAAACTCAAATTTATCCTCTACCTATTCTATATTGTCTTTTGTTTGATCATCAAAATACAACCACTCCTCCATCTAGAAAATGTGTAAGTAAGTGCTCTCTTAAATGTGTCCTAATTTCTACAAATGCACTAGTCCAATGTGAAGACCAAAATCTCAAAACTTTGATTGGAGATCAAAGATAAAATTCTGACTTCTTTATTAGACATGCTATGTGTAACTTGAAAATTATTCCTGAGTACCTACACCTCGACCTGACTCACTTGCCACCTCTAACTAGTTGGCACACAGTAAGAAGAATTACCTACTCCACTACATCAACATTTAAAGTCTGACTCACTGCATTTGGTGTCAAACAAGACTGCCACTATTACCAATAATCATAATTCTAGTTCGACCAGTGTCTTTGCATAATGTTTGACTCCCTCTATAACATAAGTACAAGCATCTCTCCAATATCTCCAGTCATCAAAGTATCATTTCGATTTTAAGGTAATTACCAATTAAAGCACGAGAATAAATGTTGGAAAGGCGTGTCCGCAATGTTATGGCCTGATATACTCTGTTGACCGTTGCCTAACACCTCAAATTTTTAGAGTCCATTGGTTAGTTGACATGGTATGTGCTTGCTTTTGGAGTTTGTTGTTGCCCTCCTCTGGTTAACACACTAAGGGTCAACTTCACCTTGTCCTGCCTGATAGTTGGGACTTTAGATTCATCATATTAGGCATCATCTACCTGATCAAGATCAGCCGTCTAAAAACAGCACCCAATAAGTGTTGGCAGCGTTGCTAAGGCCTGATATAAATTATTGACCCCTTCCCTAACACCTTAAGCTTTTGGGGTCAACTGGTTAGTTAACACACAAATGACGAACATATTCCACCGACACATTAGTAAAAACAAAAATTCCTACAACATATGCATAATGATGAACGAAGTGTTTCCTTTTCCTTCTTCATTTAGGGAGACACACATACCGTGCCTTGGAAGGTTGGCCACTCTATATACTTTAACTGAATAGGCTGCTCAACAAAAAAGACAGCCAACGATCTCAGACTCCTGCAAAAAAAACAGTTAAAATAAATATGTTCATCAAAATTAATAAATTAGATCAAGTATAAAAATAGCAAACATTTATTTACATAAGAACCAGGAAATTTATCAGTTACCAAGAAACATCCTTGATCATACTCAACCAAAACGGCTCCGAAGAATCAAATACATCTTTAGACATCAATTCTCGATGGCCATTCCCTCCAGTTGCAGCACATTTTATTTGCCTACAACTGGCAGATGACTGCCGAATTGGTATCCCTGAGATCTGCAAAGAAAACAAATAAATTACAGAATGGATTAAGTAAGCTTGCAAGATGTACAAATTCCCCAAAATATCAGCATAATGTCCGGTGGACCTTAACAAACTGGAAATTGGTCCTACTGGATTGCCGAATCGAAATGGATGGTCTATGCCTGTTAAACGGAAGTAAACCTAAAAGACAATAAATTCAGTTCAAGAAATATAGAAATATATAATCCAAAGAAAAGAAAGGGTGAAAACAAGGGAGAAAACCTGAATAATGAGCCACCGAACGAGCAGTTTTCATCTTCTTTAGCAATAAAACATCAAGCGTCAGTATTGGCGTTTAAGAATCTGTAGTTAACAAAGCAAGAAATAAAATATAGCGTAGTCCGCCATTTGTTCAAAGAATTAGAGGAAAGACGAGATCAAGAAGATTAGAGAAAGAGAAAGAAAAATCAATGAAGCCAAAGGATGCAAAGTTAGCTGATCACTGACCTCAGACAAGATCGGAAACCTTGCTTGATTGAGAGATTGGGGGTGGTTGAGAAGGGAGGTAGGGAGAGACGGGGAGTGGGAAAGGGGAACGCCCAAGAGGTGAACTCTGGAACTTTGGTCACTTTTGATCCAAGTTGCGGGCCCTGTTGGGCCTGATCAAGAGATTTCATTGTTGGCCCTGATCAAGAGATTTCATATTTGGGGCCGAAATCAAGGTTGAACCCTGCCCGGCCGACCCCATCGATGGTTCCTTTGGATCAAGCCTTTTTATTTTGCGTGTGTCGTTATGCCAAGATTAACGAGCTTGATCGTGGTATCTCGTCTGTCCCAATTGTATATCTCGTCTATAGTGAAGAGGTATACTTTACGTGAATATTTTAAGGGTATTATGCAAAAGAACATAAAGTTATTTAATATTTAGGATAGTTAAGGGTCGGTTACTGTTGTAAAAATATGATACTGCCAGAGGTATATAGCAAATAGTGGTTTTGAAGGATAAAATATATAATTAGGGGTGGGGATTTACTCCACCCCATCGGTTATCCGATCTAACTCGATGCAGATTTTACTATGGATTGGGGTGGGTATGGGTAATGGTAAAACTTGCCACGAACCCAATTCGAATATAGAAAATATATCACGAACCTTCCCCAAGGCAAAAAAAAGAAAAAAATGATTTGCATGAAAAAATTTGTAGTTTTACCTAAGCCGATCTATCCAACTTGTTCTATTTAACTCTAGCTGTCATATCCCATCTAAAGACTTTCACCTCCTCATCCCGCTCCAAGATAAATACGGGCGAGTATGGGTGATAGTTTAGGCGGTCCATATCAATCTATTGCAATCCTTATATATAATAAGATTGTGTGCAAGGGAGTATATGTAAAAAAAATCCAATAAAATAATAGATAAGGAAAATGAATGCTATGCAGTTCCATTTGCAATTTTGTGCATGCATAAGAAGTAGTAGAAAGAAGCGTGTAAGAGGTGCAGAACAGCATGTTACCCAAAGTAGATCGGCCATGTTGGCCTAACTTCTAAAACAAACACCAAACATAAAAAAAAATATTTGTAGAGAATTGTAAGGAAAAAATAATATTGGAAAAAAAAAATTGGGAGAGAAAACAAATTTATTAAATACAAAATAAAAGCGTAACAATGAATTTGGCTCCCTCTCTCAAAGAAACCTACGTAAAGATGTTCCACACGCAAAAAGAATTATCTTCTTATGTCATATATATCACATCAAAACTCTCTCCAAACACTTCACATAATTCTCTTTCCATATTTATAATACTATACTCTCTGGGTTCAAATGGGTTGGGTCAGACCGGGTGATAAGTGACCCCGACCCTACTCGGTTTCTTGTTCAAATCTTAATATTGGACCCAAATCCAACCCAATATATAGAAGATTGGATCGAGTCTACGGCTATAATTTCTAACCCAACCAGTCATTCGGGTCGAGTCGGGTCAGGTCCATGTATAACTCGGTTCCAACCCAAAAAATTTTGCTCTGGGTCGAATCTAGGTCGAGTCTGAGTCGGATCCAAGTCAGGATTGGATTGGATTCCTGTACTTGTCATTTCCTGTACTTAGAGTCTTTGCAATGAGTGAAAACTACAAAAGGCAAATTAATCATGACCGTACAAATGAAAGTGCCTACGTATCAAGGATGCCATAACAAACTAACCTAATAATAATAAGCTCAACCTTATTAGATATTAAAAAAAAAATCTGTTTATGCATGGAATATTTGTTTTTTGAGTACAAAATAATTGCATCTATTCTAATGCTTTTTATTTAACAGTACTATCTCCCGAATTTGTCAGAATGCATCTACTACTATATTTTCTAAGCATACTACTAGAAAGGCATGCATGGGCCAAGATGAGGAATATAGTATTGATAATGACACATGACAAAGTTCAATAGCTACAAAGAACTCATCATGAATCCATTTTCTTCCATATGGCAAAATTATACTCTTTTTTGCCTTCATTAGTCTGAACTTCCTTCATAATAGAATAGTATTCTCATTTAATGTAATTAACCTAAATCTTAATATAAAATTCATGCCATTCGACAGTACCCAAAAGACAGTCTCTTATATTCTCTCTCGTCCTCAAAATAAGAAGAACAAAGGAATAGAGAGTTGGAGACCCTATGGGTCCTAACGATATACCAGGTTCGGGTCAAGTCATAGGGTAAGCAATCTAAAATGGGACTGCAGAGCGCAAACATCGCCATACTGTAGAAGTAGGCCTTGCTCTTCTTGTCCAATCAAATCTTCCTTCTAAATTTTGGGATACAACCTTTGAAACGACTAATTTTCTCATTAATCATTTACCCACACATGCACTTCATTTTACTTTACCTTAGAAAAAATTGTTTAATAAAAAGTCATATTATAATTTTCTTCCTTTTTTTGGCTCCTTATGTTTTCCCTATCTTTGTTCCTATGATAAAAATAAATTAAAATATCGTTTCTTCCATGTGTCTGTTTTGATATCCTACAAGTTTTCATGGGTATCGGTGCTATCATCCTTATTCTAGGCGCATTTTCAAATTTTATGATGTGATCTTTGATGAGACAGTATTTTCTTATGCACAGAACTCTTCTAGTGACACTTCCAAGTCAACCAGTAGCTCTCCTAATGACTCTTATTTACCATGGCTTACACCTGAGCCCAATGATCCAGTAACATCAACCCACATTAATCCACCCATATCTTTAGTCTCAAGTCTTCAAACTCGGCCTAGTTCTTTACAAAAAATAACATTGATCCAACTACGACATGCTGTTCTATAGCCATTGTTGAACTTGTTGCTCCTGAACTAGGGACTTTTTCTTCTCACATTGGCAGTCATCATATGGTTACACGCTCCAAGGATGGCACGCTCAAGCCACATCGCTTTAGCACAAAATATCCCTCGGCACTTGTGGCTTCTACAATCCCTATCGAGCCCACCTGCGTCACTCAAGCTCAACGTGATCCTCAATGGCGTGAAGCAATGGCAGATGAGTACAATGCCTTGCTCTCTAATGGTACCTATCTTTTAGTTCCACCTCTCTTTCACAACATGTTATTAATTGCAAATGAGTGTTCAAAATCAAAAGACGATCTAATAGCTTTATAGAGCACTACAAAGCCCTCCTAGTTGCTAAAGGCTTCAATCAACAAGAGAATATTAATTATAATGAAACATTCAACCCAGTTATTAAGCTTGTCACAATTTGCACTGTTCTTTCTCTTGCAGTTTTCGAAAGCTTGCCCATTTGGCAATTGGATGTCAAAAATGCATTCCACCATGGACATGTCACCGAGGATATTTATATGAAACAACCTCTTGGTTTCACGGACCCAGATCATCCTACTTATGTTTGCAAGCTACAATGTTCTCTTTATGGTCTTAAACAAGCATCATATGCTTGGTTTCAGCGATTAAGCTCTTACTTACATACTCTTAGCTTTCACGCGTCTACGACTGATGTCTCACTTTTTATTAAGTGCACCAAAGAATATATGACACTTTTTCTAATTTATGTTGATGATATTATTTTTACTAGCACTCTTACTGCTCCATTGGATGATCTTATTGCTTCTTTACAAACTAAATTTGCCACGAAAGATCTAGGCCTTTTTCACTACTTTTTGGGCATTGAGGCTAAGACTACAACTTATGGACTTCATCTGACCCAATCAAAGTATATTTCTAATCTTCTTCTCAAAACCAATATAGATAGTTCTAATTCTGTTTCGACACCTATATCTATCGGGTCCCAACTTTCTCATTCTGATAGTTTGTCACTTTCTGATCTAACTCAATATCGAAGTGTTGTGGGTGTGCTTCAGTACCTTACTCTTACACATCCTGACATTGCCTTTGCAGTCAACCAAATATGCCAGTTCATGAATAGACCCGCTTTCATGCACTGGCTTGCAGTCAAGTGTATTCTTCTCTATTTGAAACATACTATCGACTATGATATTTATTTAATCGAAGGCACATCCTCTTTTCTTCATGCCTATTCCGATGCCAATTGGGTCGATGATCCTGATGACTGACATTCTGTAAGTAGCTTCAATATTTTCTCTTAGTCATAATCTCATATCATAGAGTGCTAAAATGTAATGCGTTGTGGCACGTTAAAGTATCGAATCCGAATACAAAGGGCATGCCAACGCTATTGCTGAATTAATTTGGATTCAATCTTTACTACAGAAATTGGGTATCTCACTTTCTCAAGCCGCTATACTTTGGTGTGATAATTTATCAGACATATCTCTCACTACCAATCCCGTATTTCATGCTCGGGCCAAGCATACTGAAATTAATTTTCATTTTGCTCGAGAGCAAGTGGCTCATCGTCAGCTTCATGTCCAATTCGTCTCCTCCAATGACCAACTTGCTGATATATTCACTAAAGGACTTGCCTCCCAACGCTTTCAGCAGTTGTGTTCAAAGCTCTCTGTGGTACCCACTTTAGCTTGCGGGCGAGTATTGGCAGTATCTTCATCTCAGCCTCATATCGAGCCACATGCCAAAAATCTATGATTCTAGAAATTTTGAATCTTGAATTTCGAATTTTAAATTTTGAATTTTTGAATTTTGAATTTTGAATTTTAAATTTTAAATATGATAAATTTAGGATTGATCTTAGGAATCTATTTATTATTTCTTTCTATATTTATATCATCCTAGTTGTAATTTCTTGTACATTTTCAACTATAAATATACATTATGACTACCTAATGAAGTAGATAGAAAAAAGGTTCTCCATAATATTTTTTTTCTACATATTCTTATTTTCCTATAGAAACTTTACTACAATCTCATGAAAGTAACTCCCTCAGGAGGTAAGATGAGTGGGAAAATTATCATTCCAAGCTGCTTCACAGCGCTCCAAAGTGCCCGCTCTACTTGCTCGTTGGCATGGTGACCAAAGAGGTCCAGCCCAGTCTATAAACTCGGGCCCATGATTTCACGTGTGGGCAAGGACCAGCCAAGCGAAAGTCACCATACCGGTTTGTATTTTACGGCAAAGAGAAGATGTTGAGTTACGGTTGCGGCGTGGCTTGGAGACGAAACTGCGAAGTAAGCAGGTGCGCTGGTCGGCTCAGATTATGGTTCTTGATTTGGGCCAACTCTCCCCAGGCCAGAATTTATTTTTAAATTTCACTGAATATTTGATACTCTCATTAGAGTAGGTGACCCACCATTCCATCAAAGGAAGGCAAACCAAACTAGGTTCATAATAGAGGTTGAGACTCTTAATACTACTGCACTCATTCAGATGACTCTCATGTTGAAGTCTTCTCAAGACAAGTTACTTGTTAGGTTAGGTGTTTGCCAACATTCCTTGACAAGAGAATGATGGTCCAACCTCAATACGTCAGTGGCATTTCAACTGCTTGAGACCTTGACAGAGAAGCCCAAAAGGGCTTTCAACTGCATTTCAACCATAGCTTTCACCAAATTGACCCAATATGTTATGCTTAGCTAATCCAACCAACATACCATAATCTGACAATGATTCTTGGAACACCAGATGATCAACTGCCCAACCGCAAGGGTTGGCAACTGATGGGGTACCTATAAAGTAGGTAAAGATTCTCAGTGGACATGGTACCGGGTCTAAGAGCAGTTGTAACCTTCCTTTGGATTATCTAGGGATTTGATCCTTGGAGCTTAACTAATACTGTCTCTTAGTATGAAAGTAACTGAGATCATGCTGTTTTTCCCTTGGTCGACCAATGCGTCTGTTTCTTTGTGTTCAAAGTATCGACACTCTTAGGTCGCAAAAACTTGAGATTTGGTGGTCTAAACCCTTGGAGAGTCTTCTTAGTGAATGTTGGCTTGCATTTGTCTGCACTAATATGCGGCGCATGGTACAGTTGAATATCCCTGTCTCTGTTTTCGAAGTATCTTACATCAAAAAACTATAATGATTGTTATAAAAATATAAAAGCATTCTAATAAACGTGCCCAAGCACTGGCATCAATAATGCATGGACATTTAATAAATGCACATATGGGTAACGATCAGGAAAATATGTATTGGTTGACAAGGATAAGATATCGGAAATCCCATTCTAATCTATGGAACTGGAGTTCCTTGACTATATTTGGGATGCAAAGTAGATGCTGTCTTATGTCATCGGTCTGCCGAGCAGGTAAGCTGATTATGTCAGTTAAACTTGCTCAAATCTCTAACTGGTCAAGCAAATCAGTTATATTCATTAAATTAGTTCGACTCGTAAACTAGTCATTGTAGTTAGATTGCCCAAGTTTTATCAAAGCAATGGACAAGTCAAACTGATGAGCTATTAGTAAGGTCAAGGTAGTCAAAATGGTCAATAGCTTTGATTGATCACTTTAAATCAATTTGACTGTTCATTCCTTTCTAATATGATGATCATTCTTCTTACAATTAAAGAAAAAAAAAGAAAAATCACATATCAAGGATAGAAGACTGGTGATCTCCTTCAGCAACAAGTTGCAAACAATTATCAGCAGACTTGTGATTGTTCTGTGAGATACGTATTGAGGGAACATTGTGTACTATCAAGGAGTGTCATTTTTGGCTTGATATTAATCCAAAAGCACAGGTTAGCTCAACCTCGGCTCTATTAAAGCTTTAGCTGCAATTTATCTTTTGGTTCGTTTGTCTCTCTTTTATATGCACCATGTTGCTTTCTTTAGGCATTTAAATGAGTGGCTGGCCTGTGTCTCTCCTTTTGGTTCCAGACAGTCTGATGGATTTATGGACTTGATGTGGAGTCTGAATAAAGTTAGCATTGAGTGAAGACAAGGTGGGATACTCTAATGGTCATTTGGTGGAGCATAGGACGTCAGAATTTTTTTCTTTTTTCTAAACACTAGCAAGTGATCATGTTAGTAGCTAATTGAGACTATTCAGTGTTAACCAGAAGATTGGTGAAAGAAGACACCAATGTAACCAAAGAGAATTTGCTTCTTGTGTTCAAGGTGTTGAATTTGAAGTAGATGTCTGATCCTCTCTAACTAAAGAAAATCTTATGGCCATGCCAGCCATTTCGGGGTTTTTTTCCTCTTTGCTTTTTTTTTTTTTGCTTTTATTAAGTTTTCATTCTTTCTGTTGCTTGGTGTGTGGTCTCTTGAAGGCACCACCCTTTGTAATTTAGGTTTTCATTATCTTAATGAAGCAGCTGGTTGGGCCCTCCTTAAAAGAAACAAATATGTGAACATCTCCTCTGAACTCTAGAGAACATTTAGTAGAATATTTGTCTATTCTCCTTGAAATAAATATGTCTGGATTGTTTCTTTGCATGACACTTCAGTTATTCCTTGGTGGCTTGAGATGGCATTTCATATTCTCTTACCAATAAAGAATTATAAACTATGACAAAACATTCTACCATGAGGTGTCCTACAAGGGGTAATTAGACTTCCTCTCTTTTCTTTTTTAAAGACAGTGGATAGTAGTTTATAATGGTTTCAATAATGCTACTGCCCAGATTAAACTATTTTAACAATTATTACTCTCCTTTGATTCTCGAATACCTGAAACAAACTCAAGGTTTTTAAACAAGAAGGCATCGGGTTTAGTTCCACCTTATCCTTATCAAGGGAGCTAGGGATATAGCATAGCATTGAAATTTGCATCTTGAAGAAGACCTCATCGTATATATTATTATTGCATTCTTGTGGGCAAAGAAATCCTGTTGTTGCTTGCTTTTGAGTACTAA
Organism: Phoenix dactylifera; assembly: GCF_051530095.1. Lineage (NCBI taxonomy): Eukaryota > Viridiplantae > Streptophyta > Magnoliopsida > Arecales > Arecaceae > Phoenix > Phoenix dactylifera. Next base: position 20,583,837 of record NC_143197.1, read on the forward strand.
AAGAGATAGAGATGTATCGGGACAAATAGGTATGAACAAGGTATCTTCTTTCCATAGTAATGATGGTAATGAAGAAAGCAAATGCGAGGAGTAGGTCCAACTCATTCCTCAGTCTCCTTCTTACCATCATGAGGCATACTCATGGGCCCCTCAAATAATTTCATGGGTCAATGGATTTTTCAAGACCTTGTTGCTTAAAAGAACTTGAATCCCTACACCCAAAATGCCTTACTTTATGATGTGGCTCCTAAATTAAAGGGTCCTTCAGGGGACCTAGAGCTGACCCAATGAAGGACAAAATCATATCTAGTTTAGAGAAAGTTAAGTTAAGCCTGATGTTTCCAAAGAAACAAGCACAATTTATATATTAATCTATCCTTTTTACCACATATCTTCAAATGTAAATGATGTACTATCACCTCTCTTTTGAGAACAGAACTATCATTGATATTCAGAAAAGATGAGCACATAAATTTCATGCTAACATTGTTTTATTAAAATCCTCTCAATCACCATGGGCTACCTGCTCCAGAAATTCCTTACTGTACAACCCCTATCTCAGAAATTCCATAGGATGATTCAGAGCTGACTCAATGAAGGACCAAACATCATGTCAGTTAATATCCTGTGGAACTTGAGAAAAATTACACGAACAATTTGATGTAAAAAAAAAAACGATGACCTCCTCCAGCTTGGAACAGTTTAATTTTATTTATTTGTTGGTGTCTTTGGAAAGAAAGCAACAAGAGGATACTTCAATTTGAAGTGGTATCGGCAAATCTTCCTCCTCTTCTTCTTCTTCTTCTTCTTCTTCTTCTTCTTCTTCTTACGCTAAAACGGGCATTTCATATAACATGGGTACAAATACACCCAATAGAATCTGCAAACAAAAGGTTCTGGAATGCACCAGGCAAGTCATTCTCTCTAACTCATAGGGTGCCTCCTGAGTGGCTCGCGATATACGCCGCTACTCAATCCGCTGCCCTATTAGCCTTACGATATACGTGCATAGCCTGAAAAGTAATCACCTCCCTCACCATCAACCATATATCACGGAGCAAACGATAAACTCCTTCGTCGCTGTAAGGGCCCTTCCGGATCCAGCTGACCATCGTAGCCGAATCGCCCTCCAAGAGGATGGAGCTCGCTTGAAGTATACGTTGCACATACCACAGTCTCATTCAAGCCGCTCGTAGCTCTACCTCTGTGACCGAGGTGTCGAAGATCTGATAACCTGCTGCTGCCACCGTGCTAAAGCTCGGACCCCTAATAACAACTCCGGCCCCTCCCCTCCTGCCTCTATCCAGGACTGAACCATCAAAATTGACCTTGAGGAAACTTGGGGTTGGGGGCTCCCAGGTGAAAAACACCGTGTGAGAAGCTGCCGAAGCAGTATGGGGACCTCAGGTGTCCCGAGCTATCAGAGGTCTATGATCTGAACCTGTATGAAGAAACTCTGCTACCTGTGCCCGAGCTCGCTCCATCACGAACCATGGGGACGGACTAAGCTCGCCAAAAACTCGGACGTTCCTGGCCATCCATATCTGATAAGCTATGCAGGACGCCCTAATAGCCACAAAGCGCATCTGAGGGGAGCTAGACCAACACCGAACCTCCTCCAGAAAGCAATCCCTCCGGCTCCAAGCACCCTCCGGGATTCCGGACAGCCTCCATGTCCACCTCGCCCAAACACACTGGAATAGTGCATGATCCACTGACTTGTCCACCTCACAGTACAGGCACAAGAGAGGGATGCTAACACCACGTCGGCTCAGCACCGAACTTGTCAGCAGGCGGTCCCAGACCACCTTCTAGAGGAATAGTGCAACCCTCTGATGTAGCCCAAATCTCCATACCCAGCCACAATCCTTACCCAGTTCTGACTCCTGCTGGAGAACCCGAGAAATATCACCAACCCTAACTCTAGCCTTGCAGGTGGTGCTCCATACCCTAAATCTGGACCTATTGATCTCGGGATGGGGAGAGCCCATATCTGTTTTGCTAAGTGCTCCCCGAATAACTAACCCAGTCCGTCGTCGTTCCACTCTGCCTCCCCCGGCCTGAGGAGGTCGCACACCCGGAGCCCCGCAACCCTCTCACCACTGATCATCGTCGGCCACAAACTCAACGGAAGTGCATCTATCCATGGGTCCTCCATCACATCAATGCTCCGTCTGTCACTAATCAACCATATGGAATGTGCCAGGGCCATAGGCAAATACCTCCCAACCTCCCGCCACATAAAGGAGCTCCTCCGGCTGCCCACCACTTGGTCAGCTGAGCCTACCCAACCATATCTCGTTATCATGACCAGACTCCAGAGTCCATATGGCTCCAGAATGATCTGCACTGCCCGCCGCGCCAGAAGTGCCTCTCGTCTCGCCAGAAGTGACTGCACCCCCAAACTACCCTCGCTTAGTGACAGTCAAACTCTCTTCCAGGCTACTAGATGTATCACGTGGCCTCTCCCAAAGAAGCCCCACAGAAAGCTGCGCATGAGCCGCTCTATCCCCACCAGCACCGTCTTCGACACAACAGTATGGGCCATAAGGTAAACAGGCATGGAACAAAGAACTGACTTGACCAGCGTCAACTTGCCCATCATAGAGAGTTATGAGGCCCTCCAACCCTCAAGCCTGCTTTGCACCAAAGTGGAGCACTCCGCCATCTGCAACCTTCTCCCTATGATGAGGACTCCAACGTAGTCTAGTGCCCCCTCTTGCTCCTGCATCCCCAATATAGCCCTAATCTCCTGTCCCACCCTCCGCTCCGTGCTCGGACTGAAATGTATAGATAACTTCTGGGATTGATTCTCTGCCCGGACGCTGCACAATACTCAGTCACACCCTCTGGAAGGCCCGTGCATCCCTTGCCCTCGTCCTGGCAAGCAACAGGCAGTCATCGGCAAATCTTCTTCCTTCACAAAGATTGGACCTCTGTTGGCTCTAACACCCTTTTGAAATCTCCCTCTTGCCTCTTGTCCTTAATTCTTGCCCATCTTTCTAAATTACACCTCATTACCACCTACCTCTCTCTCTCTCTCTATCTATCTCTCTCTCTATCTCTATCTATCTATCTATCTATCTATCTATCTCCTTCATATAATCACAATCTTCCCTGCCATGTAACCTCTTTCTCTTTTTACTTACTAACAATATTTTGAGGTTAGGACGCCTTAACTCTTTTCTTAAGAAAAAATTTTGATGACATTTTTGGTGAGATGATAAAATTTCAAAAATTCTAAGAAAGTTGATTAGATCTTAATATATGGATTTTGCTAAAAAAAAAAATTTGCTTTGGCTAGAAAAGATTGCTATTGATTCCATAAAGGATATTTTTTATTGGACTTTGCTAAACCATTATACCCCATGTCTAAAATAAATGGACATATTTAGCTCATAGCTGCATACATATGGCTAACAGATATACACACAATATGATTGATGTGATGGAAAGGGTACGTATATAGTACACGACTAAATTTTCTTCTTATAGTATTCATGAAGGAATGAGTATGATACAACAAAATCCAAAATAGACTGTCTCTTGGAATTAAATGAACAAGTAACTAATGAATGTGTCTTATGTAACAACCCAGGATCTCACCCAAAATGGCTAGCCGGAAGGTATTATTTGGGTTCTTTGATTCAGTATAAGTACCCAAGATCTACCCAGCGAATAACCGATGTAAGACTAAACACACGTCTGCACGGGTCCTCACATACTCCCCCGTTCAAGCCCTGACGTCCTCGTAAGGCTAAGGGTTCAAATCCATTCAAATCTAATCACAAACACCACGATTAGTTCGTAGTCAGCCCCAATGGATCCGTGCTGCAGTATTCCCTAGTCCACATAGGTTTTGGGCCGGGTCCGCTCTGATACCATTTGTAACAACCCAGGACCTCACCCAAATGGCTAGCCGGAAGGTATTATTTGGGTTCCTTGATTCTGTATAAGTACCCAAGATCTACCCAGCAAATAACCGATGTAAGACTAAACAAATGCCTGCACGGGTCCTCACACTTATAACTCCAACAATGAAAATAAAGTGAACCTTTTCTAGCAAGAATCCTTTTACAAATTCAGAGCCATTTTTTTCCACATAACTTAAATTTTGGAATTCTGTATTTTTGTGCTATCCCCCTCTTCATAGGAAAATTATACCCTACACTAAGTGTACCATATCAACAGTGCACCATGCCAATCAGATTTCACCTTCCTACAAGCCTCATTCATCATGTGGCTCGTCTTGGATTGTCGTCCCCTTATCTCATCTCGGACTGTTCCTATGGGGCACTTGGTGTCATGTATAATCTATCTTGTTGATAAGTTAAAAAAAGTTATAATTGTTACGTAGACAAGATGTGGATTTCTTTTTTTTAATTTTTACAAGCACTCAATCTATTACATTGTGGAATAGTCCTCTCCGCTTGTATAAATCATCACTTAATAAGGAAAGCAATGCACCGCTGGGATGCTATTGTTGGTGGATAGAGATGTGGTTTGGATGACCAGAAATGATAAATTAGACACTTCATGGAAATCATGTTCTTAGATTTAGAATTGGAGCTCTTCCTAATTCATATATTTATGTCTGGATTAATAGGACAGCCACACATTTAGCACCACCTTCTGCATACCTTCGTGCATGTAGGATAACCAATTAAAAAAAAAAAAAAAAAGATTGATTAGTATTAAAATTCTCAATATGATAGAACACTTGTGACAATTGAAGTAAAAATGAGGAGATAAAGAATGAAACGTTTTCATGTTCCTAGAGGTTGCATGAGGGCACATAGATGCACCAACAATGGGCTGATGTCTTTTTTAAAGTCTACGAATCCACTAAAACCACAGCTCAGAAGAAAAGTCCTATAGACATATATATGGCAGATTTTTATTGCCTACAAAACACTGGGTCTCATCCAATAATAATTCATTAGAGTGATTAATTTTTTTATAAGGGAAATGAATTTTGTCATAAATTTTTGGCCCATCAAAATAAGGCAAGTTTTCAAGTAATAGGAATTTGTTTCATTTTTGTGTTATTTTTATGTTGTTGTTGTTGTTGTTGGAGCAGTACCCAGCCCTAGGTTGCATGTGTAGCACAAATATACTACTAATGATTGTGGAATTTCATGTTGTTAAGGTCAATGGATAATGAATTCTTTAGGTTTGAAACTTAGCACAAAGTTTCAACTCCAAAGGGAAGAAAAGTCAATCTAAAGAAAAAGTAGATTGTAGTCTAGAGGATGCATCTGGAACAACTAATTCTAGGGATTGTCAAAGGTTGTGAAAGAGAAGTGGGCGTTGTTAGAGAGCCTGCATGTACCAAGCTACTCAGCCACCAATGTAAGAATTTAATATAAAGTTGGTGAAGTGAGAAGCATGCTTTAGACTTCTCTTCTCTTACTTTAGTCTTGGTATATCCGATCCGAACTTTCTAAGCATGTAGTTTTGTTGTCATCATTCAATTTGCCCAACTTTCCCATCTGCCAGACTAATTGAATGACTTTACCCACCCACTATAATCAAACTATGTGGAAGTCTTCGTTTAGTTGAATACATCCTACATGGAACCTCAATCCCATAAATATTATAGCTTAGACAGTATTTTGACAACTCAATAATGTTTATTCCTCTCTCTCTCTCTCTCTCTCTCTCTCTCTCTCTCTCTCTCTCTCTCTCTCTCCTCGTGTGCATGTATATACATTTAAACAGATGTATAATGTTTGAGCATACACTAGTGACGACAGTGCTGATTAAACGAGCATTAATCTGAGGAGCCGAAGTGGATGTCCATCTTTGCTTGATATTTTTTGAATATGAATTAGATTGGATTAAACTTATAAGGAGTGCAGGACTAAACGACGGTCCAATCCAAATGCAACCAGATATCCACTAAACAGTAAAAAATGCAGAAAAGATATGGCCATGAACGAATGGCTTTCGGTGAAGGTACCTCCAATATGGTTATCCTACAATGGCATATATTTGCTCCCCCATGCCTTCCTAGACCACCTCGTCTTATAGTACTAACAGAAATATAAATCATGAATCACAAATTTATTCAGTCAAATATCATAGTTTTCTTCCTTTTAATGCAACCCACGTACGTAGTCTTTGTTTCAGTACCAGAATTTAAATAATCAGCTGGAGAAGGTTGGATAACTTTATAATTCAAGTTATTTGGGTGATTTCACTCATTTTGATTTTTGAAAAATTTATCTTTCATCCATTTGTTCTTGCCTATCTAACCAAATGATATTCACAACTATTCATCTCAGTTAGACTTATATTTCAGAAAGAAAATAGAATATGGCAGACAGATAAAACTATCGGAAAACGTATTCAGATTTTTCTTGTTTGAAATGGCTCGAGGACCCACCTAGAAATCTAGAATGCCAAACTGATCTACGGGACAGCTGCTTGAAGCATGCAAACAGAGTGGATGGTGCACAATTTCCAAAACCGCGTTTTGACTTGGGGAAAGTCATTGATCGATTGATTCATTCTGTCCAAATGGGATTTGTCAACCCCTTTTTCTATTATTTTTCCTCCTCTTTTCCCCACACGGGATTCTACTCACATGAGTGGGGCCGAACGCCTCTCTCTGCACCGCGCCTGTGGTTCGCTGGAACTGAGGACCACCTTACCCTGTTCTTCACGGCCTGCTCTGTATTATTTCCAGCACCGCGTCTTCTTCCTATCTTCTGCCGCTAGCTGTTCACTTTCTCATCTTCTCACCTCAGCCTGACATCATTGTTACGTAGTTCCATGCAAGCATTCCATTATATTTAGGTTTGGGCATCAACTTGACTATGTGATTATGGTCTGATTGAGAATGGCAAAAGATTTTTAGTAGCTTAGTATTAATATATCCTTCTCAAGTATATGCCATGTAGATGATAGGGGCGATGGTAATGAAAGTACCTAGCTGACCTTGCAGGCAAAGGTTGTCCTAAATAATATGCTTCAATACCTTAGAGAAGAGGATTAATTCCTAGTTCTTAGTGGTAAACTAAACAATAAGTTAATTAAATAAACTAATCATAAAAGTATGTGATTTAAAAGTTTTCTCAAAAAAAGAAGATTTAAAGAAATACAGTCTTTCTAAACATGAAGAATATCCTTTTTCGTGATTTAGCAGATTGTACTCACGTGAGATTTATATGACATGAGTACCCATTTTTACCCAAAAAAAAAAAACGAAGAATATTTAGTCCACTACTAATATGAGGCAACATCTGTTGGGACTACCGAGTTTTGATGTTTGTCCCTTCTTTCTACCATCTTTATTCATTGTTTTAGTCACCATAACTTCTTGAAAAACTTTTTTAAGCCTGATATACATCATTGGACCTTTTTAATTATTCCTGGTTATTTATTATCTTGATTTTGGTTTTTCTTAACTCAGTTATACCTTATACATTTTGTTGGCCTTTCCTATTAGCTTAAGTTTTTGAGGTCCAAACAAAAGCTCTTTCTTGATGACCATCTACAACGTGTATAATTCAGGCCATCTGAGAGAGAAAGGGATAGGACATTATGATTAATTGTCGACCATTTTCCAATCAAATTAATCGAACTTTATTTGAAATAAATTTATGTAGCATCCTAGAAAGTCACTATTAATTTAGTTTTATGAGAATGTCCAATTTGAAGGTGCCAAAAGCTACAACTTGCCAAAACAATCTTGAATAACAAGCTGTAGCAAGAATAATATATTCATCCCAATCCATTTATATGTCATCAAAATGTAGTTTGAAAGTCATTTAACTCATAGTTCTTAAACATCTCTCACTTTGTTTGTATGGAAATGAGAGCTTTAACTCTATTGCTTTCTGTGCCTTTTTTTTTTTTTCCTTTAAAACTAGTTGACATGTTTTTCCTGATTTTTTTGAGAAATAAAATATTTATGATCATTTTTGTTGAAAAAAAAATTATAACCACAGTTATTTACTCCACGTAAAAACACAAAAACATGACACATGGTTAATTTCTTAAACTCTATGATATATCCCGCCAATTGGCGCCAACCACTAACACCAGCAGCATCATTATCTTCTGAAAATAGGACGCCTGTGCATTGTTTTTAACATCCTTTAGAACTCATCTTTCAGTCATTTTTGGTGCACAATGACACATGATCACTAACATCTCATTTCATAATTCAATTTTTCTAATATTTAAAGAACCAGAATATTTGGAGAGAGAGAGAGAGAGCATACGAAGGCGTAAGCAAAAAGGCGATTGGGTGGTAGGGTACGACCCCTTCATCTTTTGGAAGACCAGATGCGACCAGGTTGCACCAAAGGTCAAAACTTTTATTAATGGGCTCGTAATGTGAGCTCCTAGTAACATCAGGATCTTCCCACCATATATACATTAGCAAAAATAAAAAATAAAGAAGAAGAAATCGATCGACCAACTTTAGGCATGATTGAAAGGGATTCTTTTGTGCCCTTGTCTAATAAAGCTTCTCTTTTGCCTGGCTCGGCATTTCTGGCAAAATAATTGACCCTGAGGAGTGAGCCTAGCACGTGTGAAATGGAACCTGTTCTTTGTAAATTGTTAGCAGTGAAGTCAACTAAGTAAAAGCATCATGTTAGGTTGGGCTCCCTCCTTAAAGTCATGCTAAGTTGTGATCCCACCGTAATTCTCCACCAAAAAGTCTAGGAGCACCATCATGCTACCTCTTGCCAACCGAGCAATAATTTTACACACCACTTTATTTTCTTCAATCTACATTCATGCAAGATTGTAAATATATATAGGACATGATCTCTGGTATAACTAGAGATATTAATCCTCATCAAAAGGACTACATAATGGATATTATTATCATATATTGTCAACCTATTTACATCAATTCACTCATGGTTAACCAACTAGGAATTCTAAGTTTCACTATAGAAAGGCTTTGGGGTGCCTTTTTTGTGCGCCCTAAAGTTGCTTGGCCTATATATTAATATTGTTAGTTATACTAATCATCTGGTGCCAGAATTTTTTACATGCACAGAACGGATGAGTCCTAAATTACTTACTCTAATTAGATGAACTACATTCTTATGAAAAATAGGGAGTTGAATCACAGGCTATTATTAGTTATGCAAAAGGTAGCAATCTAACCAATAGTACAGTTCATAGGATAAGAAACAAAAATAAGTGGTGGAAAATAGACACCGCAATAGATGATACTATAATTAGCTTGTGATTAATCCAAAAATCCTTTAATACTTACACGACTCAAAATTTTATTAAAAAAAGCTATTATATATATATATATATTATAAGTATTAAAGATTTTTTCAGTATATAATTAATGTTAAACTTTTTATTTTCTCAAGAGAATGTTAAGCTCGTTGTGAAACGTGTCATGCAAGGCAATCTTGACTAATTTGGTACACGAGAAAAGAATTGGAGGATTAGACGAAATTGGTCAAAGTTTTGTCGGTACGTGCGAGCTACGCCAGCGCATGGTTGAGAAGGAGTCGCTCTCGGGATTTGACTCCGGTGGGGCGGCCGAGCCCCGGCACGCGTGCAAGTCACGTGGGTCCCAGGTTTGACCTACGCTGCCCGGGTCACGAGCATGGCGTCAGCCGGTTCTCGCCCTTGCTAAGTATTTGATAAAGGCACGCCCATTTCTAATACATGCTCCCTCTTTCCAGCTTGCTAATTTCCATAGGAAATAATGAAGTGTGGGCTGCTGGCCTGCTAAAGGGGAAGGACATTAAAGAAAAGGGGTTGGTAGTGGAGGGAGTCGCCGGTCGAATAATTTAGAATTGAAATTTAAAATTATGAGAATAAACTTTTAAGTATTAACATAAGAATATTACTTTATCTTTCTTACCACATAAAAAAAAGCAAAAACAAGAGAATTGCTTTGCCTTCGACCTTGGCTTGTGTCATGCATCACGTTTTGTGCGCAAGCTTTGGATGTTTATGGTCAAATCCACCAGTCATAGTTGTTGAGAAGAAGAAAAGAAATAAGTTGCAGACAAAAATGACCTCCTCTTGCACAACATTGTTCATGGGGACATGCCTAAAATGTTATACAATGTGCACCAAAACAAATGGTAAAACTCAAGTGTGGTAACAATAATCCTTTATAAGCAAAGGTCTTAGAAGATTAGGGGCATGATTAAAAGATTAAATCTATGTATTGATGTAATCGAAAGAAATGGTAAGGCCCAAGATGAAGAAGGATATTTTGGTCATTTGAAAAGAATGTGACATAGATTTTATCTTGTAGTGGTCGGAAAAGTCGTTGAGAGGAAAGGAAATAGAGAATTAGCCAATGCATGAACCGAATAAACTATGATGAGATATTAACTTAGTAAGACACTCTCACATATGCAATATATATTAGATCACTTGATCTCAAAAATTTTCTGCTCTTTTGTTGGTTAGGTTCATTCCTAAAATATTTTTTTTAGGTTTTTCTAGCATCACCTTATTGATTGTAGTTCTACTAACCTTGTGTTTATACGAAAGAAGAATTAGGTTGTCGTCATTTGCTAAAAGAAGTTATGATTTAGTAAAATGCAAGGAAGCACCAAATATTTCATTAGCCATGTGTTGCCCCCTTGTTTTTGTTTAATTGGCTGGCGCTTAGTTTTTTGGGCTCCACGGAAAAAAGGAAATGAAAGAAAAAAAAAACATTATCATTCACGCCCCATAAAGAATTTTTTTTTATATTCTTCTATTTTTACTGTTAAATATATGTCAAAGCTTCATTGCCTTTTTTTTTTTTTTTTTTTTTTTTTTTTTTTGTTGTAGTTGCATAATGCATGCTTGCTAAACCCCAATCAGCCGCTGACACAACCACGAAAATACTTCAACAACAAGCTACCTAGCACCATCGGTCCTAGGGCATAAATAATTAATTTACTAGGTTTCTTTCTCCTTAAACAACTATATATTCAAGTCTAGGATAACCATCCTTGAAATTTTGTATAAAGTGGCCACCTGTACTTAGAAGAGAATAATAGTAGTTTATGAAAGAAAAGCAAGTTACGAATTGTCCTAGAGGTGGTAAAGGAGTAACCAGAGAATTTGCACAATCTTAAGAAATATGAATTCTAGTAGTAAAAGATGGTATGTTTGTGAGGATCCGTGCGGGCGTATGTTTAGTCCCACATTGGTTATTCGCTGGATAGATCTTGAGTACTTACACAGGATCAAGGAACCTAAATAATACCTTCCGGTTAGCTATTTTGGGTGAGGTCCTGGGTTGTTACAAATGGTATCAGAGCGGACCGGCCCATAACCTATGTGAACTAGGGGAAACTGCAGCACGAATCCATTGGGGCTGACCATGGGCCAATCATGGTGTTTGTGATTAGATTTGAATAGATTTAAACCCTTAGCCTGACGAGGACGTCAGGGCTTGAATGGAGGGAGTATGTGAGGACCCGTGCGGGCGTGTGTTTAATCCCACATCGATTATTCGCTGAGTAGATCTTGAGTACTTATACAGGATCAAGGAACCCAAATAATACCTTCCGGCTAGCCATTTTGGGTGAGGTCCTGGGTTGTTGCAAATGGTATCAGAGCGGACCCGGCCCATAACCTATGTGGATTAGGGGACACTACAGCACGGATCCATTGGGGCTGACCATGGGCTAATCATGGTATTTGTGATTAGATTTGAATAGATTTGAATCCTTAGCCTGACGAGGACGTCAGGGCTTGAACGGAGGGAGTATGTGAGGACCCGTGCGGGCGTGTGTTTAGTCCCACATCGGTTATTCGCTGGGTATATCTTGAGTACTTATATAGGATCAATGAACCCAAATAATACTTTTCGATTAACCATTTTGGATGAGGTCCAGGGTTGTTACAATATTAGAAACCTTCAACTAAATTACTCGATTGCAAAGCTGACGGTACAACTTCTTGTGACGCATGCATGGAAGTGGCAGTAAAATTGCTTGAACTTTAGGGCAAGGTGGACAAGAAGGGAAAAAGAAAAAAAGAAGAAAAAGAAAAACCTAGAGATAAGTGGAAGAAATGATATTTTCCCATGATAAGATGGATCTAATCGTCTGTCTGCTTTTCTAACATGGCAAATCTTAAACCGGAACCTGTTCCTCCAACGCTATCCACATTTCCCCACGGTTTATATAAAGCTAAGCACCACCAACGCAAATTCTAGTCATTCCATCACAGCTAACAACCAATAAGACCTCCCAACGCGAGAGAGAGAGAGAGAGAGAGAGAGAGAGCCATGGCAGAAGAATTCCAGAGAGGGATCTGTAGTAGTAGTAGCTGGTGGAGCACCGCAAGGACCAGCAGCTTCGATGGCCCGATGTTATCGACATCAGTCTCATGCTCGACGGAGCTCACCGGCATCGGTGGGAGCGTCAATTGGGCGGTGCCTGCTGACATGGTGGAGGTCAAGTCGAGGTCCTCCGACGAGTCACCAGGATCAGTCTCAAACAGCTCTATAACCTTCCAAGACACCCACAAACCCCAAGCCTCCGATCAATTGGTCGCTGACCCAATAATGGATTCCACGTTACAAATACCAGGTTTTGGCCTCTCCTCCCCATCAATCAATTGGCATCAACCTTTGTTGTAAGTATTCCCTTATTTCTCTCATTCTTTGGATCATTTATCATTTTATATATCAGCCTGTGGACTTTTTTTGATGTCTAAATCTGTATCTTATGATAAATTGATGTAGCACAACTAGTGGAAGATCTGAGACAAATTTACATGCCTTGCTCCAAGAGGGCATGAACTCAAGACCCAATCTTCAACAAGAACCGGCGATCGAATCCAATCAAACTCATATGAATGTTGAAAGTTCCTCATTCAACCTTTTAAAGGACTTGAATCAAGGGCTAATGCAAGACAAACATCACTATAGCTCCAGCATTAATAGCTACCCACTCTTTCCGGCATCGTTTGGATTACCTCCAACGCTGCTACAAGGTCTCTTGGGGCCCGGAATGAAACCTCAGCAGCCTTTTAACAATCAGCAGATGGATTCTCCGATGAGTTATCAGGGTGGCTTGAACGAGTCGTTGCAATCTCAAGTGGCTAAATTGCCACAGTTCAATATGGCCTTGCCAATGAAGCAGCAACTCCATTTCGCCAACAATACTCCCTTCTGGAATCCCTCAGCTACTGCCACAACTGAAACAACCTCTAACCTTTACTCTTCGACACCAACTCAGATAGCCCCACATGCCTTCAAGGGAAAAACAAATTGCAGTAAACTTTTGGTGAAGGTTAGTGTTGCCATCAGACCCTTGGACGGGCAAATGTTTATTTCTTGTTCAGATAATTAGGCTTGTTGTGGTCTGAATGGGGTTTTCTTGATTATATGTAGTCTAATTCAGAGGGAGTTGGGGATTCTAGCTCGAACGCAATGAAGAAAAGTGGCAATGAACCAGCATTCAAGAAGCCAAGGATAGAGACACCATCTCCATTGCCAACTTTTAAGGTACGATCGGATTCTATTTTAGATCTTAATCAATGGAGATCTGATGCACTCTCTTTTCTTCACTATGTGAACTTTGATAAGAGCTTTAAGTTATTATTGCACCAGGTCAGGAAAGAGAAGCTAGGGGACAGGGTCACTGCATTACAGCAGCTGGTTTCGCCTTTTGGAAAGGTGAGGCCTTTGATTTCCCTTTCCCCCGATGAGTAGAGCTCGAAGTTTTTCGTTAGGTTTTTGTATAAGCATTGTTATCGCCTTTATAACTGAATTCCATTTTTTTTCCAGACCGATACTGCATCCGTTCTCCACGAGGCCATTGATTACATCAAGTTTCTTCATGAACAAGTTGGTGTAAGTCTCTCCTTGGACACCTTGTTATCAAGCAGCAGGACTTTACTAGCTCTATTCTTGTACAAGAGAGAAACTCTATTCACTGATACTTTTATATCATTGCAGGTTCTCAGTGCTCCATATTTGAAGAATGGCCATCAAATCCAACACTCGCAGGTAATTTAAGTGTTCATTTAATGAAGAAATATTTTTCCAATTAGCTTTATTATCTTTTCAAGGAGTGAATGCAATATCCTGAGTTTAAGCTGCACAATGAACTGTTTAGGATTGGGTTTTATATGCAGAATTTGGATAAAACAAGGGATGGAGAAGGATCAAAGCTCGACCTCAAAAGCCGAGGGCTTTGCCTTGTGCCGTTATCCAGCACGTTTGCAGTGGCAAGCGAGACTCCAGTTGATTTCTGGACTCCAACCTTTGGAGGAACATATCGGTAAGGTAAAAGCTAGCCTGTTGAGGAGGAACAACAGAGTATTCTCTTCTATAAATAGCATGCTGTTAACACAAAGGAATGTAGGGAATGATAGATTAGGAGAAGAAGGATGTAGCCCATAACTCCATATGACATTTAGTGGTGAGGGAGAAAAGAGGAAGGAAAGCAAAAGGAGATGGCCCATTACAGACAAGGTATGTTGGGACAGCTCTAAGGGGAATGATGTAAGGCTGGCCATAGAGTTGAGAGCTCTGGAAGAGAATAATTCAGTGTTGTATTATATTTAGTGGTGGGATATTGGAATGGGAACAGGTGCCAAATGTGGCAGGGAATGTGGGATTAGTTTAGGGTGTGGGGACATTGTTGTCAATTTCTGAGTTTAGCACCAGGGAGTGGACACAGGTGAAGAAGGGGCAGAGAAGTGGGTCTTGTTCCAGTATGGTGTTTGTATATTGTATAAACTTTAAAGGTTGCCACCACCTTTCTTTTTTATAAAAATAATAACATTAACAAGAAATCATTTGAGTTCCAGAGTAGGACGTACAGGTTTGTGGTCTTTTTGTTCTGGGATATAACTTTTTCAGTTAATTTAAATGTTGTGGGTATGGTAAGTGGAAGTCAGAGGGAGGCCCATTAGCTCTCTCTCTCTCTCTCTCTCTCTCTCTCTCTTCTTGAATATTTAGGCATGGAAGGGTGGGGAATGCTTCAATCTCTGTTGCATGATAATATTCCCAAGTATTGATTATCCCTCTCAAAACTTCTCTTAATCTATGTTTTCTTTGTTAAATGAGATCTGCAGTACTGCATCAAAGAAATAATAGAAAGAAAGAAAAGGAAGAGAAGAATAGACATCCGCAGCCAGCTAAGTATACTTACATAGTCCTCTAACTAATAGATGTTAATTGGGTAGTTGTTGGGTTAGAATGTGAAGTACACAAGATGAGAGAAAAAGTAATTTCTTCAAGCTTAGATGAAAAAATGTAAAGCTATAGTTTTTGTCTGGAAGTATGTTCGTTTTTTGGGTTGTAATGCAGTTGGAGGGTTTAATGGCTTTACAGATCTATTAACTTGGTTCGAAGAAGAAAATACCAAATACTTCAGCTTTTATCTTGGCACCACTAACAAGTAGGTGCTTTCCCTTTTCTTTTGCG
Organism: Phoenix dactylifera; assembly: GCF_051530095.1. Lineage (NCBI taxonomy): Eukaryota > Viridiplantae > Streptophyta > Magnoliopsida > Arecales > Arecaceae > Phoenix > Phoenix dactylifera. The sequence continues at coordinate 20,599,222 of NC_143197.1, forward strand.
TAAATTACTATCTATTAGGTTGATACCTTATCTGAAAGCTGATAATGTGTTACTATGGTGCTGTTGCGGGAAAAATTTGGAGCATCCATGCTGATGGTGTCTAGAGGTCATCTAATGGAACTAGTGTCAAGAAGGAAGACATGGATGGAAAGGGAATGGACGAAGTAGTGGAAGTAGGTTTGAGGAACGCCCCTCGGATTTGTTTTTCCTTCATATGATTCCTAAATATCAGTACTTCACAAGAAACGGGAAAAAGTAGGCCTCTCAGAAAATGCAACCTAAGCATTCGCTTGTGCAACAAAATCTTTTTTTCCATGAATTTAGAAGAAGCTTAGGAATTTCATGTGTAAACATTTTAGTGCCTGCAACCTTTCCCCCATCTTTTGAAGCAAGTAATGCCCACAACCTTAGACATCTCTTAGAAAACCTGGTCACACAGTTATTCTCCAAAATTATAAGAGAAAAAGTATCATATGATAAGTAAAGAAAAATTGTTAAAGGACTCCGCCATGGCATCTGTTAATGTGCTTTCTTTAATTATTAAAGAGCTTTTTGCCCTTTCTCAGTAGCATACAATATTGTTTCTCCATTGCATATACGAAAAAAAATTATACTAGGAAGCAAAATGTGTTTGTGAGTTGTGAAATGAAAAGGAAAAGGATCATAGAAAATCAAGGTTCCTCATCCTTAAACAATGCATCAAACCTGCAATAAGATTTTGACAAATTGTTTAAGATAATGAGGGCATTTTCTTTGTGAACTTTGGGGAGCACTTGCCCGACGCCATCTCCTCATAAAGTATGGATAGAGATTTGCAGACTCTGAATATGGCCCAAGCCCTCCAAGAATAATGGCTGCTCTAAATTTGCTATTTATTTTTCTCGAAAAATCATCATCACCACCATCACATCATCATATACGTAAAAAAACCATGTGATTCAGGATAGAAGAAGGAGGAGAGAGAGAAAGGAGAAGAAGAGGAGGAGAAAGGAAGATGAAGGGGGAGAGGAAGAAGGAATTCACAATATCCTATAATCTTAATAATTTGAATTGTGCTCTCAATTGATATATTAATGGGTTTATATAGACAACCCAAAACCTTAATATGAGTGCATAAAAATAAAATTCTAGAATCCAAATAAAATTTTAGAATCCAAATAGAATAAAATTTTTTAATTTTAAAATAAAATAATTTTTTTTAATTTTTATATTTGTGCCTAACATTAATGCTAGATTCTTTATTAATGGACGGTCCTCCATCACCATGCTAATATATTTCATGAAAAATCAGTTACGGCCATTTCAAGATGGAATTCTACACTTTTGAACATAATTAAATTACAACATCTAGAGTTTTTAAAACGTAAAATATCAATTGTTTATGAGGTTTCCTAGATAAGTAGATAGCTACAAAAATGTTGTACATATTTTAATTGATTTATGGTCTATAATCATCCAAATCAATTGGATTTTGGTTTGCATGTACTTGAAGATTTGTAGATCTAGATTAACATTTTGCATTCTAAAATTATATAGCTTGCAATAGTTTATGAACTCAATTTGTGATCACTATTATCAATTTGTGATCACTTGAAAAAACTCCACAACAGTTCACTTTTTATTTTTGTACAAATTTAGATATCATGCATCATGATCAATAATTTGAATTTCATATTAAAATGGTTATCATTGTTTTTGCTTGGAAAGCATTTGCTTGGTGCACATATAATGCAAGCTGGGACCACAAGGAACTAAGCAAAAATTAAAATTTGATTCAAGAAAACTTTCTTGAAGTATTGAATATTTTTCTATAATCAACAGTCCAGCCAGATAAATGAAATGATCATGTATTTTTATGGTGAAAATATCCAAGATTCAAAGTTATATCATTTTTTGAGAAATGAGTGGGAGAATGGGGGTCATCCCACAAAATTCAACTTTGTATCCCCTAAATTTTGCTGCTATGTTGCACAAGAATTGTCCATTTATTCCATGCCAAGATTGATCTTGATTATCACAGCTAGATAAATGGTCATCTTAATGGAGTTCTCTGGATGTTAACGAAGCTAATATTCGGTTACACACAGACACATGCATTTATGTCCATACATATGTACGTACATGTATGTTATGATCCCCCTAAATTAAAATAGAGTAACTTAAAGGTATTCAAATGCTGTTAGCAGTATGTCTGGATTTCTTACAACATTTTATAGAAATGCCAAGAGGTGCTAGGTCCAACCTAGCTAGGGCACAATCTAGAAGGAGCATATGTTCTTTAAAATGAATTACTTGCATAATTCCCCTTACAACTCATATCATCGTTTTTCAGCATTTCCTAGAAGTTCATCATGCGTATCTACCTAAGTTCTTACTGCTCCAGTCCTTATTTTTTAATGCTTGCAGGTGCAAGGTCTAAGATGTTAAAAAAGGACAAGTCGTATTGGGACAAATACTAAACCACGCTGCTCATGGAAGACAAGCCTAAGTTTTGCTGACTAATTATTCTACTGACATGGGCTTTTGGAGGTTCCAGATTAGCTGGAATAAAACCTTGTTACTGAATAGAAATCAGTTTTTAAGTATCACCTAGCTTAATAGGATGGAAAAAGTTCTATTATCATCTTTTGCATTCAGTATGTCTATCTGTGGATTTGTACGTACGCATGCATGCATGGGAGTGAGTATTTTAATCAAACGGGAGGAGGAGAAACCTAAGTAGAGCGTACTAGAGCCTCATTCATTTTGGAGAAGAAGGATGTCTTAGTACCGTTGGAGTTTTAACTTTAAAAAAATAATTTTAAAAAATAAATATACTAATTTGATTTTCTAAATTTTAAATAGTTTAAAAATTTTAAAACTCTTATCTATTTTTTCAGATGTTTCTTTCAGAAGAGTTGCGATAACATTGGTTTGCGATGTTTCTAAAACATTGCTTCTTCGGAAATACTGCACCATTTCGGTCACCAGGCAGATTCTAAAAATAGGCTATGCATGGATCCAATATTTTAAAATACTCAATCCACATTACTACTTCTCTGCTTCTTTAGGTGAAACAAAGAATTTATCTCTTTTTTCTTGTTCTCTTCCTTCGAATCTTTTTTTAAAATTTTCTTTTCATCTGGGCAACTGAAAGAGTCGATCGAGTTAAGCCTCCTCAGTGATTGTACTCGTTAAAGGAGGATCGAGTTGAGCCGGATTGTTGTACCTTGGGGACAAAATCGCCATAGACCTACTTGTAGGGGCGAATCATGTTTTTAGAACAGTGTATATCATATGCTTTGATCTAGACAAGCTTTAATTTTTCAACCTTCTGATTTTATTCGAGTAGATTATTTTTTTATAATATTTATATAAATAAAAATATAGTAGTTTCTAGGAACAATTACACCAATTCGGGAATATCGATCTAATGCTAAAGCTCAAGTGGATGGAGCCCCATATCGATCTTAGGTTGAATGATATCCGGAAAGAGGTCAGCAAACCTGGTTTAACCTTGATATTAAGGGCTTAAAAAATGGCGTATATATTTCTAGTCCACGAAGGATGATGCACATGGGACAAGACCTGGAGCAAATTATATATAGCTGGTTTCCCGCACTACAAGAAAAAGGGGAATTAGCGACGCTTTTTAAGGTCTTTTCCGACGCTTATAAGGGTCGGTAAAGGTCCGTCCGACGCTATCAAAAGCGTCGCTGAAGCGTCGGCGATACATGAGTGGAAAAAGTTTTTCTCGACGCTTTGGGAAAGCATTGTAAAAGATCGGTTTTTAGCGACGCTTTCTAGAAGCGTCGCTAAAAGCCTCAAATTTTTTTTAAAAAAATAATTTTCTTCAGAAGATGAGCCGCCGGTGAGGACGAAGACGAGTCGGAGCTCGATCCCTCAGCGGCTGCCCTAACCTCGGCGTCGAAGCCATGAAAGTGGGTTACTCGGGAGGCTGCAACTCACCATGTGATTGTTATCAAGAAACCACAAGAACCACAACTCACCATGGATTATTCGGGAGGCTGCAACACTAGAGTCTCCTTTTTGCCGCCTCTCTCCCACTACAACCACCGCCGCTGCTCGCGTCTCCTTCCCGCGCTCGAAGGCCCTCCTCCGCCTGATTCAATCATGGCCGAGCAAACCAAGAAAGCATTTCTGAAGCAACCGAAGGTGTTTCTCTGCTCAAAGAAGGCTGGGAAGGGAAAGAGGCTTGTTAATGGGAAAGATGAATCTTCTTTCCAAACACTATCATAAGAAATCTAGAACGAAGAACAAAAACAGGTTGCTCACCCAAAAGGAGGAAGGCCCCAGTGATGGCGGCATCTCGAAGAGTACCACACGAACCCTGTGGACGGTTCCAATGACGACCTTGGAGCTGTCGCCGAAGTACGCCCTCTTCCTGACGGAGTTGTCGAGGCCAACAGCACCGTCGGCGAAGCTCCGGGGGGAGCGGGCGGCCGGAGGGTCGGCGGGGTCGCCAGCGACGAAGAGGGAGAGCTTGAGGAGGGAGGAGTCGGGCATGGCGGCTGGGACTGAGAGGGAAGAGATCTAACGATGAGAGGAGGAGAGGAGAGGAGAGATTTTAAGGGATTGAGGTCGGCGCAGGGGTATGAGAGGAGGAGAGGAGAGGAGAGGTTTTAAGGGATTGGGTCGGTGCAGGGTGTAGTTAGGGCATCAATCGAGATTGTGAAGGGATTTGGCCTCCGACGACGCTTATAAGCGTCGTCTTACGTTCAGACCTTCGGCGACGCTTTTAAGCGTCGTCTTAGGTTCAGCTTTACCGACGTTTTTAAAAGCGTCGGCAAAGTTTGGCGCCGAACAAAGATTTTCCGACGCTTCCTCCTAGCATCGGAAAAAAAAGCATCGGAAAATCTAGCTTTTTCTATAGTGACATCATAATCCGACATGCATGCGGAAAACTAGACTACGGACTAGATAAATTAAACAAACAGTTGGCATCAGTGTGATTCAAACTTGTGACCACCAGCGAACCTGAGCTTTAGTTTTACATTAGCTAAGCAATTAAACCTATAAGCTTAAGATAATAGGAAAATATCGAGAATTCCTGTGTAAAAAGTTAGCCCCACATCCGATAGTAAAATCTTCCTCTCATGTATGAATACCACTTGCATCTTCTTCAGCTCCCTCTTGCATCTGAGCTACTACTCAATTCTATTCAAGTGCACCACATTAAGTCCGCGCTCAAACACAACGCCTTGCTCCATCGAGTCCATTTGCTTCATTGATTCGCTACACCACAGTCATTAAAATCTAGGAAATCACAAAGTCCAAGTGGAACAGGTCTCCATGGAAATAGGAGTCCAAACCTAATTCTTAAATTATGCAACCATAGGTAGAAACATATGCAAATAGCTAGAATGAGGTAGAAATAGAGCAGTCGAATTTGGCCATGATGGGAATAAAAAAACATACTTGTTGGAGATGGCATAGGCAAAAACAACCATATCCAACTAAGAACTATAGAGAAAATTGATCAAGCAACATCATAGATGTATCATTAATATATAACCGAGTCTATGAACGGTAACAAAGCAACAATATTTTACGTGGAAAACTCTCATACAGAAGAAAAACCATAGGGCAGGAAGAGAACTCCAGTATAAAAATCTGATGATCTCTCAAAATTTTGCCTTAGGTTTTGGGGTACATAAGACCGATCTCCCTTTCTTCCTCTCACCCTATAGTGACCTCTCTCGAAGCTTGTCTAAACTTAGGAATAGCACTAGTCTTTGCTCCCTTCTCTAACTCTTCTCCTTGCTTTGGTACAAGAACCTCTCTCTCTCTCTCTCTCTAGCAAAAGCCTAGAGCAACCCCCAATCTCTCCCTCTCTTCTCTTTTTTCTCTTTTTCCCTCACTCCACGCATGGGAGCCAAAAAAATCTCACTTTAGTTGGGAAATTCCTACCAATGTGCTGACCACCTGGCATACAATAGGCCCAAAACAATGTAGGCCTCTTTATGGGATTGAATTGGACCCATGGAACACTATAAGCCAACATGAACTTAACCCTTATCAGATACTCAAGTTGCTAGCGCACCAACATCAGTAAACTCACCCTAAGTTAGCTCCAACTAACAGGGCTACTTTCTCTACACAAGTACTCAATCTTCTACATCACCATGTAGGCTCATCCTAGATCATCTCTAGATGAGGGAGCTGCTCTACCAGCTAAAGGAGTCCATCTTCTGGTATATCACCATCAGCAATTCATCCTCACTACATAAGCCGGGCACGTGATTGACTACTACACATTCGATAGGGCTTGGCCCGATAAGACATGCAAGGACTCACTAGAATTTTTTAGAGTTTTTTTGCATGAATATCCTTCTAAAAATTCAAATTTGCATGAATACCTTTTTAAAATTTATATTTATTTTTGTACTGTCATAAAATACTGTTTTCCCCCTAATATAACGGTTATTCTAACACCATTAATAAGAACAATATTTATTTTAATTAAAAATTAAATAAAAATTTGAAATTACTTTTTGGTCTCCCATTGCGATCGCCTTATAAATAATTTTTTTTGCACATCTACCCATTAAGGATATTTTAGTCATTCTAATTTGAAACCATTAATTTTTTAACGATGTTAGATGATCTGGGTACATATGCAAAAACAAGGATAAAAAAAGACAAAATAGCAAAACAAGTGTTTTACGAAAGTATACATGCAAATATCAATTTTGGAAGGGTATTCATATAAAATTTGATAATTAGGAAGGTATTCATGCAAAAAAATTCAATTTCTTAATTCCAAAATAGATCCTCTGTGCACTATAACAAAAACTGGTAAAAGAATTAGAGCATCAATAACCTCTAACATAAAAAAATCATATTAATGATTCCTTTTTAATAATTTAAGATTAACCAAGACACTGCCTCCAAATTATCAAATGGTTGTACGCAACATTTTTCCAATACAAAAATTTAATCTAAATAAGAAAATCAAATAGACCCTAAGCTCTTGAGGATACAACTTATGATGCAATTCGCACTATTCCTTAGCATCTACAAATGACAAGAAAGTAGATAATGAACTAATAGTCTAGTAAGATACCTCTACAATGTTGGTTGGATCAAGCACATAGTATTGAAAATTTTTCAATAAATATAGATCATTGTAGATTTGTTAAAAAACATTTTACCAATTCAGGTGTTTGGCTTATAGATGTTCAACAACTTAATGGTTAACCTTCCAAAATACTAAATGAAAGCTATATTTAATATAATTATCGAGAAAGCACATTTTTATAAAATTTTCAATAATATTTATTGATAGATTTTCTCTTATTCTTTGTGATTATGGCCAAGATTAGCCCAAAGATAAAGCCTAAAACTATATTTAGGCCTGTGGTATAGGCTCGAAATTATATTTAGCCCTACAATGGAAGCCGAAAAGAAACTAATTTGAAATGCATATTGTCGGTGATCAATTCTGTTGACTAGACCCAAACCATAGTCAAAGCAGACGATAACTTCTGTCACATACTATATATAGACTTTTCAAATATTCACGAACTTTCAAACATATTTCCACTACAATAATATAATTAAACTATCTCATTTTACAAATTTTCATCACGCTAAATAAAACCAATATGTTCTTAAAATACATCACCGTATTTAAGCAGAATATTTCTCCCTTTATCCATATTTTAAAATATTTTCTTTATAGTGAATAAACATAAAATTTAGTTTCAAGCATGAAATTTCCAAAAATAATTCCATAAAGTCAATTTCAGGAACAATATTATTGCTATTTACATAGCACATATTTAAAAACCATGCATTTAAATGTATAATGATAGTAATCAGTCAAGAAGCAAATTTTAGAAACAAATTTCTAATAATAATTGTTGCAGCCAAAACCCAATCTAAAAGTCCAAGGAATGCCGATTGACCTATGCGAGAGGAAGAATGCCAATTAACCTGCATATAGAATGAAGACAAAAGGTTGCTGAAACTAATCCAACAAGAACCCTTCGGTGTTTAAGTCAGCGAAATGGTTTTGGGGACCAGCAAAGGAGAATAAGACCTGAAAGAAAAAGAGGAGAAAGTGTCGTATAGTATTGTATCCGTACTTGATATATCAAGCCTTTTTTTATAGATGTTGTTGGACCTTTGAGTCTTAATTCAAGTGAAAAACAGAATCTTGGTCTCTCGGCTTAAAAAGACTAAACCAAACTAAAGAAAGTTTTCTTCTTTTGTTTTTTTTTTATCTCAGTGCAACATATCAGCTCGCGATTGGTAGATCGGATTCGGGCTACATTAATAATATACGAAAATGTATGGTTAAAATACTAGGCTTTTAGAGGTACTTAAGATCTAGATCAATGAGATCCAGAAATTTCTCCAAAACAAAAAGGTTATACACGACCTTCTTTAAGTCTTCTCCTAGTATGAGTGCGAGAACTCTCATCTCTTTTTTCTCAAGCAAAACTGTGAAAGAACCCAAATTTCTCCCTCTCTTCTCTTCTCTCTCTTCTTCCCCTCTCCACACACGAGAGGCATCTCATTTAAGTGAGGAAACTCCTCATGGGCTGAATCCATGGGATGCAATAGGCCCAAAACAGTGCAGGCCTCCTCATGGGATTGGGGGCCCATGGAGCACAATAGGTCTGCATGAACTTAAGCCTCCCCAAAGGGCAAGACTCAATACATAGTCAGGTCTCCTCATAGGATTGGACCAAATAGCAAACAAAACCCATTATCTCCATCGATCAGGCAATTGAGCTCCGTAGTTCTATCTAATAGTTCTCTAACTCTAATCACGCAAGAGTTGACTTTTTGATCTCTGCCTCACAGAATGTCGAACAAAGCTTCCTTGTCGACAGAATGATTGACTATCTTCAAGAAGAGGCGTTCAAGAGCAGAATCACCTAGCCAACAATGCTTGCAAGATCTGACATAGGTTCCATTGCCTCCACCAAATTTCAAGCAACTCTAGAATGGAAGTGATGTCTCTTCGATACCTTTCCACATTGGAGAAGACATGAATTTTCTTTGACACTTCCCTCAACTTGAATTACTTCTGCCTCCAGTATAAGTTTCTTATCAGCCTACTCCATGGCTGCTCTTGGTCTCCAAGTGGTAAGCAATCTCCAGGTAGCACCATTTAGCAAGTACTATGTCATTCATAGATATCATGTCATGCCCTCAACCCGAGATCACAAGTCGAGGTCACTGTAACTACCGTAGACTCATAGAAAACTCTCCCTACAAGCATATAAGACATTTTATCACAAGATCATAAAGCAAACAACATAATAAATTTAAATAATTAATGTTCGAACTTTAGTTTAAATAATGAGAATCAAATTTCAATAACTCACAAAACCAATAATATTTACAAGATTTTACATCAAACTCTAGTCAAATCCTAATCTAAATTAAAGATATTAAATTCGGCCTCTAGTCACTCTTTCGATCATAATAATTCGTGCTATCTTAGTTCTTAGAATCTATAAAAATAGTAAGATATGAAATAATAAGCTAGAGAGCCTAGTAAGCAATAAATACTTTAACCATATTAATTAGGCAATGATTTAAATAATTATTTATAGAAAATAAGTATATAAAATTTATTAATTCAAAATCAAATTTCAATATGCAGCATTATCAAAATATTATGCATGCCAAATTCGATCTTTCTCAAAATTAAATTTCATTCATAAGTCAAAATTCTTTCAAATCAAGTTCATCTTGTCAACCTTGAGCTATGACTATATTTTTTCTATGGCAGGTCCTGATGCTGCGCATCTTCTTGCGATGTGCCACACATCATCTTGCGGTAAAATCCTTTATGACCATCTTTTTGCTTGTGGTATCTCGCGCACCTTTTTACGACATAAACCTTTTAGGATAAATTAAGTGCCAACATATTAGCCTTTTGACAGAGTTCTTAAACATAGTGAGGCTGAGAATTCAAAATAATCGTGTAGTTCATGTTTCAGTTCAACAAGATATAAGAAATCATGCCATATCAAAATCCATGAACGAGTTTAATATTTCTGACCATGCATCATCATAATATTCCAAATCATATTCAATTATAAAATACCGTTCATCCAATTCATGCATCATGAATAGTACAATTCAAAATTTGTTAATATAACAATCTATAATTTGTTGATAAATCTAGAAAAAAAAATTACATTACTTACTTTACAAGCGAAACCAAACTATAGGTCCAAATACTTCCAAAAATTTCTATCAGAACCTAAGACTCCCACGAGTGTGTAATTGAAATCTCTGATGAGCACCGTGAGCTAAAACTGTTGGAAGTCAACAGAAGAATAAGAAGGAACCAGCAGTGGTCTAGTGATGGTGAATAGCAAAATCTATCGGCGGTAAGGTGAAAGAAGGTGTGGGCATCTTTAAATAGCCGATGGAGGTTTTGTTTTCTAGCTCTCGTAGGAATTGAGATGGAGGAGTCCATCTCCGTCACACCCCAAATTTGTTACATAATACGACTATGCTACCGAGAGATACAACCGACGATAACACAAAGCCAACTATAACATATAACTTCCAAATCCATTTCAAACAAAATAATAAATTTCCAATTTCATTATTAAATAATAAAATAAACATTTGTCTAGACCAATCTAAACCCAAACATAAATTTCAAATGCATAATCTTTAATATTTAGAAAATTACCAAGTTACAAATCCATGACCAACTAAAGATCTAAAGATCTTCTATATAATCGCTAAGCTTTCTAGTGCGTATTCCAAACCTCGACCATCTTTCATTCCTACTGATACTACTCGTCTGAAAAAAAGGTATAGATATGTGAGTGACATAGCTCAGTAAGTAAAACTTACACTACTTTACCGGATCAAGCATAAGTTTTTCGATGTCAATGCATTATTTAAAGAAAATAATATTTATTGTAAAAATAAGCATTTCATAAGTGCAATATATTAAAAAAAAATTATAAAGTCAATTATGCATGCATAAATCATCAATATTTTATAAACATGGTTTCAAGATCATACACATAAATTTATAAATTATTCTTTTACCATTTAGTCATATCAGAATTCAAAATATTGCTCACAGATATTCATGGTACGATCACTTTATGCTCGTGATAGGGCTATATTTCGTAATCGATAAGGATTCATATTTTGTATGCCAACTTTATACTCGCTCATAGGATCGTGTTTCGTATGGATGTTAGCTCTAGGTGTCGATCTTCCTCAATTTAGGAAGGAGGGGGTCATACATAGCTTTTGAGATCTTTAGAAAACTTATGTCTTTTTCTTAAAACATACATAAATAGATGAAAAACACTAAATAATATGCTTAGATTCATACTTTATAATTAAGCTATTTTCTTAAACCATTCATGAAATTAACTAAGCATGATTTTCATTATATATATGTGCTGATTCATAATTTTAAGCAAAACATGATATCTTCACAAGCAAATTTTATGCAAAGAAAATATGATAATTTAAAAAATAAGGAGTGTAAAATCTACTTGCCTCTTTCGTCTTAGACTATCAAACTTCACTAAGCGAATCTGCTAAACCTATTTAAAAATATTGAAAGTGAAATTAATTTCTATTTAATGACTTGAAGGAAATTAAAAATAATAAGGAACAAGGTCGATTAGTTAGATGATGGCGTTTGACTGTTTCGAGTGGGGCAGGCCTAGGCGACCTAATAAATTATGGGGCACAAACTCGATCAGGGCCAACGTTGTTCAACGGGGTTCATCAATGATAGTTTTAGGGGTATTCAATGAGGTCAGGGCGATCGGTCCAGTAGATAGCCAGGGTACCAAGGCAGTTCAAGGTCTCTTTATATGGGTCAACCCATGGTCCATGGGATAGGCAATTGAGACCCTTTTACTAGGGTTCACTGGTCTTTTAGAGAGAAAAAAGAGAGAAAAGAAGGGAGAGAAAGAGAGGGATAGGCTTTCTCTCTCCTCTAGTACCCTTTTACTAAGGTTTGTAGGTCTTTTAGAGAGAGAAAGAGAGAGATGAGAGAAAATAAGAGAAGAAAGAGAGGAATGTGATTTCTCTTCTCCTCTTGGGACTTTCTTACTGGGGTTTATAGGTCTTTTAGAGAGAGAAAGAGGAAGATAAGGGAGAAAAATTAGAAAATAATAGATAGAAAGAGAGGGATGGTCTTTCTCTCTCCTCCTCCTCGTCTTCTTCATCTCTTCTTCCTTTGTTTTGTTAGAATTTGTGTTGTTAGAATTTAATGTACACAGAGTATTTAAAAATTACTTTTACAAAATTTTTTTTTTTTAAAAAAAATTTAATGCCGACGCTTATAAGCATCGGAAAAAGCAACCGGAACGTAAACTGGCACGCCTTTAACGACGCTTTTAAGCGTCGGCCTAACACCATAGTAGCCAACCTTCTCGCCGACGCTTTTAAGCGTCGGAGTATTATAAAAGGAACGACGCTTAAAAGCGTCGGCATAGACCGACGACGCTTTTTTGACGCGTCGGGTTAAACCCGATCCACGCCCACCTGCCCGACGTCTGACCCACGCTTTGTAAAGCGTGGGCTGGGAATTCGCCGACGCTTATAAGCGTCGGTAGTGGCAAAAAAAACCGCCGGGAGTTATTCCTTCTTTTGTAGTGAGAGGATGCCTTGGAAAATACTTTTGGCATGTTTGGTTGACCATGTAAAAGTGACAAATTACCAAAGTGCTTATGTTTGGTTGACCATCCACTTTTCCGAAAAAGTTATGTATAATTTCTATTATGCCCTTAATAAAAATTAAGTCTTTAATGCCTCTTTGATGCTTCTTTAATGCTGAAGGGTCTTTTTGGAAAAAAAAATAAAAATAGAGTAATTTCCGCCTCATGGGAAAGTACTTTTCCATGTTTCTCATGGGAAAGACTTTCCCATGAAATGTGGGAATCATATTCCCATGGGAATACAACTTTTCCGTCTCTCTCCTTTGAAAACTCCAACCAAACAAGAGGCATCTCATTACTTTTCTATTGACCACACTTTTCCCCCTTATTTTCCCGCGAACCAAATGAGCCCTTGATAGAGTTGGTGTTATGAATATTTATGTCCTTAGGGACAACTCATGCTTCATCTTACACTTCTTTTCTCGCATGTTGGCGTACATTGCTTTTGAGTATGTCTTAAGTTTACAAATTCGAGATGGTCAAATCCTTGTCAATTCTAGAAGGTCGACTTAAAATACTAGTTCAAGTCCATATCGACTTAGAACATCCGCCATATATTGTCCTAACTTGATTATTAAAGAAATACCAGTTTGAGTCTAAGTTGATTTACAAGTTGATTTACTTTATTATATATATTTCTTGTAACCCAATGGAAGTTTACAATTGAGTGTTCAACAGATCGGGTATATTTGGGGCTAAAGTCTATAAGGTAATTTTATACTTTGTAATTTTCATTTTTTTATAATGAATCTTTTGCATTATCTCTACTTGTGGACATAGGTCAATAGACCGAACCACATAAATATTATGTACTCTTGTTATTCACTAATTCTTCTCTTTTTTCTTCAAGTTTAGTTATTCTCCCTGCATGTCGCAACAAGTCCAAAAAGTCATAGCAGGCCAAATTTAAAAGAAAATTAATAATATATATATTTTATTATATTTTATCTAGTTATTTAAGAAAGCAAGTTTAATTATTTTAGTATAGTAAGAAGGTCTTTTCTACTATAATAAGATTATGGTGTAATAGAAATGAAGAGTAAATGAAAATGGAGATCCCTGATTGGGATGGACTATATTTGGAAGGTCATTGTAATATCCTGAGAATTTTATTGTAAAATTTCGAGGGCTAATCAGGAAAGGGCTGATCTATGAAGTCCATGATTAATCAGCCTTAATTAAGATCTAGAGATTTATAATGGGAGGCTATTGATGTATTAGAAGAGAAGCATCGTAGAATTTGAATATCCTTTATGTTCCTCTTAACTTCCTTCGCTTTTCTTATTTTCTCTCGTTTTAGCATTGCTACCAGTGTCATTTTATCAATAGGGGTGCAAATAGGTCGGATCGAGTTAGATCATGAGTAACCTTAAACTAACCCGATTTCTTGTTTGGATCCTAATTTTAGATTTAGACCCAACGCAACAGAAAATCGAGTCGGATCGGGTCGAATCCACTATTACAATTTTTGACCCACCGCATTCAGGTCGAGTCGAATCTGTATATAACCTGAGCCCAACCCAATAAATTTGGGTCCAATTCAGGCCAGTGTCGAGTCCGGTTCAGGTCAACCCATCCATGACTTAAGAACTTGTTTGCATGCTGCGGGCCCAAATAATTTTACAGATTTGGGTTAGATCAGATCAGGTCGTAGGATTGAAAATCTAAAATTACCTAAATTTCAAATGGATCAGATCGGGTCGGGTCGGATCTGAATTCAGTAAACTTAGATCCGACCCAAAAAATGGAACGGGTCCTAAAACCCAACCTGGCCCCATGGGTTCTTCAAAACGAGTCGGGTTGGGTTTAAACGGGTCGGGTCACGAGTCAACCTGACCCATTTGCAGTCTTACTTATCAGGCCAATTCTATATTTGAACATAAATATGGTCCCATCAAATAGTCCAATAAGCATCTAGCCTACTCTGCTCCCTCTATTAAATAAAATTTTAGGAGAAGGTCTTTCCTTTTTCATTTTAAATACCATCAGCTTATAATTTGAGGTCAAATTTCATAAGTTTAGGTAAATTTTCCCTCAAAAGAAAATTTTGAAATCAACACTCTTAAGGAACCTTACTCTTTGCACGTATTAAAGAATTATTTAATCTAAAATTTTCTTACTTTTTTGTGTTCAGTAAAGCGAGAAAATGAATATGATTGTTGAAAAAATATTCTCTTCAGATGATAATGAATCCAAGGATCTTTTCAGTCAAGTTTTTCAGTAATATTCGATCAAGAACAACTAGATTTTGTAAATAAAAACCGATAAGGGCCTGTTTTTTTGGAGGTTAAAAAATTTAATAGATCTGTATTTTTTTGAATAAATATTTTCTAAATAATATTTAAACTAAAAATAATTTATTTATATTTTTTTATTTATTGGAAAATATTTTACCTGTAAGTCCCACTTGTGCGTGGATCATGGTGGGACCTCCTTAAAGGAGAAGGCCATGAGACCTGGTGGTAGCTGTGCCTATGGGCATTTATTTCAGGTGGGGAAGTGGGTTCCCTACGATTCTGTGATTGTACGCCAACTATGGCTGCAAATGGTTCAGTTGACTCGTCACCGAGCTTAACTCATTTTGAAATACCTGTGGGGCCAAAGTGCAGATTCTAAAATTGGACCATTCTATTTTCTGAATTAAATCTAAATTTATTAAATTCAGACTTGACCTATTTAAAATTTAGATAATTTTAAATTTTTAATTCTCTAACTTGATCCGATTCGAATCTGTAAAATTATTTAGGCCTACGAAGTGCAAACAAGTTCTGAAGCCATGGATGGATTGACTCAAACCGGACCTGAACCTGAACTGGACCTAAACTCTTTAGATTGGGTCCGATTATACATAGACCCAATCCGATCCTAATGACCTATTGGGTCAAAAATTGTGGCGGTGGATCCGATCCGACTTTCTATTGAGTTAGATCTGGATTTAAAATTAGGACCCGAATAAAAAACTGGGTTAGGTTAAGATCACTCATGACCTGACCCAACCTGACCCATTTGCACCCCTAATACCAATCCCAATGTTTTGAAAGCCAAAAACCAGAGCTCTGGTCAGTTTGAATACATAATGTTTTATCACGATAACCAACCCTGAGAGATCAGAGATCTATCAGTTGATCGGATTAAAAAGACTAACAAATCATGTTCCCTGTGAAAACCCTACTTGTTTCCTGACCAACCCATGCTTTTCAGTCATAAAATTCAAACATAATCCAAATTCAAGTACTAGCAATCTAGGCAACCAATGCTTATTTATTTATGAAATGTAAAGATCAGAGCTAGAGTTCCAGTCGTACACAAACATTTCAGGATAGGATGATGCTAAGAAATACCGAGAAACACATCTGCACAGACCCATAAAATCTAATTTTAATATCATAAGTTTCATTGTCCCCAAGAACCTCTAGAGGCATTTATTGAGAGAGCAATTAATAAACCTTTAAGCTCCTCAGCAAAGGTGGCATCTCACACCAATGGAAAGCAAACTGATATTGTATTTATGGGATAGCCAATTTACCAAAAAAACATAAATCAAAGCTCAGAAGCTGCAACAATCAAACAAGGCTAGCATATTATTCCGTGACCGTATCATAATTCTAGAGGGAAGGCGAAAATCAAGAGGAACTTTTGAACTTCTTGGCAATGCCAGCAAAGTATTTTCCCTGGTGGAAAGCTTGCTCAAGTTCAAGCTCAGATGGGAATCTTGAACCATCCCCAGCATATGTGCCTGCTCCATATGGGCTGCCACCTTTCACCTTCTCCATCTCAAACATCCCAGCACCAAAGGTGTAGCCAATCGGCACAAAGATCATTCCATGGTGGACAAGCTGGGTTATGGCTGTCAAGCTGTAGGCAGATGAAAATAAATCCTTAATCGAACAAATGCGGACTAATTGGTTACATATAGAAGAGTTCATGACATCGTAACAGCAATCATAACAGATAAGATTACAAAGATAAAAATTATAAGCACTAATGACAGCAGCTACAGTCTGTTGAAAGAAAAGCAGTACAAATAGCAAAAAGTAATAGAAATCTGAAGAGACATCATATCTACACTGAGCTGGCAAAGATTCAGAATGCATTGGCAACCAGGCAACATTACTTCCAATAGAAAGGCCTATACAAAGAGTTCATATAGACGAACAAAAAGGGCTAGGATAACAGTGAAGAATCCAAAGCAACTCGAACAGATGATATGTTCTTGGATAGCAAAGATGGATCTATAAGAGCTCAATTTAAAAATGTCACCATAATGATAATCTTAAATCAGAATAAACTGTGAACAAGATTAATCTTCCAATATAATATTTGAGGATAAGGTTATTGATTGATGTAGCAGAAGATGAGCACATACAATAAATATTTCATGAGTAACATGATAAAGAAAGCTGTAGAAGGAAATTTGTTGAAATACGTTGGCAACCATAGGGGCAAAACATAAAAAAATTATCTGTTGCTTTAAGAGTTATACTGACTTTTCAAGAACCATTATGTTCTTCTTAAGTAATATCACTTCCTTAAGTTAAATTCTGCAAAAGGTTATCATGTATAATAACCTGTGAGATCCAAGAATGCTCCAATTCATGACAATAATGCTGTGTTAGACACATCTCTATCAGTTCATAAAGTTTAAAAGGATGTAAGCAATTGAAGATTCAGAGCTTACGGAGTAGTCTCCTGACCACCACCTTGGGATCCAGTGCTGAAGAAGATTCCTGCAGGCTTGCCTGCAAGCTGCTGTGCTCTCCAGAGTCCTCCAGTGGCATCAAGGAAAGCTTTGAATTGTGCTGCCATCATACCAAATCTAGTTGGGAATCCAAAGATAATCCCATCAGCCTCAGCAAGCTCATTTGGTGTGATTATTGGCACGTCACTTTTGGGGGGTGCACCCATCTTTCCAAGCACCTCTTCTGGCAGCGTCTCTGGAACCTGTTTGGTCAAAACTGGTAATTATTATGACCAAGCCGAAGTAACATTCAATACACTTCTTTGAAGAAACTATTAGTAAAGTGGCTATGCACTTTGTCTTGACAAGCATCAGTTTCATTGAGACACAACTAGTTGTATGGACCATTGAGGTCATGCATGATGAGGAACAACTTTTGTTCAAAACAAGGCCTTAATGTACCTAAACTACCATATGCACCTCTTCAGAAAATGAAAATTGCAAACAAGTAGATCAAAACATAAAAAGAATACCATGACAATGAATGACAAAAGACAGCCTAATAAAATATGAACAAATATCTATAACTCGGTAAACAAGAATATGATCTGCTTAATTTGAAGTTGAGCTAGTGAAAATTCACTCCAGTTACACAACTTACACTGTTAAATAAGAACCACTTGCCAATTGCAAAATCAACATCACATAGAGGGAAAAAAAGCTTGAGACCACAAGATAGTTCTTTTTTCTAGCTTCAGAATCCCATTTTAATTAAAATATCAATTCTTCACTGATAATTATCATTCAAAGGTTGCCAAACATGATGTTCTAGAAATCTTTAACGAAGATACTAAAGGCTTATCCATGCTATTCAATGGTAACTTATCTAATACATACAATGTTGTGGTTAACCATTAAAAACCAAATGAGAAATGATTCATAATTTGATATAATTCAAAGACAATATGCAAAGTTATGCTTTGAAAACCATAGTGCTTTTTTTTTCAATGCCATAACTAACAGTCAAAAGAATGTCGGTTAAATTGTTCTTGCAAGAAAACCATTATCCAAATTTCTAATAGCTTAAAACGATTTAAAATAGATCATAACAAAATCATGAACAAGCACCTGCCACATTTTAGCTTCTACTCCTTCAACAGTTGAGGCACCTTTTTTAATCTCTTCTGCTAGCTTCTCGACATGTCCATACATGGAGTAGTACCTGTACAAACAAATATAAAATTAACTTCCACCAATTTACATTCTGTTTCCGCAAATACACAGAAGAATATGTAGCATAAAAAAAAATACATGCATATTTTTTCTAACATCGAACTCACGAACAATCACTACAAGCACCATAGACACTTTAAAAGACCCGGTTCTTTCATGGCTAACAACAAGTTCAACTAAAATTTTATTAATAGACATTAGGTAACATGAGCGGCATAAGATATTCAATTAGACGAAGGTATAGTTACATCAGGATAAGAGTACACAACAAGATTTCCAATGATGTAAACAGAAACATGTACTTCTTATGTTGATAAGTCCATATTAATAAGTTAGGAAGAACAACATTAAGAGATGAACCACCACTGTCTTGATGGATAATTAAAATTAAACAAATATCAGGGGGACAGGTGGGGACAACAGGACAAGAAGTCAAATGAACTGAATCTTGAATCCACAGGGTAAAATTACATGAAGAAATTAATGTTGGTCCACTAAAGAACATATATATATACATACAAAACAAGAGAGCGCGCATGCGTGCGCAGGCGCGCGCGCACACACACACTAAAGGAAAAAAAAGACAACAATATTGAGCAGCAAAAGGAACAGTAAACCTCAATATGGTTGCAACCCAGTCAAACAAAGTTGGTGAGAGAACAAAATAAAAGGAGAAAAAGCAAAGAAGATCCACTTGTAGATTCCCAACTAGTTGGTAACCTTGATACCCTTTCCTCACTACATCAGATGCTGGTTACTTCAGTGGCCTGCACTATGCGGACTTGAGGAGACACCATTACGGTGGAAGAGTAAATTGCATTAACAAGAGAAGCAAACAATTTTCAAACAGTTTACAGCTTAATTTCTAGCGAAGACTGATATAAGATTCATCGTATCCAGTTCTAAATAAACAACAACCTTCAAACAACAGCACTTAAGCGACAGAACTGTCTTCAAAAATATTAGCTCATTATTTCATAGTTTAATGCTAAGTTCAAAGTATAAGAGTATGAGACGTAGTAAAAATTAAAAAGAAAATTAGAAATCCTATAATCAGCAGAAATGGCTGGAATGGAGGCAAAACCCACTCAGTATTTGAAAGAGCATCAAATTTAATGCTAAAAAATGAAACGAAATTAAACATAAATCCTCAAGAAATACGCAACAATTGAACTAAACAGCTTAAATAGAACAAATCAAAGAAAGTACGTGATGTCCACTCGATCTTATATCATACGAAAGAAGTAATTATAAACAAAATTAAAATTCATAAAATTAAATAACTTAGAAATAACAAATCAAAAACCTAGAACTCCCTCAGAAAAATCAAGATGACGAATAAAACCGTCAATCTAAAAAGCTCAGAAAGAAAGATAGCATCTAAACAGCGATCAATGACACCGAATCCGCCCAAACTTCCAATCTCATCCACCTCCTCCAACAAATGCGGCACCAAAATTGGAAAAATAGGCAAAAAGTTATCAAAAAAAGGAAACAAAACCAAAACTGGATCCAAATAAAGAACAATACAGAGAAAGAGAGGGAGGATGGTTTTAGTAATGCTTACACTATATAAACTTTCGTCGCCATTACTGGTGGATTGGTAGCTGTCGCCTTTGGAAAGAGAAAAAGAAAACGGTCGAGATTTCTAGTTTTGTGAGAGAAAAGGAGGCCTGAGGTCCGCTATTTATACACGGAGGCAAGGGAGCCTGCGAGGATGACCGCCCGATTAGTTAAGTTCTAATCCAATTTTGGTCCACAGTAATTTTGGTTATTAGTGTTAATTTAATCGAGAGATTAACGGTGGAGATGATGTCACCACCGTCATGATCTCCGCCATTAACCCAAGCCGGCGATCTGGTCACCCACGGCCAGATGACGCATTCCTTGACGTTCGTGCTCCTGGTGAAATTTTGATTCTCCTTTCAACTATGGCCGTTTCATCGGCGGAGAACCACCCGTGGATCTTCCTTTTACCCGTGATCAGCGCCATGGGGTTACCGAAAAGAGGTGAGATCTCGTCACGTGAATCAATATAGAAAATTTACTACTTTACAGAAGTAAATTAAAATGGATTTTTAATTAGAACACTATCGTCACCGAGAAAAGGACTTCAAATTTAGACCGAGGATTGTCCGACGTCATCAATACGAGATGGGTTTGCTGGGTTCGGTCGTGTGTGACCTAGTTTTGCTGGCAGCAGCAGCGAGAAATTATAAACGTGGAGACCATTCTACAGATACCATACGTGTGTCGAAATAATTTCATTATTTACTATATTAATTTTTAAATCCTTGTTATCTTGTCCTAAGATCGAGTCAATCGGAAATTTTGAGCCGTTGATCCGGCTGGGATCTTGCTGCAATTCATGGGATGGGGAAAAATTTAAGTGGGAATACGAGCTGGACGTATTGACCGTAGGATGCGCCGCAGTAGACTTCCAAGTCCATGGAGCCTGGCAGGAGACCACCTACTCAACGGTTCGAGATTTTGATATTATAATTGAATTATTTTCTGATAGATTCTCTCTCGTGGAGACTGGCTTGATGCATACATGCCCCTCGATATCGTCGTATTTACGGTTTCGTCACTGGGCCCACGTAATGCCAGCGAAGCATGACGATGCGCAACTTCGCGGTACAATGAGCCGCCGGACTCCCTTTACCAGCTGTTACTTACTTCATCCTCGTCAGGTATCGGGCTCCTTTCGGCTGCGGAGATCTCTTCATCGTGATTGGATGTTTAATTTATTACCTGTACCCTCGAAATAGCCACGTGAACGTCGGACCATGAGATCGGTAGACCTTTAGATGGTCAACAACGTGAATTCTTTATGGGCAAAAGGCAGCCAACGAATGGAGAACCTTGAATGTGACCAAAGGGATAAATGTTTGTTGATGAATAGCGTTATTTTTATTATTATTATTATTATTATTTTTTTTTTTTGTTGAAAATGGCAATTCATATAGCTCCAACGTGAGTACATCTTGCTAGATCAGAAGAAACCAAAAAATATAATAGAGGCGAAAGTTCTACTGTGGAAGTCCAACAGATCTCTCCAGAATACCGTGCAACATAAGAGGCGATCCAGTATGCTACTCTGTTCGCCTCTCGGAATACATGTACTGCCTTAAACTCATCCATCTCCAAAGCCAGCTTGCGGATCTCACGGATAAGAGGGTGACCATCATCATACCTGTCTGCACCCCGGATCCAGTCAATAACTATAGATGAATCTCTCTTGAAGTGCATCCGCCCGGCACCGAGCACCCGCCTCACATAGGATATACCCTCTCAAGCTGCCTCAGCTCTGCCTCAACTACTGTGAGCCCTGGCGTACACCGGCCACCTACTACAACCAGTCGCCCAAGATGATCTCTGATGACAAAGAATGGTCGTTGATGAAAACATATTAAGGTAATGTACCATTAAACATGCAAGTATTTATTGGTCCCCAACGATAGCATTGACACTTGGTAGCCCAGCATCATGTATGTACGCTCTCGATCCATACATATAGGTCTAGCATTCCTCTCATAGGAGATAGATTATTTTTATTTTGACGCGATCGTGCCATCTTCGAGAAGAGCTTAAATTGGAATCCATATGCTCTACGTGGTCGCATAACAATTTCAGACATGATAACCGTGCAATTTGTATGAGATTTTGGATCTTTATTCAAAACCTAGCATGTGTCCAACACGGTAGAATCAAGAAACCAAGCTTAATTAACATATGACATTTCTATACACAATGTTAATGTTATTGTAACAACCCAGGACCTCACCCAAAATGGCTAGCCGAAAGATATTGTTTGGGTTCCTTAATCCTGTATAAGTACCCAAGATCTATCCAGCGAATAATCTATGTGGGACTAAACACAAGCCCGCACGGATCCTCACATACTCCCCCCGTTCAAGCCCTGACGTCCTCGTCAGGCTAAGGGTTCAAATCTAATCACAAACACCACGATCGGTCCGTGGTCAACCTCAATGGATCTGTGCTGCAGAGTCTCCTAGTCTACATAAGTTATGGGCCAGGTCCGCTCTGATACCATTTATAACAACCCAGGACTTCACCCAAAATGGCTAGTCGGAAGGTATTGTTTGGGTTCCTTAATCCTGTATAAGTACCCAAGATCTACCCAGCGAATAATCGATGTGGGACTAAACACATGCCCGCACGGATCCTCACAGTTATTGTATTCCAATTCTCATAGAAGAGCGTATCAGCCTTCTCCAAAGACAAATAAGTTTTCTTGAAGAGAAGAAGAGGGCGCTGCTCCAAGAACAGCAAGCGCTCATTGCACGGGCGGTCACCTGAGAGGGTTTCGTAGGCAGTCCACTTTGCCAGCAGCTCATAGCCAACATATATCATTACTAGATTGCTTGAGAGCAGACTTACTAGATTGCTAGAACATTTTCAACAGGAAGTTCAGGTGTCTCGTGCCATGTTTGATGGTCCTCATCCATGCGAACCACTTAGATGGCATGATTCACTTGACATAGCTCAATAGTTCGTAACATGTGAAGAACAGGGTAGAACTGATAAGAGTTGACGCGCATGTTGAGATACTCATAGACTTATATCACACAAAGTAGTGGTTTTCATCATTCTCTTCCTTACCTGCAATCATTTAATTTCTTGAGACTATTTTAACAAAAGAAAAAGGAAAAAAAAAAACTTAGAGACTGAAGTGAGAATATACCTCATGCCATTAGTAGGTGTCAGTCCTTAAGAGCCTGGAATTCATGCTTGCTTTTGATTGAGATTACTTCAGGTTGATAAATATCAGATATAGTCAGAGACTGATCCAATCTACTGAACATGATTTGAACTAGTTTAAAACTTACTGAAGAGAAATAACCCATAATAACTCAACTTGTTCCAGCCTAAGCTATCTCAAGTGGACCTGAATTGACCCACTTATAATCCTGGCTCTGTAATGGAAAAACTAATGACAAAACCAATAAACCCATCACATGAGAGACACATCACATGAGATTGGTCTGTGTGTCCTCTTCTAAATGCCCTGGGCCTCAGTAGAGGTATCATAACTGCCCCATCCTAATGCCCTTATCATCAATACCTCCTCCAAAGCGTGCACCTCCCATTTATCATCACAATCAAAGCTTCCATTTCATCTCACTCACGCATGGTTTTAATTATTAGAGTCGCATGATCAGTTTGCTTTGTTCACATGATTGTCTTCAAAATTTGGCTTTCCAAGGTGTGACTTGCAAGATAAGAGAAATCAACAATATCTACAGAATCTATGGGAGGTATTATTTGTAATGTTTTAATCAACCAGAGTTTGAGATAAATTAGTAATTATAAAAAGATGCAGCTTACCCTAGTGGTCGCACCCCTCTGTTTAGCAACCAGATATTCTAGATTTGATTCTTTTAGGTGCATCCTAAAAGTATCGGTGAGTACAAGATAGTGGTAGTTTGAAATTTTCAACAAAAAAATGTGTGAAAATGAGCCCAAATGATTTTAAGTGAAGGTACATACAACAACCGAGGCCATAGTCGAGTTTTACAAATTTTTTCGCTATCTTGACAGGATTGTTTGTAAGTTTTCGACCTGAATAACTGTAATCGATGGTACTATTCTTGCTATTATTCCTCTTTTAATATAGGGTTTTCTTTTTTTTTTCCTCTTCTTTGAGACCAAAGTGAACGCTACAAACAGATGCACAAAGATCAGCAAATGACACATGAACACTCACACATGACTATGTTGCTGGGTCGGGCTTATGTTTGTTATGTGGAACTTGAAATCTATGCGACTTTTCATAGTGAAAAGATATTCGGCATTTGGGTTGGTTCTAATAGGAATAACGGATAACCCTTACTCTTCTCCTTAGCTCCAGTATATCTTCAAGGATATGCTCCATTATTGTATTCTGTTGTGGGTTAACAAGCTTACAACCTATATATGTAAAGGTTCTATCAATGAGAAGAATATCGAGATCTTATATTCTTTATGGTATCAGAGTCGTCACTTTCTTCCGATGAGAAGAAATCAATCCTTTCTCATGGCTTCTAGTGATTCATCAAGTGCCACCCTTGCTGTTGTCAATAGTCCCACCACCACCGCTCCCCAACTGATCTCGATCAATGCAGCCACCCAACTCCCTCTGAAGCTAACCTCGTCCAATTTTCCTTCATGGCGTGCACAGTTTGTCTCCCTTCTCATTGGCTATGACCTATTGGGTTATGTCGACGGCTCAACCCCGTGTCCGCCGAAGGGAGATGCGGCGTCCTCCTCCTCCTCCTCAGTGTCAGCATCTCTATCCTCTGCGTATCTTTTTTGGTTTCGACAGGACAAGCTCCTGCTTCATGCCATCTTGGCTTCTATTTCAGAAGCGGTTATTCCTCTGATTGCTACATCGGAGACTTCTCATGCAGCCTAGTCGAAGCTCCCTCGGATCTATGCCAACCGCTCTCGCACCAGAGTCATGCAGCTGAAAGAGGACCTTACCCACATTCACTGTGGTTCTCGTTTCATGACGGAAATTTTACATGCTGTGAAAGCCATTGCTGATGAGTTAGCTACTATTGGCACTCCCCTCTCCGCCGATGATATCACCCTCCATGTTCTTAATGGACTCAGGCCTGATTTTCGGGATATCGCTGCTCCAATCCGTGCTCATGAGAACTCTCTCACATTTGAGGAACTCCATGATTTGTTACTCAGTCATGAGAACTACATCCGACGACTGGAGACATCCACTGCCAATCTCGTTGCCACTGCTAACTCCTCCCAACGCAGAACTCCAAATTTCCACAGGTATCCCACCAAGAAGAACTCTCAGCCTCAATCTGGAAGCCCAGAGGCAACCATTGTCCACATAAAGAATCCATAGTTTGTCAACTTTGTGATCTTTGAGGACATTCTGCCAAAACATGTCGAGTGAAATCGAAGTGCACTGCCTCTATCAACTGTGCTTCTCCCACCGCTTCTTCTAACAAAAACTGGCTTGTTGACTCCGCGGCATCCCACAATGTTACTTCGGATCTTTTAAATCTCTTGATTCACTCTGAATATGATGGTACCGATGAGGTCGTAATCGGTGATGGCTCAGGTTTGCGTGTAACCCATGTTGGCTCTATGACTGTTTCTTCTCCCTCTCGCCCCTTCAAACTCTCCAATATCCTCTGTGTTCCGTCCATTCATAAAAATGTAATTTCTTTTCATAGCTTCACCAAGGATAATGATGTTTTCTTGGAATTTCATCCTTCTCATTTTCTTGTGAAGGATTGGAGAACGGGGGCGACACTCCTTCATGGTAGCTGTCACGATGGAGTCTACCCATTGCCGGCATCAGTACACTCGGCCTATTCTACTGCACTAAGTGGTTCTCACACCTCCTTTGCTGTTTGGCATCGTCGCTTGGGTCATCCCTCAAATAATATTGTTTCTACTATTCTTTGTCAATTCTCTCTTCCCTGTCGACCTTCTTCGAATGAAGGTTCTCTTTGTGTTTCCTGTCAATGCAATAAAAGTCATCGTCTTCCATTTTGACACAGTTCTCTCAAGAGCTCTCATGCACTCGAGTATCTTTACACTGATGTTTGGGGTCCAACGAGGCATAGCTCCATTGATGGCTTCCGTTATTATGTGATCTTTGTTGATCACCACATCAAGTATTGTTGGTTCTTCCCCCCTGGCTTCCAAATTAGATGTTTTAACTATTTTCCAACAGCTAAAACCCATGCTCGAAAAGCAGTTCGGTCTCCCTATCCGAAACTTATACTCTAATAACGGGGGAGAATTTGTCAAACTACGATCCTACCTCATCCAACATGGCATAAGCTGGTACACCACCGCCCCTCATACACCCCAACAAAATGGGACGAGTGAAAGATGGCATCGACACATTGTCGAAATTGGTCTTACTCTCCTCCATCATGCCTCTCTCCCACCCTCCTTTTGGTCCTCTGCCTTTCAAACCGCTGTCTATCTCATAAACAGAATGCCAACTTCACTTCTCAACAATCGTTGCCCATTTGAAGTGCTCTTTGGTTGGCCACCAAATCGTAAAAAACTAAAGGTCTTTGGCTGTCAATGTTGTCCTTGGCTCAAACCTTATACTTCTAGCAAAACTGATCCCAAGTCAAAACCATGTGTTTTCCTAGGTTACTCCACATCTCAAAGTGCCTACAAATGTATGATCTTCAATCATCCTGTCACGCCCCGAGCCCGAGGCGCGGCAGACGCCGCACGCCCGTACGGTGGGCACAGGCGTGCAAGGCATCGGATCATATCAAAGCAGATACAAATATTCAAAACTGACATAATTATTTAAATTGTTCAAAAGCGGTTTTACAAAATTTCAAATAACAAATGCTTACGTAAGTCAAATACTTTCATCAATCTAACTAAAGGACTAATAACTGGAGGAATCGTCGGAAAATCTAACGCACTCCCCAATCCCGTGCGATCAAGCCTCTGGATCTGAAAAATGAAGAAAACAGAATAATGAGCTACACTAGCCCAGTAAGCAACAAAATACCCCAGAGTGGGGTCAGAGCATATCAGATCAAAATACAGGATAATATCTGGAATAAATCATAAATAACATCGTTTTGTTGTTTTCAAAACTTATTATCATTTTTCCAAAAACTCTTATACCAGAATCTCAACATAATAGGCTACGGCCACGTAACCCAGTGGCATGGGTTGCACAGAGTGCCAGAAACCACTATTGTTAGTCACCGGTGGAAACGGTGTCCAGAAACCACTATTCTAATCACCGGTGGCGCGGTGTCGAAACCGGTTCCTCACAGATTACAAGTCGACAGGTCCAACGTATAATCCCCATTGGCGGGGCCAGAACAGAACAGAACAGATCATAGCCATGCTGAGAATGCATAAATATAAAAATAGATTTCATAAACTGTACAGGCATGTTTCACGGAATTCAGAGCATATAATAAAATTTTCAAATAAAATTTAATATGCCAGACCCATTTTACTAAACACAAAACATATTTCAAAATTTAATCCAGTAATAAATTACTTTACCAAATAATTTGGAGAAATGCACTTTGAAGCATTAAGTTACTTACCTCTTCTCGCTTAATTCCTAATTCAGGCAGGCGGATCAGGTTCACCTGTTAACATTTAATTAATTTCATTATTAATTTCGGAGCTAAGCAAAACTAAAAATAATATTATTGGACACGGCCTAACAGGGCCCAGAGTTGGCCCATAATGGGCATGGCCCAATAGGGCCCACATCGAACACGGGCCAATGGGCCCGCATACCCCGGCCCAATAAGGCCCCCAAGGTTGGAATCTAATTGGTTCATTTATGCAATAAAAATTCATTGTAGCGACTAATACTTAATTACGGGGTACTATTCTATAATAAAACTTGAGTGAAGGGACTAAATAATATATTTTAGGACCTTTATGCAATAAATCTTTCCTACAGGGATCAAATACAAATTACAGAATACCTTTTTGTGAAATAATATACTGCCAAGGGCTGAACTGAAAATTCCATTTATTGGCCAAATGGGTTCGGATTTTGGGTTCCGGGTTTCGGGTTCCGGGTTCGGGTTCGGGTTCGGGTTCGGGTTCCGGGTTCGGATCTGAACTGGGCCCAAGTTGGGCCCACAAAGGTACTGCCCAACTGGGCCCAACCGGACTGGACTGGGCCCAAGTTGGGCCTGCAGTGGACTGGGCCCAACGGCCCATCAAAGTACTCACGGCCCACAATGGGCCTTCTTCCTTCCCGATCTCCCCATGGACAAGGGAGATGGGAAAACGACGGAGGAAGGAGGGCAGCAGGGTGGCCGGCCTAGGTGGCCGGACGGTGGCCCGGCCGGCGGCTCGCGGGGGACGCGGCTGTTGGTAGGGCGGTCATGGCCGGCGGCAGATTGCTGCGGCGACCGGCGTCGAGGAAGAACCGAGAAGGATCTCGGTTTGGGGCAAAAATAGGGGAAAATATCACGTTATTTGGCAAAAGACGAAGGCAAGGAGAAGGAGGCTCACCGGCGGTCGACGGAGGTGGCAGATTCCGGCAGCAGGTGGCTCGGTCCGGCAGCTAGCAGCGGCGACGGCAGCGGTGCTTTCCGGAGAGGAAGGAGAGCTCAAAACAGAGGAGGGTCAAGTGGTGATGGTGGTTGGCCGAGGCGGCTCGCCGGCCACTTGGGAATCGGGAGTAGAGGAAGGAGAGGGAGAGGAGAGGGAGGAGAGGAAGAAGAGGGAGCTCGGCCGTGATCTGGAGGAGGGGGGAAAGGCTTTATAGCCCTAGGGCAACGGCTCTCCGCCGCGTGAATCGCGGCGGTCGAGCGAAATCCGTGGCCGGATTGGCCGCGGATTAGCTGGAGGGGGGGGGGGTGCCGCGGATGCCCACGACGCCCTCGCCCCGATCGCCCCCGGAGGGGCCGGAGAGGATCGCGTTCGCGATCCTCTATTCCGGCTCTTCCCCAAAAAGAACGGGGCTGAAGTCGGCTGGGGCTGCCGACTTCAGCCCGTATCTCACACATCCAGAGTATACATCTCTTGGGACGTTGTCTTTGATGAATCTCTATTCCCCTTTGCTAGTCCCGATTCCATTTCATCATCTGCTTCTGGTGCGCATAGTGGCAGATTTCATGATTCCCCCGGTTCTGCCGGTGGTCACGACTCCTCCTGGCATGTCTTCCTTTGCAGGTCCTCCTCCCACCACCTCTTCCAACACTTCTACAAGTTCCCCAGGGCCCTTACCTCCTCCTGCTTCCACATCTTCCTCGGACCCTCCCGTACCAGTCACTGCTACTGTTTCTCCTCCTTCAACCTCTACTCGCTTGCACCCCATGGTGACACAGTCCCGGAATCATATTTTCAAACCAAAGCAACTTTCCATTGCAACTAAACATCCTCTTTCCCCACCTATAGAGCCCACTTGTGTTACGCAAGCTCTCAAAGATCCTCACTGGAGAGTGGCCATGTCTGAAGAATTTACTGCTCTTCTCCGCCATGGAACTTGGGAACTGATACCACGTCTGGATTCCGTCAACTTAGTTGGCTGCAAATGGGTGTTTCGCATCAAACGACACCCCGATGGCTCTATTGCACGGTATAAGGCCTGGCTGGTTGCCAAAGACTTTCATCAACATCCGGAAATTGATTACACTGAAACTTTCAGCCTTGTTGTGAAACCTGTTATGGTTCGGAGTGTGCTCGCCATTGCCGTTTTCAAGGGTTGGTCTCTCCGGCAGCTAGATGTTAATAATGCCTTCCTTCATGGGACTCTTTCTGAGGTTATTTATATGATTCAACCTCTAGGGTTTATTGACGGCGCTTATCCTTCTCATGTTTGTAGGTTGAAGAAATCAATCTATGGGTTAAAATAGGCTCCCCGTGCTTGGTACCAGAAACTCTGCTCATATCTTCTTACTCTTGGATTTTTTAACTCCCGAGCTGATTCCTCTCTCTTTATCTATCACAAGGACTCCGTCCTCCTATATTTTCTTGTATATGTGGACGATCTCATCATCACCGGAAGTAATAACACCGTGATATCTCAAATTGTCCGCAAGCTGAGCAACCGATTTTCTATTAAAGATTTAGGGTCCTTGCATTATTTCCTTGGGGTGGAATTAAGCGGTGTCCACTACCCATGGCTTGTTCCTTTCCCAGCAAAAGTATATTCGGGAACTCTTGGAACGCTCTTGCATGAGTGGTGTTAAGGCTATCACTACCCCTCTAGGCACAAAAGAGAGTCTTCTACTAGATGATGGCTCAGGCGCCGCGGATAGTACAGCATATCGACGTATCATTGGAGCTCTTCAATATCTTGCCTTTACCAGGCCGGACATTGCCTTTGTTGTGATTAAGTTAGCTCAGTTCATGCAAAAACCCACTCAGCAGCATTGGACAGCCATGAAGCGTATCTTACAGTATCTCAAAGACACTATTAATCATGGTATTCTTTTTCGTCGTGGGTGTGATCTCCATCTTCGTGCTTACTCCGACGCAGACTGGGCTGGCGACCGCGATGATCGGACGTCCACCACCGCATATCTCATTTTTCTTGGCGACTGTCCGATATCATGGAGCGTGATGAGAGCACAAAAGTGCGACCTACATGTTACTAAAATTAGTGTTATTGTTAACCGATAATGATAAATTCACTGGATTAATATTATATTTGGGTTTAACATAGATTAGTATAAATTAGAGATAAAATGCACATTGAGTACAAATTTGACTTCAAATCGGGTCCGAGTCGGGTTCGGATCCGAGTCGGGTTTGGGTCCGAATCGGGTCCATTTCTTTTGTGCTTTTGGAAAATAATTTTGGGCAAATCTAAATTGGCTATATCATAACTATAAGGTGCTGGGTGACCCATGACTTGAAAGAATTGCACTTGACCTCCAGCCAGAATAGATGACCCGTCTACAAGCCAAATTTCATATCACACTATTTTTTTTCTATATGACTAATTGGATGGAACTTGGTGTCTCCCAGCTCCTTCCAACGCAGCTATCCTCCTTCCCTATTCAAGCCGTGATCCAAGCTCCCAGAGATCGCGTGCCAGCAGCCCACCTTCCGCTCCTTCCCAGCAACCAAAGAAGGAAGTTCTCACCGTGCCAGCCACCGTGCCAGCAACGCCCGGAATCCCATCCTCCCAAATCAGCGACTCCCCTCACGCGTCCGTGATCTTCTCCTCCGCATCCAAGCATCCGTGCCAGCAGCACCCGAGGAAGGAAGCCAGCAGCCCCACCTTCCTCTTCTGCGTGTGATCCCGATGATCATGCCCTCACGCGTCCGTGCCTTCCTTCCTTGCACCCACGATCAGCCCCTCCTCCGCATTCATCTCCCTCCCAGCAAGGCAGATCCCAAGCGCCCATCAGTCCGTGATCGACTCCTCCGGCTTCAGCCCCTCCTCCGCGCTCATCATCCACGGATCCACCTCCCGAAATCCCACCGTGTCAGCAGCTTCCGCATCAGGCGTCCGACAATCCCGCGTCCATGGCCAACATCCCGGATGACCCGTGATTCCTCCCCAAATGAAGTGATCCCGCGGCTATAAGAGGAGGAGGAAGAGTAGGGGGGGTGTGCTCGGTGGAGGCTAAGAACCAGGGAGGAGGGAGGCCATCGGCTTGGGAGAGAAGAGAGAAAGAAAAGAAAAGGGGATGCTCTGTTCTTTTGGGAAGAAGAAAGAAAAAAAAAGGGAAATTAGTATTTTATGTTCCACCGTGAGAGAGAGAGAGAGAGAGGGAAAAGAGAAGTAATTTGTTTTTATTTTTCTTTCTTTATTTGATTTGCAAAATAGAAGGAGTATTAGGCCTCTAATCTCCATTTTTATTTGTAATCAGTTTTTCCTTTTATGAAATCCATCAATTTTCTTTCATGCAATCCCTGTTCTAGATTCAAATTAATTTCTATTTTTTTATGCAATCTTTTAATTTTTCTTTGATGCAATATATTTAATTTTCTTTTGTGAAATTTATGTTTCAGGCTTCAATCTTCTTAGTGTCGTCTATTTTAATTTATGCCAAAACTTTTTTTTTGATTAATTAAATAAATGCTTTTCGAATCTAAGTACCTGTCTTTTAGTTAATTTCAATTAGAAAACATTCAACATCCTCAAAATAATGTTTTCCTTTTATCATTCAAAAATCGATTTCAAATCCGAGTGAACGTTCTAATTTTTATGCAACTCCAATCGCCTCCCTGTGGATCGACCTCTTACAACCGCTATTCTTCGAGTAGGAAAGGTAAGAGTAGAATTAAATTTAAACTTTGTTCGTCGGTTCTAACAACGATCTGTCTAGCATATTTTTAGGTAGACAGGAAAGGACG
The DNA here is from genome assembly GCF_051530095.1 of Phoenix dactylifera. Classification (NCBI taxonomy): domain Eukaryota; kingdom Viridiplantae; phylum Streptophyta; class Magnoliopsida; order Arecales; family Arecaceae; genus Phoenix; species Phoenix dactylifera. The sequence goes on from NC_143197.1 coordinate 20,631,616, forward strand.
AACAGAGCGCACGGAAACAACGAGCTGTAGCACGATCCTCTACTAAAACGGAATACAGGGCTCTTGCTACTGCCTCTTCTGAACTAGTCTGGATAACTTCTGTATTCTCGGAGCTTGGTGTCCATCTTCTTGCTGCACCCAAGCTATTCTGCGATAACATTGGGGCCACTCAGCTCAGTCTGAATCCTGTCATGCACTCTTGCATGAAGCATATCACTATGATCTCCACTTCATTCGTGATCTGGTCTCGAAAGGACTCCTGAATGTCTCTCATATTAGCATGGTTGATCAGTTAGCAGATTTGCTCACCAAGGCTCTTCCTTGCAGGAGGTTTTCCTGCTTCGTTCCAAGATCAGTGTAGCCGATGGTACACACGTCTTGCGGGGGCGTAATAGGAATAACGGATAACCCTTACTCTTCTCCGATATTCTTGCGTCTGTAACTAGATAACTCCCCACTGTTGGCTCCAGTATATCTTCAAGGATATGCTCCGTTGTATTCTGTTGTGGGTTAACAAGCTTACAACCTATATATGTAAAGGTTCTATCAATGAGAAGAATATCGAGATCTTATATTCTTTAGGTTCTTGGGACCTCTTCCCGTTGGTTTTTGAACTTCTCATGGTTCACCAATATCAATCATATATAGTTTAAAAAGTGATGACGAAATTGTTTATGGACTCTAACCCCAATCTGTACTTACTTTTGATTTGCTTCCTCCACTCTCTCCCAAAAAAGAAATTGTTTCTCGACTCTTATATTGCAATGTTAGTAATATGGTATAGAACTTTTAGGAAACGAACGTCCCATTTCTATTGGAAACAATCAATAGTAGGAGGGATGCAGTGGTTCGTGGTACTCTTTTGTTCATATAATTTGTAAGAGCACAGTGAACGCCTCATCAGAGAAGGGAGAAAAAGAGAAGTGGTTAAAGGATGCAGTTGTTCGGGACTTCAGATCAGCATTTGTGGCAACAGACGGCTCATCTATGTTTAATACAATAGTTCTGTTGGCTGAAATAAGGGCTTCATGGGAGGGGTACGGTATATGCTATCTCTATTTTACGAATGGATCATATTTGTAGAATCCATTGATTGATTATGCCAAACTTAGGCGGCCATACCAAAATTGTATTTCTGTCCGTCTGTTACAATGTACAAGAGCAGCCTTTATATAGAGTAGAAGGCTGACAAAATTTGGTAAAGCCGACTAAGTTTGGCATAATTAATCACACATCAATCAAGATGAAGTTTGGTAAGGCCGACTAAGTTTGACACAATCAGCCTTTATGGAGACTGACTATATTTGGTGCAATCAATGGTGAAGTTTGATAAGGCCGACTAAATTTGGCATAATCAATCAATCAATGGATTCTAACAATATTATTTTGGAGGAAAATTCCAAGATAGTTATATCCTGAATTACTATGGAATCATAGAATTAGAAATCTAATTATTTCTAGATATTTGGAGACTCAAATGGAGTATTACCTCATGTATTGACGAACATATCTTTCGATAAACTAATAAGGCATCCGATTAGATGGCTTCTTATGTGGCAGAGCATATTGGATTGAATTTGTGGAGACTTCTTCTGTTTTACCAGGACAATTTTAAGATATTTTGGTGACTTATGCGAATGAATGTATTTATTCAAGGGCTTTGTAAAGCAACCAATCAAAAAAAAAAATACAAAAAAATTCTTTTAAAAAACACAGAAAAAGGAAAAAGAAAAATCTCATGCCACGTTTGGTTTTTTTTTCTTATTTATTTTTATAAAAAATTAAAAATATGAAATTGAATGCCGAAAATATGTTGTTTGTTTCTTATGATTTTAAATAACTTTTATTATTTCTGAAAAAGTGAAAATCAATAATTTTTATTTCTACTTTTTTTTAGAAGTGGGTTTCTCTCTCTCTCTCCACTACAAGAAACTTGAACAGTAGCGACGCTTTTTTTGGCTATTAGCGACGCTTTTAAGCGTCGGTAGAAACCATCCCGATGTTTTACAAAGCGTCGGTAAAGCGTCGCCTATGCTACAGTGGAAAAAACATTTTCCGACGCTTTCAAAAGCGTCGCTAATTACAATTTAGCGACGCTTTTAAGCGTCGCTCTTTCACGACACTTTAAAGCGTCGCTCTTTACCGACGCTTTAAAGCGTCGCTAATTACCATTTGCCAAAAAATTACCATTGGCCTGCATCTTCTCCTCCATTCCATGGTGCTGATAGAACACAAAGAGAAATATAAACAACCTTCCCGATCGGTACCTTCATTCCATCCATGCAGAGTGGTTGGGTTTGGTTATATAAATAGTTTTTTTTCAGATCCGCCGATGTGGGACTAAAATGAGGTGGTTTTTTTGCTTCCGACGACGCTTTTAACGACGCTTAAAAGCGTCGTTATTTAACAACGCTAAAAAGCGTCCTTAAAAGCGTCGTCAATTACATATTAACTTTGACGACGCTTTTAAGCGTCGTCATTAGCCGACGCTTTTAAAAAGCGTCGGCAAATGTTGACGGGGGAAAAATTTTTGCCGACGCTTGGAATAAGCGTCGGCAAATAAGAGTTGGAAATTTACTTTTTTGGCGTAGTACTCTCTCTCTCTACCCAACCTCCAAATCTCGACAAAGTCCTTCCGCCTTATAAACTGTAATATATATTATAACATATTGCAAAATATAATATCATCAATATGATATAATATATTAATAATATATACTAGAATATATTATATAATATATATTTTAGAAGTTGATTTTTAAATATACATTGTAATATATGATAACATATAATATTATATAATTATACTAAATTATCATATTATATAATATATATACTTATATTAATATTATAATTATAATAATTATTATGTATTATTATAATATAATAACATTGTAATAATATATATATATTATAATATTATTATATAGTATAATTACGTATTATATTATATCTAGTCATTATATTACTATAATTGTTATAATATTAAACAATTATTGATATATAATATTATAATTATAAGCTAATAATATATAATATGATATAATTATACTAATATTAAAAAATCGTGAATGAAATATTTATTTCTTATTCTAATTATAATATATAATTATTATAATATTTTTAGATAGATTTTTCTAGTTATATATAATATAATATAATAGTATTTACCTATCAAAGAATGGACCCTTATTATTAAAAGAAATAGAGAGAGAATTAAATATATTTTCTATTGTAAGAAATCTGAAAAAAATGGAAACATATTTTCTGTTTCTTATTTTTTTTAAAACGAAAAGTAGAAATAATACCAAACACAACTGTAAAGAGAAATCTAAGAAGTCTTTCAAAATGGCAAAGAATGATGTATATATTAATCTTCCACATAAAATAAGATAGGTTATGCATTGCTATATTAGCAAAGTTTGCGTAGCCTCAAAGAAACATGTGTTTGATGATATAATATATGGGGGTTACTCTCAATAATTTTAAAACTACATCACAAGAAGATCTTCGTACAACAATCATGCTTCCTCTTTCTGCTGCTTGGCTTTAGGGAGCACCAATGATGGATAAGTTTCCATTCCCTACACAGCTCATCCAATGGTTCCATCCGAGCCAAGGAATCCAAGACTAGGTCAAAGGGCAATATAAGACACCTACATGGCCATTGCAAGTTGGAGTAAGAAGGTGCCCAAGGTTGCAAACTACAGTACTTAGCTTTGACAAGGTTCACCAAAACACTACAAAAGAAAGGATATATCCCGACGCTTTTTGAGGTCTCTACCGACGCTTTTAAGCGTCGGCGAATTCCCAGCCCACGCACCGCAAAGCGTGGGTCAGACGTCGGGCAGGTGGGCGTGGGTCGGGTTTTTGCCGATGCTAAGAGAAAGCGTCGGCAAAAACGGAGATTTGCCGACGCTAATGAAAGCGTCGGCAAAAACGGCTTTACCGACGCTTTAAAGCGTCGATAAAGCCCAATCGAGTTTTGCGTTTTCGCCGACGCTTTAAAGCGTCGGCAAAAACAGCTTTACCGACGCTTTAAAGCGTCGATAAAGCCCAATCCAGTTTTCGTTTTCGCCGACGCTTTAAAGCGTCGGTTACATTTGCCGACGCTTTAAAGCATCGGGATTGCTATTTTTTTTTAAAAAAAATACGAATGTAAATTATCGAAGAAAGGTTGCCCAAGCTGAACCAGTAAACCTGCAATCCAAATTATTACTAAATCACAAAACTTCAAAATAAATTGTTTATGAAATTTAAACCGAAGAAGAAATTAAAACATATATATATTCTCTCTATTTCTCTTATTCAACATATGTCAGAACAGCCTTACTAAATATTCTATATTCCGTCCCTCAAAATCTACTTTGTTGAAAAGCTTATAAAATATGCTTTTGTGTTTATCCAAGACCACCAAAGGATACAACCCTTTGTCTAATACATAGCAATTTGTTCAGCAAACATAACGTACCCCCTTTATAATATTTTCCTTTCCTTTCCATTGAAACCCTGTCCAAGACCAGGGGAATTTTGTCCTGCCTGCATGAGCTTAAACTATAACATTCCTAGAAAAGTAGATGCTCAACCAAACATAAGCTACTATACAATGTGTCACTTTCTCATGATCAACCAAACATGTCAAAACCATTTTCTCAGACATCATATTCCTAAGAATCATCTTCGCAGAAAAAATATTCCAATAAGAAAAAATTCTTGCCGCGAACCAAAGAAATCCTAAATGGGAGTGGCTCATCATCACCCACAAAGAAAGCCTCAAAAGCTATGCAGTGAAAGTATCAGCATATCCACCTTACCCAAGAGGTGTGACACCGCATACGAATCAGAAACTACAGGATTGGCAATGAGGGTTCTTCGGCTTGTTGATGAGCTCTCCAAATAGAAATCAAATTCAACAATAACCACTAGAATGGCTAATAGATGGTCAAAAAAATCATAATACGTACAAAAAACAAAACCAACCAGGGACAATACCAGCTCCATGAAGAGTGCACTGTTCGAAAATAACCATTCATAAAGTCATAGCAAATTATTAAATTACTATATTACAAAATTTTATATCAGTTGTTCACAATATTCATGCTGAAGGCAACCAGTTACATTGGTAAATAACTGCCACAGAAGCAAACTCACTCGACATAGGGTCTCCAACATCTTTGGCTCCATGCAGCTTTCCACAAAGCAACTATAAGGCCAGAATGGAATAGCATGTTCCCAATGTCAACCTGAAGTACTGGACCACAATCTGGCAAAAATAATGGCCTACAAACAATAATCCATGTAATGTTGCAGTAATACGCCATGGGCAGTACCTGTATCATGGTCCAAATACTAATTCCTTTAAGGCAGTCATTGGCGAATTGTAACCGTAGGCTACCGTATCCCTCCAGAGAGCCATTCCTGATTGAAAATGGTAGACTCAAATCAAATAATGCACAGCACAACCAATAATAGAAAAGAATTACATGATGTTTTAGCCATAATCAGTTGTCCTGTGATCAAAGCGCTTCCAAGTTCTAACAAGAGTAATACATATCACAGCAGCACGGACCCAGTTTTGTTAATTATCGATCACATTTGTCAGTGATGTTTCAGGGTGGAAAACCAACAAGAAGGGGTGTCACAGCATTCTATTCAAGGGATGCTACAAGTTGACATACTCCTCTCAATCGTTCAAATTTTGAAGTGAAGGTTAAGCAGCCTTCAGAGAAAAGCTACACCAAAGCAACATTTCACCAAATCTCTGTTTTCATGAATCAGCAAGACTTAAAACAACATAACTAATGGTCATGCGCGATACACTAAATTGAGTTTGGGGATAATGAACTAAAAATGTGTTAATAGATACCATGAAAGCATAATGAGGTTAGGAGTAGAGAAAGAAACCTAGCCATATAAACAAGCCAAGCGTTGCTGAGAAGAAAAATTCCCTGCTGATACTATTGAAACTGGAATGATGGATCAAAAATATAGAGTTAGTAATCAATCAGTCGCATTCTTTCAAAGCTATTAAACAAAGACAACCTACCAGTACATGCAGGCCAAGTTTCCCCAACCAAGAAGAAAGGTTGAGGGTTCCGTTTAATACGAATGAAAGACCAAATACGAACCATCTCGGTTTAATTATTGTTTATCACGGACATGGTTCATCATTATTTCTACAAAGCATTTTTTTCCCTTAAATGTTGAATATTGGCAAACAGATTGTCCTCTATTCTTATCATTTTAAAATGCACATCATTAGTTTGCCGAATTGTCTCTTCTTTTGTGATGTTTCCTAATTCAAACCTTGAGCATTTGAAAGTAATCAAGACCAAAACCGCCCAAGAGGTTCCTCCTTTCGAATGTCAAATTTAAGCCCTTGCAAGGAACCTCTAACACGTCTAATCTGCTTGAATCCAATCGATCAAAATACCAATAAGATCAGCTTGCAAATCCATTTTTAACCGGAATAGTCCCCAAATGAGTCTAATTTTGCAACCAAACGCAAACCACAAAAGAAATAACCACTAACATAAGCAATCTAAAAATAAACTTCTGGATCCACAAAGCGACAAAATTAAAAAATCATTCCGCAAAGAAACTGATCGATCGGTTCTCAACCTTGAGGCGATGACACAGCGTGAGAAAATCGATGGCGGAGGAAGCAGAAGAAGACGAGATCGACAACGCAGCAGCTCCGTCCGCCATCTCCACCGAGCCGTTCGAAGCAGCCCCGTCGGAGCTCGAGCTAGCGGCGCAAGCGCGGACAGCAAGAGGCCTCGGCGCATCGCTCGAGATCCCGAGTTTCAAAGACCTCGGAGAGAGAAGAGATCGGGAGCGTAGGGATCGGGGGACGGAGTGACGGTGAATTTGAAGCAAAGAAGCGGAGGAGAGCGGCGATTTTACCGCCATGGGCGTCTCCGGGGAGGAAGGGAAAGGGGGAAAGGGGGAAGGAGGGAAGGAGGAGCAGCGGTACGAATGGGTTCCGTTTTCTCTTCGATCTCTGGAATGGGTTGAGGGTGGAGGGCGGTGGCCGGGAAAACGGAAAGAGAGAGAGGGCTTGTTGGGATCTAGGATGGTGGGGAAATGTTGGCTTCTGACGACGCTTTTTAGCATCGTCTTAGGCTGGAGACTACACCGACACTTATTAGCGTTGTCTTTGGCCGACGCTTTTTACAAGCGTCGGCAAAGTTTGACGCTAGACCAAAAATTGCCGACGCTTGAGAAAAGCGTTGGCAAAAAAGCGTCGGTAAAACCTACTTTTTCTGTAGTGAAATAAATCATGATTCGGAAATAAATTTTATCCATCTGGATTACTGATAGAGAAACACCCATGGCTTTAGGCCTCCTAAGCAACAGGCTTTTTCAAAAAGTTTGATAGAGGTGGGCTTCGACCTTCTTAGGAGCTGAAGGGAATCCTTCGAAAGGCAAAGCAACGAGGAAGCAGCCGAGCTTCTTTTATCTTGGTTATTGGCTTTTTGAAAAGAATATGCTAGAAATCCCTAGATATTTGCTTATGCCTTCTTTATTCTTTGCTTCTCAACTTCTTTTCCAAAGAAAGAGAGTATGCTATAATGGTCTGCATCTGCTAACTAGCTACTAGAAAAGATTCGGAGGTAGGGGATGACCCGTAATTAATCTGGCTGTTCGGGTTAAAGGGAAGTAAATAGGATAGCATTCAGAATCTATCAAATGTTAAACACCATATCATTTCATGCATAAGAACAGTGACACAGAAAGAGATGGATTGGAACACTACAACAAAAAAAGATTATTATAACAAAAAAAATCATCACCAAAAACATTAATTTCATCATAAAAAATTTGTGCGACAAAAGAAATCATCAAGATGCTTGTCGGAAAAGATACGATGCTATACAATGACAACATAGATGTTTCATCAACAAATATATATATTAATGATGATAAAAATATATTCGCCACCAAATAATAAAATATTTGGTGATGATAGTTTTCATCCAAGAAATTAAAAATTTCATCACAACATGAAATATTTTTTGTCAACAAAGATTTATATCTAATAACATAAACGAACTCGACACCAAATGAAATAATATTTTCTTGTGACAATATTATTTGTCATATAAAATCAACAAATTTTGTTAATAGAAGCTACATCTTCATCACTTAACGTAATAACTCAGATTTGGTAATGAAAATATATCGTCACTGAATGTTGTTATAATTTTATGACAAGTTAGATTTCATCATAAAATGTCAAATTTGGTGACAAACTAATTTAGTCACAAAAATATTGCATTTCGACAACCATATAGTGATAATTTTTTTTTTTTAATCATTGAATGTCATGGTGATTTGTGATAAGTCAAATTCCATCATGAAATTTTGAACTTAGTAACAAAAAAAATTACAACTTAAATATTGCATATATCATGAACATATGGTAATAAGAATGTTTTGTCATTAAATAAATGATAATTTTATGACGAGCCAAATTTCATCACCAACTATTGAATTTGTGTGAACAATGTCATCACCAAAAGTACTATGTTAATGATAAAAATATGGTGAGAAAATATTTTATCACCAAATATAAATATAACTTTGTGATTAATTAAACTTTATTAATGAATGTTAAATTTTGTGACAAACAAATTTCATCACCAATTTTTACCCATAGCAAATTTTTCTGAAAATACTATATTAAGTATTCTTCGTCCATGTACATGAAACCTGCCAATATCCATAACATATATAATTATTCTAAACTTAATATCATCCATAGAGAAGGAGATAATATCCCATACAAAATATCCTAATAACTAATAAACAAAAGAGATAAAGAATAGAGTTTGATCCTGATTAGAAGAAGCTCCAAAATCACCATAACCATAATGAGCTACAATTATCATTCTCAATCTGCATACAAAATACCAAAGAGAAGTTAGAGAATTATAGTAAATGAGTTAAATAAAAAATATATTAGTATGACTCACCAAATGGATAATGTTGAATATATTACTAAATAATAGTTTAATAGTATTTTGCTCAAAATTGGGAAGGGAATGTTAACGTATCTTGACCTTGTCTCAGAAATATAATTATATATTTCATCAGGAATCATAGGGGCCTCACCCTTTGGTATGGCCTAAGATTGTAGTTCTATCATTTTATTTTTGGAAAAACAAAGAGTAACAAATATCAGTTTAACCTGTCAAAGAACATGATATAAAATTTATATTGTAGATTACAATATTTTCTTAGGTAGGCCTCTTTAGTTTCCATGCACACCCATTTCTTGCCTTTTCTATATCAAGTGTGATAAAAATTCTTAATCCTATTCATCTCCTTACCAATCTCTTTAATGTGCTATGCAATTCAAACCATAACAAACAAAAACTAGCTCTAAATTTGACAATGAAATAAATACTAAAGTTCTTTTTTATATTTTCCGAATGAATATTATTATACTTATTTTCTCATAATGGAGTTGCATAAATGCCCTTGATTCTTTGTTATATAGAATACTTATTTAGTCCCACATCAACTATGTACTAGTAGATCTTGGATACATGGCCAAGAAACTCAATTAACCCTTTTTAGCTATCCTTTTTTTGGATGAGAATTTGGATTATTACAGCTAAGAAGTGTGAGCTTACATCCTAACCAACACCCACATCAATGCATTTGCTACCCACAAGTGTTATTTTTAGCAGCAGAGATTGCTTCAAGTTGAGATTGCTGAATTGAAGTTAGAAATCGACTGCATGCATGACAACTATGAGACGGAAATAGCTTGCCTTGAATTTGAAATTTATGCAGATAGGATGCATTTCAAGACAAGTTTGTAGCTCTTTCCTTCTAGGCTATAACGTTGCATGATGCTTGATTTCATCTTCACAAGTTTTTGCAAATTCCATTTGCCAGATCCAACTCTAACAAAAAGGAAATTTGATAGCCTTCCAAGCCTCGGCAAACCAATCCAACAACTAACTTGTAAAGGCTCTGTGAAGTTTATTACATGAACTTCCTAGCTTTTAGTATGCTCATGTTGAACATTTTCCATGCTTCTTGATGATGAAAATGCTCAACAATGGACACTGAATTTATATTGCAACTTTGTTATTAGACAGTTTATATAGGTGATTATGAGCTATCCAGATGATTTGAACTCTACAGAAAGTAGGAAAGCTTGGAACCAAGAGTGCTTCTTATGGTTTGAATGGCAGTTAGGGACTTCCATTCGTAACTATTCCATTCATAACTATGATCATCCATTTGATTTTTTTTGATTTATGATGTTCTTACAGCAACAGCTTGATCCTTTTCGTTGTGCTTCCATGATTCTGTTGCAACCAATCTGGTTAGGACGCATGTATGCTTGTCACTACATGCAGTACAAAATAAGCATCATCAGGTGGGAAATCCATGCTTAATATGTCAGCATGATTTATTTCGGCTGAGACAGGTCCCAACTTCCTGATACGCTCCTTGATCTAAATGCCCTTCAAGATAATAAACATGGTCTTTTAGGTAATGATCATAAGTTTAGCATTCTGTGGCAGTAGCTGTGTCTCTGTAAAAAAGCTTAGTTTTATACTAGGACAACCAAACTAAGCTCTTTCCAGTAGTATGCATGATGCTAGATTAATTCTGTTCTAACATCCTTAATCTCACAAGCAAGTGGATTTCTCGCTGTTGAGACTCGAAGAAAACCTCAACCAAGAAGAGGATTGCTGATGGGGACATCAGAGCCCTTCATCCAGATGATCCTGAGCCCCCGGATTGAGCCAGACTCGTTTATTTGCATATTTATTTTATTATTTTATTTTTGGGCTTATTTGCATTCTAGGGTTTATTTGTGGTTTATTTTATTTCTGGGCTTATTTGCATTTTAGGGCTTATTTGTGTTATTTGTGGGTTCATTAGGATTTATTTCTGTGTAAGGGGGGTTTATGCAAGTTGTGTATTTGGGCCCTATATATAGGGAACTATTTTCATGATTAGGGTTTAATGAATGATTAAGAATTTCTTTTCCCCCCAGATCTTATTCTTCCTCCTCCTCCTCCCCTTCTCTTCTTCCTGTGTCTCTAGAACCTCTTCTTCCTTCTTCCTCTCTTGTTCTTCCTTCTTCTCCTCTTTTTCCGCATTTGTGCGGCATCAACTTGGTATCAGAGCAAGGCTGGTTTTGCCCCTGCTGCCAAAGCCCCGATCCATCTCCCGGCTACATCTTCCAAACCGAAAAAAAAAAAAAAAATTCTCTCTCTCTCTCGGTTCAAACCAGAGGAAACAGGAAACCCCTCTCCACCGCCCACCGCCCTAGTCATCCACTCCACCAAAATCCCACCCGAGACTTCATCTGTCTCTTCCCCTCGGTGCTCACCAGAAGAACACACACACACTTAAAAAAAAAAAAAATGGAAAAGAGAGAAGGTCCCTCCCTCCCTCTCGGTTCTCATCAGAGAGGAAAAAAAAAAAAAAAAGAGGGGAAGACCCCGGTTCGTCGGCCCCGTCCCGCCGGCCGCCAAGCCCGCGGCCACCACTCCCACGCTCCACCACCGCTGCATCACGCCACCGCCAGGCCGAGCGCCGCCCCCTCCGAAGTGTCGCCGCGCGCCCCGAGCACTCCACCACCATCGGGCACCCTGTTGCCGCCCGCGGAAGCCTGAGACCGGCCGCCTGCGTCGTGTCCGCAGAGGGGACCGCCGCCGTGGAGTCCCGCGGTTGGTCGCCGTCGGTCGCCACAAGCCCGCAGCCGCTGCCACGATCTCCGCCCCGCTTCGCAGCCACCGCCACGAAATCCGGCGCATCCCCAACGAATCCGTCGGAGATTGAAGACGGCCAGCGTAGCGGGTAAGATCCAAACCCGTTAACCCGCAACCTATTAGCCCGGTTCCACAAAAAAAAAATAAAAAAAAAATAAAAAAAAGGTTCAGCACGTGATTTACACGTGAAAACTCCGTAACGAGTATCGGGTCGGGTCAAACCCGATAACCCGAAACCCGGGTCCAAAAAGGCCCGCACGTGACCGCATGTGCGTAAAAAAAAAAAAAAAAAAAAAAAACCTGCTTACCTCTGTTCCTGACGAAGGGGAAACCCTAGGGGTTTCCGCCGCCATCGCCACCGACGCCGTCTTCACCGAGCCGCCGTTCGTCCACGGTGCCTCCCCACCGTCTGAGTCCAACCGCCGCTGCCCGTCGCCGCCCCGTCGCCGAGCGCCGCCGCCGATCGCCCCTCCGGCTCCGCCACCTCGTCCGAGCACCCCGAGCCGTCGCCGCTCGACCTCCGGTGACCAAGCTGTCGTCGTCTCCGCCGTCCGAGTTCCACCGCCTGAGTGCCTCCCCGCCGTCGAGCCCTCGCCTCTCGCCGCCCGAGCCCTTCTTCTTCATCCCAACATCATAGATCCTGATCTTAGGATCTGGAACACCGCCTGAGTGCCTCCCGCCGCCCGAGCCCTCGTCCGAGCCTCCTCCGAGCGCCGTCTCCTCCGAGCGGGTCACCTGCAGCGTCCCTTCGCCGAGCTCCATCCGGCCTTCTCTTCTCACCCGAGACTAGGAGACATCCTAGCGGTGCCATCACGCCCCACCCGAGCTCCACCAGCCTGACCCTAGCCCGAGGTCAGCAGGCCGCAAGCCCAGCTCCCCCACCTGGCCCGCGCGCCAACCTTCCTTGAGCGCGGCCCAAGTCCAGGCAGTTTCAGAACGGGCTTGGTCCAGGCCCGTGTGCCGTTTGCTGAAGCGCGGCCCAAGGCCCTTGGCTGCAGGCCCTGTTTCAGGCCCGATCCAGAGTGTTCTTCAGCCCATTTCGACAGCCCAGGAATCTTTGTGCTGTAGATCCAGGTCTACAACTCTAGCTAGCTCTGCCCGGCGCCAACTTCGTGTTCGAGACTTCACAACGGACGCTTCCGGTTGACTGCATCCGCCACAGGTTATAGGTTTCTACTTTTTCTGACTTGTTCATTTAATTATGTTCTAGTTCTCTTGCATGATAGCCACATTTTGAAAACTTACTTTTGCTGTCAAAATTCAGAACATAGAACCCCTACTTTCAAACCTATCCTATTGCCCTTTTAAAATCTAAATATTAAATTAGCACACCCTAACAACTGGATGCTTCTCAACATTCTTCGATCAGATTGATTTAGGATCAGAACAACTGTACTACTTGATTGCAATCTAATTTCTTAAATTGAATAATCTTAATCCTTAATTCTGAATAACCGAAGTAAAAATCAGCAACATTTAAATTTTAAGTTATTATTGTGAAGACTTGCTGATTTCTGAAGTCATAACAGATTGCATTAGTAGGTTGTCCAGCATCAACTTTGGTCCTACATTATAGTTATTAAGGTTTCATTAGTGACACTGCATTTCACATCATCACCCAGTGTCATCATTGCATGCCAACCTGTAGTGATATGGAGTACTATCTCAGTCAACCTAAAACCCCTGTAGCTACCATGAATTCCGACATTTTGAGGTCTATCAAGAAACAGATCGTTGCCATACGGGCTGGATACAAGGAATTCAGACAAGAGATCCGTGAGCTCGTGCAAAATTCTAGGACCCCTAAATCGCCAACCCCTGTTACAGCCCAACCTAAAATCAGTTTGGTCGCACCACCTGTAGTCCTTCCCCACTCTCCTAGGCACCAAACCCGATACTCTAGGTGTCAACAATTCGGCCACATAGCGCCCCAATGTTCCACTAAAACCTACTCGATTACTGAACCAGAAGTTAGGAACCAAGAGGCCGAATATGTCGAAGAAGTCTATGAACCAAATATAGAAGACTATGAAGAAGACTTTGAAGACGAACTTACAGAATTAGACTTTGTCCAAAATGATTCCCAAAGGGAGACTAGTGATCTAAGTACAACCAAGCCACTTCACATCACAACTGTGGAAGAGGTAGTGACAGATATTGAGAGCCAATCATCTGAATTGGCACTTGTAGCTAAAGTTACCCATGCGGAGTCCAACCTTGAACATTCTCCGGTAATAGTTTCCCTTCTAGAGGAGTTTCATGATGCACTCCCTGATGATCTTCCGGATGCACTTTCTCCAATGCATGATATCCAACGCGCAATCGATCTAGTTCCCGGAGCATCTCTGCCCAACCTTCTACATCATAGGCTCAGACCGAATGCATATGCTAGGACCTGGAATTTAATGTTACCGACAGTTGAGTTTGCATGTAATAGTTCGGTTAACAAGTCCATAGGTATGAGTCCATTCGAAGTAGTGCATGATTACAAACCTAGGCAACCCATAGACCTGTTTTTCATGTCTCATCAGTATAGAGTCTTTGAGTCTGCACAATCAATTGTATCACATCCACATTCATTGCATCGAGAAATCAGCAATTGTAGTCACTTTAATAACTTAAAATATAAATCCTTTGCTGATTTACACAGACGTTATAATGAGTTAAGTGAAAGAGATTACATCATGATAAGAATTAGGTTTGAACGACTTTCTTCGGAAACGTTTAAGAAATTGCAAATTTGTAGTGCAGAACAGTTCAAAATCTTAAAGAAAACCAGTTCGAATGCATATGTTATGGATCTTCCTGATGACTATGGGATTAGTGCGACATTTAATATTGAAGATTTAGTCCCATACAAAAAGATAATATTCCTGCCTTCTGACCCCTTTATTGCTATACCTGCCCATGTTGGACACCCTGCCCTATTACCTACTGTTGAGCCACCACCTCCCAAATTTCATGCACGCAGAGAACAAATAGAACATATATTGGATGAGCAGGTTATTTCAAGCAGGAACGGTGGTTACCAACGTTACCTTGTTCGGTGGAAAGGTCGACCAAAGTCTGATGTGACGTGGATTTCCAAAGCACAGTTGCAGCGCATTGACCCCGATCTTCTGGAGCAGTACGACAGCCGGCCAGACCTGTACTCGACGGGGTCGAGTTTTTCTCACCCGGGAGGAGTTGATGGGGACATCAGAGCCCTTCATCCAGATGATCCTAAGCCCCCGGATTGAGCCAGACTCGTTTATTTGCATATTTATTTTATTATTTTATTTTTGGGCTTATTTGCATTCTAGGGTTTATTTGTGGTTTATTTTATTTCTGGGCTTATTTGCATTTTAGGGCTTATTTGTGTTATTTGTGGGTTCATTAGGATTTATTTCTGTGTAAGGGGGGTTTATGCAAGTTGTGTATTTGGGCCCTATATATAGGGAACTATTTTCATGATTAGGGTTTAATGAATGATTAAGAATTTCTTTTTCCCCCAGATCTTATTCTTCCTCCTCCTCCTCCCCTTCTCTTCTTCCTGTGTCTCTAGAACCTCTTCTTCCTTCTTCCTTCTTCCTCTCTTGTTCTTCCTTCTTCTCCTCTTTTTCCGCATTTGTGCGGCATCAATTGCGACCACTGAGACAATGGCCAGTTCGTGCTGGTAATTATCTGGGTATCCCAGTATAAGATTTCAGTGACATCAGTTCTCTGATGCAGATAGGGAACTGAAAACCCGAATATGAGAACTCTAGCAGCAGAAAATCTCGCCATTTGGAGATAGAAGCCAAGATCACTAACTCCATAGTGGAGATATATGATACTTTCACGGACAATTTGCATGGTTTGGCTGGTTGTCATTAGTATGTTTGACCAACCTCTCACAATGCTTATTTTGCAACTAAAGAATGAGGTGGGTCATTACTGAAGGGGGGGCTGCTAAGAGCTAGGCCTTTTAATGGGTCTTATCCGAGCCAAACCATAATCTGATACGACCCATTATCTGACCTAACCCGACGTTAAGAAACTGATTACCCGAATGCACCTTGACTTTTTTCTAATATCAGAAATATGTCCAAGGGCATGGAAGAGAACCTCTCATCTCCCCTCTCACACCCCCATCTACTATCCCTCCTCCCCATCATCGCCACCACATGCCACCATCTAGAGTGCTTCTACCACCATCACTACCGCGTCGGGTCTTGAGGGTCGGATTTTCAAGTCGAGTAGGATAGGATTAAAATTTAGGTTGGATCAGGTCAGAACCCGACCAATTGACAAGTCTACTAAGAGCCCTCGGTAGTAGGGTGAAGCCCCAAACTTCTTTTATGGTATAGTTTCAGAAAAAGCTTAACATGGACCAAGTGCCAAGGGAAATAGATGAACGAGGTTGGTACGAAACTTTAAAACTTTACACTCTTGGTGCTGAAGTCAGTGGGCAGTGTTACTGCTTAAAGAAGAGAATAAAAGACTTTAGAGGCGGATGATGGGTGTTCAGTTCATGCGATTAGGTGGTACTTGTCAGTCTGCACTCCAAATGTAAATGACTGTTCTTTTCCCCAGTGCTTCACCCCCAAATCTCAAAACATATATTAGGAATTCCACTGGCACCAACTGAGAAGACGGGCATAGATTTTTTATTAGATCGAGAGAGAGAGAGAGAGAGACCTCTAATAGGGACAAGTGGCACAAGGCTTTCCGAAAAACATGGATAAGATTCGCATGTTACGGCTCATAGAAAAGAGTTGCTGACATGCACCAACTAATAAAACGGCTATGTTGTCGAGACAAGCACTCTTAGGTTACAATAACAATTTATTTCCATTACCAGACTCCAAAACAACCAACCGTTCCCTTTGCTCATTTTATTCGCAAGTGTTGTCATGGACAAGTCATCCGTTATTTTTTAGCATCCAACTAGGGGACTCATGCCACTGATGGGTTGCCTGAGGGCAATGTTTTATCTATCCAGATAAAATATATTGGATCCCTTCGGAAAATTCGGTATGCTCTTTAACTTAGGATGCCAATACCAAAGTATATGTCATGTAACCTAAGGCAACTATACCCAAAGTTCTTGGATGCTCATTAATCTAAACACTAAATGTCAAATGACCTACCGAATTGCCAGACATGCTTTTATCTGGAAGGAGAGGTGTCATGTTGCCATCCAATAGATTTTTATGGAATACATCTCCATGTAGGCCTCTAAGATAAATATACTTGAACCTAAAAGAAGAAAACCTTTATGTTTAAAGATTAAACAATAAAATATATGAAAAAAAAGGGGCATGGGAGTTTACTGGTGATAGAAGCAGCAATCTGTGAATGAAACCAATAAAACTTATAGACCATTTATAACCTGTCAAATTTCTTAACTGTTAAAATTTTAATTAAATTATAGCATCAACTTGAAAAATTTATATGTGGATTTTCTTGCTCAAAGGTAGATGATAATTGATCAATCCAGTGCTCCAGAGTTCAAAACTGTAAAATAAACTGCCCCATGAGATCAAGGAATGTGTCAAGATAACTGCAAACCAACCTCCATGATGAATTTGTTTATAGAGCTCAAACATTACTAATTTACTATGGTACATACATCCATATATGCTAGCCGGCAATAAAGCGCCACAGCTTCAGTCCAACATGATAAATGATCTTCAATGCACGATTGTAATAACTTATTCAAGATTTAGCAACTGATAAGTTAATGTCAAAAAAACAAATAATCGAAAAACCATGCAACGACCTGTACTCATGCTCCATCTGCATATTATTTTCCATCTCTTAAAATATATTGAATTTGAATTCGAGATCATTGAATTGATATTCTTTTCTGCTGAGAGAGTAAAAAAGACATGAACCAACCAGGTTCAAGAACCTTTGAGTTGGCTTCTCGATCACAAATAGTCTCGCATCTATATTTAACATCAATGATGTACTATCATATATCCTCTTAAACAGAACAGAATGACATGTTTCAATCTTTGCTGCAAAAAAAGATTTACATTATTATATAACAGCAATCTTCTTACTCTGAAAAAGATAACAGCAGTAGCTGCCGAAGGTTAGCACCGAAAAAAAAAATATCAGGAAATTACATGAAGTAGATGATTTTAGATAGCAAACCCTCAGGTCTTGCCCATATGATTTTTACTAGCTGACAGGCTATGAAGGATATTCTTTAAAATGCACAATCATCATATGGTTCTGTTTTTAGGTGAAAAGGATGCGAAAATTTTACGAGATGAACAGCAATTAATTAAAAGAGATGTCAAAGATATCTGGGAAAAACCTTTTTGTGTCCTTCATGCACTTGAATTTGCCTGACCATTGACTACTGAAAATTATTATAAGGTGCAGATGAGTCCTGTAAGACACTATTAAGGGCCTTTTTTTCCCATAGTACAGTCAGAAAACTATAACTCTGTTAATTTATGATATAGGAATGTTCCAAACAAAAGCTAAAATACCATTAATACCATCATATACTAGATAATGACAGTGCAGAATTGTAGAAAGAACCTAGAAGCTCTTGCTGGTCTTAAGTACACCTAAGTTACTGAAAAAATAAGCTGTACTAATACATGAACATGATAATTCTTGAATTCACTGAAGCAATTATTGTTTTCAGATACAGTTTTGTAGGATAGTTCCAAGATAGTTACCAGAGTTTCAGTCTCCCTTTTCCAGAAATGCTCTAAACTTATTTTTTCTGTCTCATGCACCCATTTCCTGGCATGAAAACAGCATATTTCATGATGCTGTCTAGTAGTCCATATTCTGTTCCACTCTAGAATGATTTCTCTGATAAAAAACTTTTAGTTTTCTCCTTTCACCCATGCATTGAAATTTGATCTTAATAACATCGCTTTTCCATAATCTTGTCAGATGGTTCCAAATTCAGTTAGAATTCCTGTAATGTCTCTCAGAATCTGAATTATTTTCGACATGGGTTGCATTGTTCAAATACATTATCTTGAAGATAGTTAAATGATAACAGTATATCTAACGATGCACTTATCTCAGAAACACATCATCTGTTATTTATATTTTCTACAGGGAATAAGAAACTTTGCAAATAAGTTTAGTGGAGAGATTAGGACTTCCTTAAGTGAAATTGTTAAGTCAGAATACTTCTTAAAACAAGCTACCCTGTCAGCTGCAGCATTACATACTCCAGATATAAACATAACAAAATATGTAAGTTTCTTGTTTGGTTATACACGTATTCAACTTTCATTCCAAAAGGAGGTAGACTAGGATCTGGTGGACCACAAGCCAAAAACAGTAAGGTAAAAATAGAAGCTGAATGTCCAACACCAATGATCCGAGCCAACGAATATGATACACTACCTCTTATCTTCTTACATATCAAAAATTATGTGATTCGGATACCCTTAGATTACGCATCAAGTGGTCAAAAATGATGACTGCATTGTGTTATTTAAATTATTTTTTGACCACCTGATGCATAGACCAAGGATCTTGAAATCAAATGATTTTTTGTCAGTAAATAGTTTAAGGTAGCAGATCACATTTAATGGACACTTATCTTCCCATTTTACCAGACCAAATCCCACTTGAAATCTAATCAGCTAAATCCTAGTTCACCTCTTCACAAAAAATCCTTTTATTATAATTACCCTGCCTTTTCCTTCAGTCAGAGATGCCATACGAATACTAAGCTCTAGACCCTAAACCCTTCTGGCTTCAAAAAAATCCATATCTTATAACCTAACACCACAACCACCACAATCCCAAAGAGAGAGAGAGAGAGAGAGAGAGCTTCCCCAACATGAAAAACCCTCCTTTTGCTTTGAACCAAACTTCCTCAAGCTCAAGCTTATAATGGATGTGGTCATCTATACAAACCACCTCTGCAATATTTTGTTAGGTTAACCATGAAGTAAACAGCATTACTTAACATTAGAAATTTTCGAATAAAGAAAGCTTGCAATAAAGGTGCATAAACCAACATCATCAAATATTTAATACGTATGTCTAAACCATGGACGAAGATATACATGCCCTGGTACAAGTTTTACAGCATTGGTATTTCCTCAAACTCGCTTTCGACAACTATGCCCAGAAACTGCTAAAACTGATAGTTCTTCAATCCTTCCAGATAATCCAATCATATCTATTTAAACAAGGTAACATCAAAAAAAGGCATCTACAAAGCATATTAATGCAGAAGACAGACCCTACAGCAGAGCTGAAATTAGCTACAGCAAAAACTAATTCCTAGTTGTGATTAAGAAGATTCGTAGCTCTAAACACTGCCAGCAATAAATGGCTCCTAGTTTTGATGAAGAAAATTCATAGCTGTAAACCAGTTCAAAGATGAAATCCAAAGCAACGACACTTGATAGACTTCAAACCAAAATTTGATCGACATTTCAGCAATGGCCAATCCAATCAATCTCTAACAGACAACAAATTACCTCAAACAAGCAGCGCGAACTCACGAAGACTACACTGAAACATTTTAGATTTCTCAAACAGTTGCAGTGATGTGGAATGGAAAGAAACAATATAAATATCAGATTGCACTTCCATCAGAACAGTTAGAGGTTCAGTTCCTAACAAGTTACAACCTTTCCGATATGAACAGGACTAATTATTATAATTTTACAAAACTAGAAGAGAAAAGCCTCGAAGAAAAAAAGAAAAGAAAAAGAAAAACCTTTTTTTTTTACAGAGTAGTCACCAAAGCTAAAACAGTGGAAAGAAACTGCTCCACTCACCTCTGTGAGATGACTCAGATACATTTGGATGCAAAATCTTCGCAACCCCGAAAAAGGAAGCCCAATTCAGATGAAGTCGACCAGCTGTCCATTCTCGAGGGTCCGAGCCAATCCCGCCGCATTCTTGCCAATCTTCCCATTCTCGTCGCAGGCCAAAGCCACGCAAAGCTCGAAAGTTCCTTCTTTTCTCGCCTCCAAGGTCATCCTTTTGCTATCAGAGCAGACCAAATTGAGCACTAAGAGAGCGTTCTCGATGCCCCTGGAGCTCCCATATCTCAAAACCCCGGCCAAAACCCTAACGAAACCATCGACCCTCCTCATCTCCTCCCTGCCCTCCCGGCACTTGCCGAGGAGGCCCAGAACCTCCACCGCCCTCTCGGAGCCGGAGCCGGCGAGGTCGACGAGGCCCGGCACGACGCCGGCACGGACGGTCCGGCGGCGGTTCTCGGGGAACTTGCAGAGCTCGTAGAGGGTGGTTGCCGCCTCGCGGCGCTCCCGGCCCTTCCCCTCGCGGAGAAGCGCGGCCAGGCCGGCGATCGCGGATGGGTGGGCGCCGATGGTGCACTTATTGACCTCGACCATGGCGAGGCTGGTGAGGCACGTGGCGGCTAGGGCGGCGACGTTGGGGCCGGAGCGGAGGGCGATGTCGAGGCGGTCGACGGCGCCCTCGGCGACGAGGCCGACGCGGGCATCGTCGCCGTCGAGGCTGAGGTGGAGGAGGGCGCGGAGGGCGAGGTCCTGGAGGTCGGGGCGGTCGCCGGATCCGGCGTGGCGGAGGAGGACGGAGGCGGCGCCGGCGTCGAGGGCGAGGCGGCGGAAGGCGGCGCTTCGCTTGGAGAGGCGGAGGAGGGCGGCGAGGGTGTCGGTATCGGCGGGGAAGGAGAGGGAGGCGAGGAGGGCGTGGGGTTCAGGGGAGGGAGAGGGGCAGGCAGGGGATTTGGGGCTGCCGGCGGGGGCAAAGTTGGAAATAAGGCTGCGGAGGGCGTGGTTGGGGATGAGCGAGGGGCGAGGGGGTAAGGGGAGCTTGGTCACCGGGCAGGTACGATTACCGGAGTCGAGCCAGCGCTGGATGGAGGCGCGGTCGAAGGTGTGGCCCGACGATAGGATCACCGGGTCGGACATCACTTCCAGGGAGATCGGGCATCGGAAGTCATCCGGGAACTCCACTTCCATCGGGCCCGCTTGCGCTTAGAGAGAGAGGGAGGGAGAGAGAGAGAGAGAGAGAGAGAGGAGTTTGTGTTTAAGGTGACTAGGGGGTTTATTCTGGGAAAGGAGGAGACCAAGGGAGAAGGGAGGAGGAAGAACCGAAGAACACACACACAGAGAGAGAGAGAGAGAGAGGGGGAGAGAGAGAGAGAGAGAGGATTTTGTTTCCAGGAATGACCTTGGTTCGGATGGGGGTTCGTGGTGGGGTGGGAAAAGCGTGTGGGATCGTTTGGGGGTTTTGAACGGTGGGGTTAGAGCGTGGTGTTTATCTAGGGCCGGATGGGTGTGGTGACTGCAAGTGAGGATAGGAGAACCTTCACCTCCTTAGAAGATTTTGATTTGAATTTTGAATTACTAACCATGCAAAATTGTTAGCGTTGGCATTAACTTCTGATTTATCTATATAACCCTAGTTTCTTCTTCATTTGTTATCTTAAGGTTGGAATAACCTATTTTGACCGTGTTTTGAATTATTGTTGGTAGCAGAGCTTTGAAGCTTCTGAAAGTAGAATTTTTTGGATTATTAGGCAAAGATTTTTCTTCTTCCTATAAAAAAGGTTAGTTGCTACATGCTTATAAGCATTACAGGTGCACAAGTTGTGTACGAAATGATTAAGTGTATCTATTTATGTTCTAGAAGCTAAAATGCACAACAACACATCATCCTTTATTATAAATTAGGATTATTAGAAAATCGTAACTTATCATTTCACACTAAATATTTGCTCTGTCCTTGTTGTAGATTAAAAGTGTCGGTATATTTTGTCAAAGATTAATGTTTAGTCCATAATTTGTCAAAAAAATCTTTGCAGTTCTTTATGACAATGTTTTAAATCAGATTTTGTGATACGTAAAACAACTAGTTTTGTTAGGTAAAAGCTATACTCCTACTATAAATATTAAATACATCCTAGTGGTAAGTGCTACATTTATATAAATTCTGCAACATATGATAATGCATGATCATTTTACTTTCAAAAATAAGAATAACAACAAGCTGCGTACTAAAACATCCACAATGGCAAGAATAAATTAATATTATTAAAAAAATATAATTTCTCTATGTTTCTCTATATTCTTATCATTTTTTTTATTGTTTGATTAAAAATTATTAGCACAATCTATAAAGGGATAATGTTTAAACAATGATTTAACATAAAACCTCTGAGAGGCCTTATAGCAATTTTATAAGCCAGGCATTTTTTTCTCTCCATTAAATAACTCTTGTTTTGTTAGATTAAGGTTCTATTGTTTCCATAAAAAGTAAGACACATTGATGCAGTATATCATAAGTACTAGAAGTGTACGAGCAATGTATAAAATGATAATGTATGTTAATTTTATTTTTAGAAAAGAGAAAAGCAGCATGCTATAAGAAAATATAAAATATATAAATAAATCTATATCATCTTATTAGCTTAAGTTTTTGGGACAAATGATGATTTCAACATGGTATCAGAGCAGATAACCTGAGTTCAAACCATGTTTCTGCATTTTTTAACTTCATTATTAAAAATTTTATATGTTGGGTTCACCCAGCTTAAGCTTTTAAGATAAATGGTGATTTCAACACATGCTACTAACATGTAAAATGACATGTCATCTCCAATCATAGATTGGATTTTTGTGAAAATATAATTTATCTATAGCATGCTAGATTCTAATCTTTTTGTTGCATTTCAGTTGGCCGGCACCTCCCTCTTAAAAGAAGGGGCATTTATGAGTTTAGCATCCTGTGGCAACGAAACCTGCCGTATTTTTCAAAAGGAAATATCATAAAATCTTTTTAATTCTTTATTACGATCTCATTTGCTGGACTTTTTGCTCTACCAATTAACTTGTTTAGATAGATTAAAATATTGATCTTATCATTATCATGAAAGGCTAGGCACATCATAGTTGTAAAGACTACAAGTTCCCCAGTTGTGTACCAGATGATAATGCATGTCCTTTACTTATTTTAGAAAAGAGAAACAATAACATATATGCTACTAACATGCAAAATGATACATCATCTTCGACCATAAACAAGGATTACTCAATACAATTTATATCTGTTGCTCTAAATATTTATCTTTCCATTACTGTAAGCTACAACTACCATCATAATTTAGAGAAAGTTAAATACTTAGTTTATGAAATATTTAGTTGTTGAATGTCTTAAACTACACTTTTTATTCATAAGCTAACAAACTTTTCATATCTGCAAGTACCATATGTACGCAAGTTGTACAGTAGACAATAGAGAATATTCAGTTTCTTTTGCTAATATTAGATGCATCATATCTGCAAGTACCATATGCACGCAAGTTGTACAGTAGACAATAGAGAATATTCAGTTTCTTTTTTTCTGAAAAAAAAAGCAAAATGTTGCTAATATGCATAATTGTTGCTACCATTTCCGTCCCATTTTAGGTGAGCTAGAAACTGAGAATCCCAAAAAACTTAGTTGGTTAGCAAAAGGCACACTACCAAGTTTGTTTGGACATAGGGTAGATATATGTGTAGGTATGCCATTGGTGTTGGACTAGTCGGAAAGATATTGTTCAAAGAAAGGATATAGAATAGCGTAGGTTTAGATTTCTTGACTTTTAAGAACTTGCACCGTTGTCATATTATCGTTTGAATGTTATGGTAAAAGAGCGTAACACTAGACTACGGTAGGTATATAACACTGGACTATAGTAAAAGTATAATGCACAGCTATAATAGAAAATCTATGTTACATCTACTTCTAGGATAAAATATTAAGGTAAAAATAAAGTAATATGATTGGACTGATTGTTGAAGAATCTTCTACCGGCCACTTTTCAAGGCAAAGACTTGATCTTTTGGCCTACTTATCCTACATTGTGGCCGAATTCTATCTGTTCAGCCTAGGTCTTTACTCTCAGTATGATTTCACAATTGAACTCTACCTAGTTTTGTAAGAGTCACATGATTCTCACTTGTTTTGATTCTATCAAACTTAATCCATATAGTATTTGCTTCTGGCCATCAGCTAGATTATTGATATATTGTGTAAATAATGCCCTCTATATCTTATTGATAGAGGATCACAAGGTTAACAGGATATTTGTCATTGCCTTCTTGATAAATGTAGAATAAAAATCATGCGATTATGGTTTCGATTTGGTGATCGAGTGCTCTCCTTTTACTAAAATATTGCTTCAATATTCGGTAATCTTCTCATATCTCTTTGATTCCTTTGAGCCTTTCTCTCTTGCCCCACCTTTTTATTTTGAACACTTCTGCGTACCGAAACAACCTGCATGCTGCTCAAAGGATCATCCATATATTTAGGGATTCAATATTATCTTTCGTATCAATAGGGATCTTCTAGCAAGGCATGCCTTCTTCTATAAAGAAGCCTTATATTTATTTCGGGTACTTATCCCTCTTATTCCTCTTGACTATTCTTTTTTCTCCTCCTAATCTATTTTTATCTATCATGGTGGGTGAGATTGAGTGTTGGTTGGCAGAACCCATTTGTTTTGATCAACTGAGATTGGGTGTTGGTTGACACAGCCCATTTGTTTTGATCAACCAATTTTTGAACAAATTTAGTGAATTGAAATACCATCACGGATTAGGCATTGTTGCATATGGGTTGCATTGCCAAATTGGAATACCATCATCATAGATTTATTGTTTGGTTGAGAGCTTTCAAAATTGGTAAGTCAACATCTTTTTAGCCGACCCTCGGCTAATGCTGCACCTTCATCATCTTCGGGCTAGCAAGGGAGGACGTCTCTCATTTTCACTCTTATTAACCATGTCTGCTCCCTAAGCTTGATGCTCACTGCACTTGTTCTACATCCATTACCATCATCGAGAAGTGCAAGGGGAAGAACATTGGATCATCTTGAAGTTTTGGCGGGCATACCATAGCGAAATCCTTAATAGTCTATATTAGGAGCAAAGTGAGTGCCTTGAGAGTATTATAATCAACCTTTTATTCACACTTGTATAAATGTATTAGCTGAAAGTAATAAAACGATATGATCCTTTTTTTTAACTATGTATTTTGTAGCATTCCTATAACAACATTACATATTTTCATTAATAACCAAACCATAATTATCCTCACCATTTGGCCTCCCTCTTATGCTGATGATCTTGAACACTGGTTGGACAAAATTTCTCTTAGAAGGATCGAACAGCATCCTTTGAAGTACAACTGCTCGACTCCCAAGACTAGAAGTGTTGTGAGAGATTCTGAGTGGCGTCCATCTTTGTAATAGGATACTTGTATCAGCCTGCTGACTGAAGCTTAGCGGTGTGTCTCTGATGACCCAAAGATTGATTCATAGATTGATTTTGATGATCACAAAACCTTGAAGTATAGATACTAATGTTTATGTTGCAAGGAGAAAGATATTTATGTTGCAAGGAACATAGCAAGTTGGAAGAACACAAGAAGGCCTCTAAAAGCACTCAAGAAAAGTTGGAAGAAAGCTACAAGTTATTGGCCCAAGTCTCAAGTTCAAAAGATTCAAATTGGAGGAGCAAATTCAAGGAAAATTTAAAAGAATAGTCTTCGAGTCGACTCCTGAGGAATTCGAGTCGACTCCAATGCTTGGCGAGTCAACTCGAGAGTAGAACGAGTCGACTCCAGGGTGTAAAAGGCAGAAAAGTCAGAGAGGGATTTTCGACCCTGAGATTCGAGTCGACTCCTGAGGAATGCGAGTCGACTCCAATGGTTGTCGGGTCGACTCCAAAGAAAGCGAGAGTCGACTCTCAGTGGTACACAAGGGAAAACTCAGAGAAGCAGTTTTTGGACACTGAGATTCGAGTCGACTCCCACAAAGTCCGAGTCGACTCCAAAGACAGCGCAACCCCAAGACAGAAGACGGTATTTTCGTCTCTGAGAGGCGAGTCGACTCCAAGACAAGTCGAGTCGACTCCAAGGCAGCGCGGCTCCAAAATACAGAGGATCAGTTTTCCGACTCTGAGATTCGAGTCGACTCCCAGACAGCTCGAGTCGACTCCAAGGCAGCACTACACTAAGATGGCAGAAGACCAACTTTCGAAAACTGAGAGCCGAGTCGACTCCAAGGAAGTTCGAGTCGACTCCAAGACTGGACGAGCCAAAAGACAGAGGATCGGGAGTTCGGACTCTGGGATTCGAGTCGACTCCCAGGATAGTCGAGTCGACTCGAGTGGACAAAATTCAAATTTGGAACAGTTGCCGAGTCGACTCCGGAAAAGCTTGAGTCGACTCCCGCTACAGCCGAGTCGACTCCTGATCGCGCGAGTCGACTCCGATCCCAACGGTAATATTGTCAGGAGGTGCAGACTGGTTCCAACGGCTATATTTTTGTCTCTAACGGCTATATTCTTGTTTCCACTCCATCTAAAGCTATAAAAACAAGAAGAGAGCTAGGGGAGAACTCATGGAAGTGGGAGAGAACTTTTAGGGAAGAGATTCCAAACAGATTACAAGGGAAATCTCCCAAAAGCACAAAAGGGCCATTCAAAGTGAAATAGAGGGAAGAAGAGCATCCAAGTGAATCCCAAAGCTTCCTCTCCATCCGTGTGCTGCCTCAGTGATCCTCCACTTCGTGCCAAATCAGAAGAGGGTCAAGTAAAGAAGAAGTCGAGCTCCTTCATCTTCCAAACTCGTTTGAGGACTTCACTTTACTCTATTTGCTTATAGTGTTATATTTGCTTGTTTAAGAAGCTTTGATTTATCTTAAACTTTGTTATAATATCTTGTAACTTGATTCAATCACGGGATTGAATCAAGGGGTAAAGGTTTGTTGGTGAGCCAAAGGGAAAACCAACGGTGTAAGGTTTGTTGGTGAGCCAAAGGGAAAACCAACGGGGTTTAGGTTTGTTGGTGAGCCGAGGGTAAAACCAACGTGTAAGGGTTTGATTGTGAGCCCGGGAAAACAATCGGAGTGGTTCTAGTCGGTGAGCCTGGGAAAACCGACCGAGTTCGTTGTGCGCTCGTAAAACAACAAGTTGGGTTGTGAGCTTGTAAAACAACCGGCTGTAATCGCTAGGATTATAGTGAAATTCCCAAGAGGTCTTGGGGAGTGGATGTAGGTGCTGGGGTGCACCGAACCACTATATTTTTGTTGTGTTTGTGATGCTCTTTGTTGACTGACCTCCTCACTCACTTACTTAGATATTAAGCTTGCTTAACTCTTCTTCGTGCATCCTTTAGTTGCAAGCATAATCAATTTACTCAATCATTAAATTGAATAGCATACTAGGGCAAAATTAGACTAATCTTTTATTGAACCCACTGCTTAATAGTTGATTAGATTAGAATCATACTCTTGCTAAGGTTAAGCTTCACTAAGCATCCATACAACTTAGCATAATTAATCTAAAAGATTAGAAGTAGTTTAAAAGGTTTTAAAAGACCCAATTCACCCCCCCCTCTTGGGTTGTCACCTTGGGCAACAAGTGGTATCAGAGCAGGTGCTCAAATATTATTTGTAGTCTTAACCGACTAGAGCCAAAGATCATGACAACTCAAATAGATAGTTTTCTAGGAGAAGGACAATCAATTGATACACCACCACTATTTAATGGCATAAACTATACACATTGGAAAATACGCATGCGCATCTTTATTCAATCACAAAACTATTATTTATGGAAAATCATAATAAATGATTTTCACACACTCTCTCAAACTTTTAATGAAAAGGATTTAGCACAATTGAATGCTGATGCCATGAACCTTTTATATTGTGCATTAGATAGGAATGAGTTTAATTGCATATCTTCTTGCATGACTGCTAAAGGAATATGGAATATGCTTGAAGACAAATATGAATGCACTAACAAATCTGAAACATCATGTGTAGAAGGAGAGCAGTATCATATTGAAAATCTATGCTTGGTGGCACAAGAGGTACATGCTGAAACTGAAAGCAATTTTACATTTGATGAACTCCATGATGCCTTTTCTGATTTGTATTTAGAATATAAGAAACTTATTTGTAAGAACAAAAACTTGAAGATTGAAAATCAAATTCTAATAGATGAAAAACTGAAACTAACCAGTAAAACTGAAATCTTAATTAAAGAAAATCAAGAACTAAATCAAAGAGATCAACTTCTCACTGAAAGTCATGATAAACTTAAGAAAAACAATGAGTTACTTTCAGAAGATAACAGAAGATTAACTAAAGAAGTTGACAGATTAAAACCTGTTGTTGAAAGATTTACCCTCAGCTCTGAAAAATTGAACCTAATGATAAATGATCAAGGAGCTGAATTTGATAAAGTTACATTAGGATATCAACCTTGGTACACCCAAAAACCTTTTAAGAATATGTTTGTTAAAACAGTTTTTAATTACTCTAAAACAGATTCTCATAAACAAAAGCTAAGTAAAATCTCTTCTGTTGTCCCTAAATCTATACATTACAAATTTAATGAACCAAAAAGGGAGAAACAGAAAATTAAAAGTTTTCCTACTACTCATGTTCGATCTAAGTTTGTTAAATTCAACAAGAGGATACAGAAATACATCCCTTGTAATCCTAAAATCTGTAAATTCATGGACAAAATAGCTATTAAGAGAATATGGGTTCCAAAAGGAACAATTATAGCTAACCTACAAGGACCCAAAAGAGCTTGGGTTCCTAAGTTGAAAATATGATTATTCTTTCAGCAAGCATGTCTAGCTATCCAAGGTTCTAATGAAAGATGTTATCTAAACAATGGGTGCTCTAGACATGTGTTAAAGAATTGAATTTAAAATGTAATTAAAAAGAATGATTTAAATGAAAGAAAGGATGAAATAAGTAATTCTTACATCTTCTCGTATTGAAATTACTTTATTAGTTGATTAAAACATAACTTGAAAGTATTAATCATTTTTGTGATATAAGTGATATTTGTCTTTTTGGGTATGAAAAGAAAATATATTCAAATCACTTCATTTTTTTTGTATGCTCCACTCACTATTGGATAAGTTGCTAAATGATTAATTAATTCATTAAAAATAACTCTATGAACCCTCTATATGCTTGATTAAGAATTTTTGTCTATGGCATTATTTTTATTGATCATCAATATGATAATGTGTACTTGGTATGCTTTTGAATACCAAGATTAAAGAAACCATCCTTGGCACATAGAATCAACTCATGCAAGTATGTACTTAATATCAAAAGACCTTGCCATAGGCTTGTTTAGATTATCTACTTAAAGGTCAAAGTTTTGCTATGCATGCTAACTAAGGAAACAAACAAAAATCATTTCTAAATCTAAAGATGTTGTTTCCATCTCTAAGTCTTCAAAAGCTTACATTGGACTTGTTCTTGGAGAATAAAACTGAAGTATTTTTCTGTATTTACTAAATCTTGTAGAAGCGTTTCAAATGAAAAAGGTTTCCAAACTGTGAAGATCATGGCACAGTGTTGAAAACCAAAATCCAGATTAAGGTTATACAGAAAATAGTATTAAATTCAATTATTTCAGCTCCATGGACATCATAAGTAAAAAGGGGTTAATAGAATTCTTGAAGAAATGAAAAAGACAATTATGTATGATAGTCATCTACTTAAATAATTTTTAAAAGACTATCATCACTGCTTGTCATACATATGATTTCTATTAAATCTATTTTTGATGAAAATTTTGATCTTCTGAAAAAAATGGAAAATGAACCATTGCATATCTTTCATATTTTTCAGTCGTACATGTTATGCTTAATATGCTCTTATGAAAATAATGCCAAATCTGATAGAGATATGTCTACCCTTGGATATCATTCATCAAGCAATGCATATAGAGTATTCAATGAAAAGTTTTTAGGTGCAAAAATATCAAGGTATCTTATTCTTTATGAGACTACTGATTTATTATCAAAATACTAAAATTAAATTATGTATGTATATGGTTAATCTCTTACATATAACAATCTGAAAAACTTGTTAACAATTAGAACCAAATTGGATTTTTCAGATATGCTCTTAATGAAGGAAAAAGTGATGACTATTAAAAGACTAAATCAAGAAAAGATAAGATAGATCTTGATAAGATTCTTGCATGATTAAAAGTAAAGATCACCATTATCATTTGCTTGCTTTATGAGCTTTATATTATATCAAATGAGTGTATAAGGACTCCTATGTGTTTACTAAAGAAGATATATGTTAAATTACCACCATACTTGAAAACACTCATTACAAATATGATAAAGCAATATGTGATTTAAAACAAGCATCAAAAGCTTGATATATAAAAGCTTAGGTAACCTTGTTGATAGAAAGTAATAGTGATAAATCTATGCATCAAAAAGAAGAATCTATGATATCTTGCTTGCTCATAGCACACATTGATGGCATCATTTTTGTTCTACCAATGAAAATTTATATGAATAGTTATATTGCAAAGTGAATTTGAAATATGATGAATGAATTAACATCTTCTCTCAAACTCCAATTAAGACAAACAGGAAAGGGGATCTTCATTGACCAACGTTAGCCCACAAGAAAACTCTTATGGAAGATTGGCGTGAAGAAGGTATATCTATGACCCCATCTTGTAGAAATTGTAAAGGATGAGCAAAGTAGATCTATTGTTTAAAGCTGTATTAAAGCATGATAGAATAATTATTTTATCATACAGCTAGTAGACCAGATTGTATGCTCATTATGTGACCTTGTGCAAGACTTCAATCTAACTTTAATTAATCATATTTTATTGATAACAAATACGTCATAATCTGAATTTTGATAGAAACAAACGCTTAAGATAAGTTGATTAAAACTTAGTTAACACATCTTATTGATAATTATCTTAAGCAAATAGAATCTAAACTAAATTGATTTGACCTTGATAAATCTGTCTATTGCCTCACATGCTTGTCCTTGAACTATCTTGGTTAATGAATCTATCTCTTTAGTTCAAGTGATATGTGCTTGCTTATATTTAGGCAATCTCTTGAGTAAAGTGACTCAACATGCAACTATTGTCATATCTTATATTGAGTCATCTAGTTAAAAATATATATGTTGGATGAATGCTTTGTATCTTAAAGAAACTAATGACCTTCCTTCAAGAAAGAAAAATGAGAAATTTCAACTTGAAGGATATCTTCATGTAAGATACACTAAAGATTCACATGCAAACAAGAGAGAGGATCTTCTTCAGCCAAAAGTTCACACATAAGAAATCTAGTTTGGCTTGAAGAACATATAATGAATAGGTAATTTAGATACCTTTCTCACAAATTAGTTGAGCAAAGTCAGTAACTTAAACCTTATTATGGCATGATTAAATTCTTTAATTATTAATTTTTGATATCATGTCTATATGTGTAGTGACTGACTTATACTTTTAGAAATTATTTCATGGTTTGCCCAAACTAAAATATATCTTTGCCTATATCATAACCATGAAATACACAAGTATATGCTTAAAATTTTGATGTAAAATAACTTGTGAGAAGTTATGAATCCTTGAGCACAATGAAAATGTTGTTTGCATAATATACATCTATATGATACATAAGATTATCTCTTTATTCTACTCTTTCATGTAAATTACTTGAGAATGACAAAAAGAGAGAGAGATAAAGAAAAGAAAATGGACATTGTTCAAGAGATGAAAAATCTGAGTAAAGGCAAGTACTTCAATCTTAAGGAAAAGCAAAACAAGCATAATATATTCGGCACATTTGGAAGGGATAAAATCTATAATTAATTACACTCAAACAGGGAGAGTTTGGAGTGAATATTTTAACCTTTCTATATTGCTCATCATAGGGATGGTGCCAATGGGGAGGCTAGTGGTAGTACCCGGCACTATTTGACCCAACTATTCGGTGTAGGGCATATTAGGGACGGCACAAGAGGGAGGCTAGTGGTAGTACCTCGTGCCCCTTCCCAACTCCACCGGATAGGGAGCAAATAGAGTATAGAGCATAAGAAAGTAAAAATGAAAGACAAAGTTAATAAAAGTATATAAGAAGAATCAAGTCAATTTTTTAAACACTTGAAAACATACTTTAAGGATGAACTCAGTGCAAGATTATATATAAATAGGGGGAGTTTATTTGAAAAGAATTGATTTTGATCCTTGACATTCTTGTACTTAGTATTTTAATGCATGACTTAACACATGGTATATTTTGCATATGGTATGATGTCTTGATTTATTGATTCTCAATGTTTTGTAATGCTTCATCCTTGGACAATTTGTTTGAATGTTTGAATTGCTACATAACATCTTTTGTTTGGTTCTATTGAAAAGAAATTTCAGATTTGTCATTCATAATCATCTCTAAAATCTGAAAGTCGAATAAAATTGTAGAAAGGAGAAGAGAAGAGTATCTCTATTTAGGAAAAATAAATTGATTTTGATCTATCTTTCTAATTGCCTAACTTTGATACATAATGTTCTAATACTTGTTAAAATATCCTTATTTTGTAATAATTTAAGATGAGCCACAATGTGAAAGATACATATCTCAAACTATGACTTAAAAAGCCTCTATTGAAAATCTTTATGAAATTCAGAATATGATTTTGTATAAAAGTTTAAACTCCATATGATTACTAAATAAAATGTTAATGTAAGAAAAACAGAATTTATTTTGATCGCTCCGATACACTTCCGAAACATATCATTTCTTATCTTCAAAGTGTACTCATATTGGTCTAAATGGTGTGTCTTTCAATGATCTTGATTACAAGCAAATATTTTTAAATATATGACTTTATTTTAATATTTAAAATTTTATTGAGCTTCATGTGTACATAGCTGAAAAACTGTGATTAAGAAATTGAAGTTTATAAAATATATACCTCAATGATCATCTATATGTTTTTCCCTCCTACATTATAAAAGACTTCCATTAATATAGTGAATGATCTTAAAGCCTAGAAATATTTCACCTCACTCAAATGAGTCTAAAAGAAAGAAAATGTAAATGGTTTTGAAAGAAACTGAGCTTCAAATGAATCATTTTTGATTAATATTTCAGTACATTTTCTCAAAGTTGAAGAGGAAGCATACCTTGTTCTTAAAGGATTAGAAAGAGTAATTGCTACAAATTTTGAATAATACTAGATTACTCTACATTCTCGATGTCATAGAATTTCAGTGTTATTCACGTTTATCACTATAATCTGAAATTCAACAATTTAAAATGATTAAAGAAGAATGATCAATTGAGGGGGAGAAAGAAAATTTCAGAAGGAGAGGTCTTATGGAACTTAATTACATGAATCTATAGGAGAGGGAAAGAATACTAAATGAAAAGTGATCCTAATACTCTCCAATATGTATCATCTGAAATTTAAATCTGAAAATCTTTATGATACACCTTGAGGCGTGTTATTTGGTTAGTATATCTTATGCATCACTCATGAACCAAATTACAAATCTTGAGAGCCTCTAACTTAATGAAAAAGGGGGAGAATAACGTGTAATTGACTTGAACTTTAGAACTTAAATTGTGTGCCAATTCATATTGTTATGTATCAAATTGTGCTTACTTTCTACAGAGATAAAAGAAAGTCTCTAAAGAAATCATGTTGCATGATTTCATATTTTGGTGTTTGTGCCCCAATGATCTTATTATCATTAAAGAACTTTGAAGTTATTAAGACTTAATGATCCAACATGATGATGTGTCTTTTACATATATAGGTTTTGACCTATTACTCTGAAAATTAATTAAATTGCTCTCCTGTTGATAAAACACTTAATAGATTGGGCAAAAGATCTTAAATGAACAAGCTTTCATACTTATTATTGAAGAGATGTTAGACTTCCATTCGTGCTTTTCATTGAATATCATTTGTGGTACTTCTTGAATTAACCTAAGAGAGATTCCACCCACACTTGATTAGAAAACTATCTGTGGTATCAAATTAGAAAACTTCTTGAAATCACATTCAATGTGTTCTGCTCTGAAATTATCTTAATTGGCTCTGATCTGTGCTCACTAATCTGATTCCAATATTATTGCCTTGAGTTATATGATTCATATTCTTGCAATAATTCAACATTCAAATCAGAGTACAATAAGGAAAAGAAATATTTGTGCTTAATGTTTCCCTATTTTTTTTGATGTTGTCAAAAAGGGGGAGAAATATTTAAGTATATGCTTATAATGCTTTTTGTATTGAGTACAAA